>NC_088870.1:38088986-38438706 GCF_032884065.1 Artemia franciscana
AATTCCCATCGACCCTCAAAAAGTAGTTGACTCTTTTAATCACAATATATTATTTGAGAAATTTATCACGGAATTCAAAATTAACTCTTTCTTGGTGAAATTGGTAGCCTCGCTAAGGAATTTCCTGACGATGGAAATTTGTCCGTGATCTAACGTTTGTGACCCTATGGGTATATATAATTTAGACCTTGCTATTTGAATTTAGTGAGCCTGTGAGCATCCAAAATAACACCGCACACGATGCCTCAGACATACACGTAAGAGTCCATGACAATCCATTGGTCCATGACTAGAGTCCATTAATCTAAGTTGAAATTTACAAGGCGTGTCGTGGGGGATGTCGAAATAACGAAAAGGCACTATGTGTATGCTACTTTTACTACGACTTCAGCTTTTACCAATACTGCTAAAGCTGAGGATATCAGGGTGAAAAATGCAGGGAATGCCGAAGGGATGTTGAAATAAATCAGAACATGATATATGCTTGCAGGTTGTCTAACAGAAAAATTCCATTAGCTGCTTAGGGTGCTAAGTCGAAACTTTCACGGTATGTTGAGTGAGATGTTTAAAAAGCCAAGGCGCCATGTTTACACTGTTACTTTCACTACTGCAACTGAGACAGAGGATGATAAGCTGAAATTGTCGTTAACTTTTAAGGGAGATGTTGAACTAAAACAAAATCCACCATGTACATGCAAGTTGTCAAAAGTGAGTATCAGCAATATCTCAGGAGGAGCTTAGAATATTAAGTTGAAACTTCCAGGGGGTGTTTGGGGAGGGGGTATTGAACTAGCCAAAATGCACAACATGCATACTATTGCTACTACGATTACTGTGAGGCTAATGATACAAGCAGCAGCTTCCTTTCACTTTTTTCACCACCGAATCTTTCACCAACTTTTAGTATTATGGGACCAAAACTTTAAGCTAACCAATTTTCATCAAAATAGCCAAACAGTCAAATGAATGTACTTTGTAAGTCAATAATATGAACAACGAAACATTTACTGGTTGGGCTGTTTGTGTAAGGTTTGAAACCAATGTTTTAAGGCTATTTTTAACCAAAAACTTGAAATATTTTGGTCATTTTCAAGAGCTCAAAAAGGACTTAAATTTGAATTTGTGATAGAAGTGCTTTTTATATTTGCAAAGAGCTTAAAAAAGGCATTGGGTGGTATGTTCACATTATTCGTAAGTCAATAATATGAACAATGAAAAATTGACCATTGTGTTAACTATGATTATTTTGCAAAATATGAAGCAAGAATTGTTTTCTTGACATGTTTCCTTATGTCCAGCTGGGCTCCTAGGCTTATAATGCTGGTTGGCCAATTTAAAGATTTGTATATATTTACATATATCCCCCTATATATCCCCCTTCAAACCCCAAGAGAAAGGAGAAGGATTTTTCAGGGCGTACTACTTCATTGAACATCGTCCTGAAAATGGAATCATTTGCTTGTCGATACTCAGGAACTCTTCTCTTTCAAGGGTTGTGCACATACTACAAACCTCTTCCAAAAGTTGTCTGGCTTTCCATAGTCGGCTTGTAGCTCTAACGCTTTGGTCTTATTCATCTTCCACAACAAACTTCAAGTTACTCCGGAGTTTGAAGTATCTGTCTTGGTTTATATTCTCAACAATGATTGAGACTTTGAATCTGTTGCTCCAGAACGTTCCGATTCTCGGATATTTCAGATTACCCATCAAAATAGTTACACTAAAAATGTCTTCAGTTCTGATTTCGTTGTAGCAAGTGGTTTTTATACGTTTTCTGGTAGTGAAAGCCATTCGTCGCGAAAGCCATCTGTTAAAGAAATAATCTGAGAAGTATGTCAGGAAATATTTGTGTGGCTTCCAGTCGCTTCGGTCTGATGGTCCCAGATCTTCGTCAATCGGTTCAAAATCGAAATTCGCAGCAGTAAAATGTTCTGAGGACTTCTGTTTGCACAAAGGCTGACGCACTTTTCGGATATACTTTTTAGATCTGGATGAGCATTGGTCCTGAAAGCTAAAAGTGGAATATTATCCTCTTCGTCATCGAATGCGGAATCAGAGTTATTCGTATCGAAAGTTGAAAGTGAGCTAGGGTCTTCATTCTCTTCGGATGAGGATTGACAGTCGTTGATACGATGATGGCCATCATTACTGAAAGGCATCCATTCGTTGCCGTCATCGTCGCTAACCTCTAGGGTCAAATTACTTAGGTCGCTGTCATCTAGCAAACTGATCGCCTGGTCCAAAGTGACCAAAAAGATGAGATGAGAGCCATGGGGATCAAAAACAACAAAAAGTTAGCTAAATGAAAGGATATAAGACTGTTATAAATGCTAAATTCAGGGAAAGCGAATGTATAGTATATTATTGCTTCTTGATGTTATTTTCATTCTGAGACAAAAAAAAATATAGTTGTTACTGATCCAATTCACGATTTGCCCACCCAGGACTATAATGGATCGACAAAAGTGCATAGAATAGGAGTAATTGTTTAGGTCAATCTAATGTTGTTAGCTGCACTAATGGAAATATAAGATCCAATGTTCAATCCAGTATACATGGACAAAACCTTCATCTAGATGGCAGGTCAATTGATCAGTCCAGATTTTTAAAACACAGAAGTGTAAAAGAAACTTATTTTAGATTACTTGATTTATTTCACATTTCGATGCCTATTCTTTAAATTTATTTTTAATTTTCCTATCTTTAACATTTTTTCTGCTTCTTAAACTTTTACATTACTAGTATCTGATAGGTCAGGTATTATTAGTATCTAGTAAAAAAAACATCACAGATTTCATTCAAGTTGCGCTCTTTCAGAATATGCCGTTTTAGAGCTCACGTAGACAACGGGTTGGACAAAATGAATTCATAATGTGTTGTACAGCGGGTTGGATTTCCGGGAGGTTAAGCTACAAAACTTGCGCAGTGTTTACGTATAGTAGGAAAGGAGTGCGAAGCCGTTCTATTCTTGGAGTGAGGAGGTCGAAATTTTACAGAAGCTAGTATGAAAAGAAAGAAAAATTGTGAATTACCTGTTCACAGAAATAGAGTTGAAAGTTCCCAAAATATTCGTCCATTGCTACCCCTATATTCATGGATTTTTCTTGGAAAATACATTAAAAGTTTAAAAACATCCGAATATTTGATCCTGCAAACTCATTTGTCACCCCTATCCTCTTTTGATCTTTCCTCTGTAAGCTGTAGAAATAGTGGCCTGTTTTAAGGGAGTGCGAGCCATCCTCAAAAAAAAGAAAAGGAAAGCGGCAGAGAGTGCCTTATTAAAGGGAAAATAGTCTTTATTTATTTCCTTAAAAAATAAAACTTGGCTTAGATCAGGGACGTACCCATGATGCCGGGGCAAAAGACTTGGGACCTAAAAAAAATAATACAAGTTTATTGATAGGGCACGGAACTTCAAAAGAAACGTTAATTTTATATTATCAACTGTAATAGTTGCCAGAAAAGAAAAACGAACAAAGATGTAAATAACTCTGCCTATAACAAAACAATTGTAAAATTAGTATCATGCAAAATGTATCTATTATGGTAATACAGAAATTCAACAATTTTATCTCTGTATTTCGAATTCAAGGGATGCACGGGGCCAAGAAGGCTTCCAGAAGAATCATTATAAAAGATCTATTGCTTTGAGCAAGAAAAAACATCAAATAAGGTTATCACTGTCACTAGTGATTACAGCTATACAAAAACTAACGGATATTCTGGGCTTATAATGAACAGGCTGTACTTCTGTTACAATTTTAAAGGAGGTTATTCAGGCATAAGGTATTAAAAATCCTCGCTGACGGCTTCGTTGGACATTCAAGAGAACTCGGAGAGGCGATCTATGCCTTTTCGGTCTTTTAATTTTCAAAATACCTGAAAAATACTTCTCAGCTTTATCCGAAATATGTTATGAAAGAGTGCCCTGGCAGCATTGACATAATTATGGCAAATAATTCAATTTTACTAGATTGTGAAACAGTTTATTTAAATGAATTTCAAGCCATATCAATATTTGTTTTTCCAAATTTAGGAAATATGTTGTCAAATCTTTGAAACCTCGTATACTGAGGTAAGCTTCAAGATGAAAATACTTTTTTGTACTTCTGGTAAAATTCTAGTTTAGTGACTTCTTGCTATCTCAAAAAGGGGTTTGGTTAGGAAAATGAAACTTCTGGGGACGGTTAAGAAGGTTAAAGAATATCCTGGGAAGGTATTTTAAAGTTCCTACCTATGCTCCCTCTCCCTTTAGAGGGTCCTGAAATTTGCTTACATGACAAGTCTATACTTATTGAATTTTGACAAAAAACATTTTACCTTAATTTTCAGTTACCAGTTGTGGTAAAATTCTAGTTAATTGGCTTCTTGCTATCTCAAAAAGGGGTTAAGATAGGAAAATGAAACTTCTGAGGATTGTTAAAAAGGTTAAAGAACATCCTGGGAAGTTATTTTGAAGTTCCTACCTGTGCTCCCTCTCCCTCCAGAGGGTCCTGAAATTTTGCTTACATGACAAGTCTATACCTATTGAAATTTTGACAAAACAATATTTTACCTTAATTTTCAGTTACTAGTTGCTTTTTTCTCTGCCTTTAGTTCTGAAAATACAATTCCTGTTATTTGAGTAGAATTTTGAGCCATATCAATGTTTTTTTTTTGGTAAAATTCTAGTTAATTGACTTCTTGCTATCTCAGTAAGAGGGTTTAGGTTAGGAAAATGAAACTTTCAGGGATGAATCTACAGACTAAAGTGTGTCCCAGGAAGGTATTTTGAAGCAACTACCTCCACTCCTTCTCTGTCTAGAGGGCCCTGACCTTTGATGACCTTTAAAAATATGTGTAGCTTCATAACTTTGCTCAATTCCATTTTATAAGGTTTTAAAGATATGCAAATAGGTTTCCTAAATTTTGAAAAAAAAAAAACATTGATATGGCTCAAAATACTACTCAAATAACAAAAATTGTATTTCCAGAACTAAAGGCAGAGAAAATACAACTAGTAACTGAAATTTAAAGTAAAATGTTGTTTTGTCAAAATTTCAATAGGTATAGACCTGTCATGTAAGCAAATTTCAGGGCCCTCTAGAGGGAGAAGGAGTGGAGGTGGGTACTTTAAAATATGTTCCCAGGACATACTGTAGCCTGTAGACCCATCCCTGAAAGTTTCATTTTCCTAACCTAAACCCTTTCCAAGATAGCAAGAAGTCAATGAACTATAATTTTACCTTTTTTTCAAAATCTAGGAAATATATTTGCATATCTTTAAAACCTTATAAAATGTAATAGAGCAAAGTTATGAAGCTGAAAACAATTTTATTGTACTTCAATTAAGCAGAAGATCTATCTTGCAAGGTTTCACTTTTATAACATGCATATTTTTAAAGGTCATGGCCCTCTAGAGGGAGAGGGAGTAGAAGTAGTTGCTTCAAAATACCTTCCTGGGACATACTTTAGCCTGTGGACCCATCCCTGAAAGTTTTGTTTTCCTAACCTAAACCCTTTCTGAGATAGCAAGAAGTAAATTAACTAGAATTTTACCCCATTTGCTTTTTCTCTGCCTTTAGTTCTGAAATTGCAATTCCTGTTATTTGCATATAATTCTGAGCCATATCAATGTTCTTTTTCAAAATTTAGGAAATGTATTTGCATATCTTTGAAACCTTATAAAGTGGGATTGAGCCAAGTTGTGAAGCTGAAAACAATTTTTTTGTACTTTATTCAAGCAGAAGATCTATTTTGCAAAGTTTCATATGATAAGATCAGAATCAGCTAGGCTGAGCAAGAAAAGCAAATCCAATCCCAATGTTTTCAAAATGTAATGGGAACGCCTTTAGATGACAGTGTATATATAGGCTACACAAATCTCTAAATTAGCCAACCAGTATTATAAGCCTAGGTGATAGGTTATTATGAGCCAAGTTGTGAAGCTGAAAACAATTTTTTTGTACTTCATTCAAGCAGAAGATCTATTTTGCAAAGTTTCATATGATAAGATCAGAATCAGCTAGGCTGAGTAAGAAAAGAAAATCCAAGCCCAATGTTTTTTTATGCTATTTCCTGATAAAATAACTAGTCTTGGGGGAAATTCCAGTTTGAACACTTACAGAGTTTCTAAAATGCAATGGGAACACTGTTAGATGACAGTGTATATATAGGCTATGCAAATCTTTAAATTAGCCAACCAGTATTATAAGCCTAGGAACTCAGTTGAACATAAGGAAACAATTCTTCCTCCATGTTATGCAGATTAATAATAGTTAACACATTGATACATTTTTCATTTTTCATATTATTGACTTAAAAACAAAGTGAACACACCACTCAATGTTTTTTTTAGCTCTTTAAAAATATAAAAACTGCTTCTATAACAAATTCAAATTTAAGCCCTTTTTGAGCTATTGAAAATGACCAAAATATTTCTGGTTTTTGGTTAAAAAAGACTTGAAACATGGGTTTCAAAATTTATACAAACAACCTAACCAGTAAATTTTTTGTTGTTTATATTATTGATACAAATAAAGTGAACATGATACTTGATGCCTTTTTTTGAGCTCTCTATGAATATAAGAATTGCTCCTATCAATAATTTTGGTAATTGTTTAGTTTGTCACAAGCTGTCTAAAGTGGAAACTATGCTGTGAAGGAGCATAATTTCCATACTCTAGAACATAGAAATGCTCATTCTAAAAGTGCATCCATTTCTGGTTGACCCTCCTCCTCTATGGGGCAGACTAAAAATATTGCTATTAGCCTAAAGCTTTTGTTTAGATTAAGAGCTTTGGCTTCTGTTAGCTTTATTTTCAGGACAGGGTGGAGGAGTGGGATTCAACTTTTATGGTAGTAAAAATTATATTTTGAACTGTACCTTAATCTATCTATATATTAGAACAATTTGCAAATCAGTACTGCAACTAACTTTATGCTAATTTTGCATTTAATCTTGGCACCAATTCAAATTCTGTATAATATTTACAGGGGGGGGGGATTTTTATAAAAATCAAGGGGAAATTTGTACTTTTTATGACAGAACATACAAAGTTAGAGTATTTTTGAACAAAAATACAAAGAGGTATTTTCAAAAGTTTACAGTGGGAAGGGAATATAGTTCTCAGACTTCCCTAAAATTTTAACAACAAGCCTAGAAGAACAAACAATCAAATTTGATGCAGCATCACAACTAGAAATTTCACACAACAACAACAACAAGGCTACTTGTTTATATGAGATTGTGAAAAGTTTTCTAAGTAACAAAGCTTGGCTAAGTTCTCAATTTGCTGTTTGTCCAAGATAAGATCTCCTAACAGGTTTTTATCAATTTTGTGGCCAAGATTAGGATTTAGATGACCAGGTTATGACTCTATGGTGCAATGCTACATTTTAATCAAATGTTATAACCCATGGTGCAAAAAATAAGGTAGCAAAGTAGCAATGCTACTTGGCATTTTTCAAATTTGTTGGCAGATTTTTATCTGAAATTACCGTTTTTACATATAAATATAATTTTTGCTCAAAGAAAGGCTGTCAGAACTCAAGTTATGGTGCTAAAGTGTCAGCAGCATTTGGGTCTTTCAAATCCTGCTACTGGCAGACAACAGCTTTGGAACTCTTCCATACCAGACTCCTCCTCCCAAACACTCAAGTTAGGTTATATTTTTCCCATGTGTTTTCTGGATATTGATTTTGCCACAGTTGGTTCATTTTACAGGTACATGGTTTTAAACAAGAGCAATGCTAACAAATTTAAGTAAATATGGCAATTCTCAAAACATTTATCAATTGTTTTTTGTTTTTTTTTAAATTGGGTCATGATCAGTCAATGCCTCTGGATTTGATAACTTCAACAAAATAGAATTATAATCAAGTAGTGAGTTTTTAATGGTACTTGGTTAATTAAGCAAAACACTCAAGAATTACACTTAAGTTAGATCTCACAAAACCAGTTCCATAGCCTACAAAGACAAGTGACAGGTGATAGAATTCATTTGACTTAAAAAATTTGGGCTATATATTTGCACATATGGGGGGGGGGGGGGGGCACTATGCAAAAAGTAAGGTAGCATAGTAGCAATGCTACTTGGCAGTTTTCATGGCCTAGAAAAATTTGTTGGCATATTTTGTCTAAAAATACCAGTGCTTCCACTGTCCTCAAATTTTTGGGGATTTCCCCAAAAATTTGTCTTCTCAGAAAAAAAATTGATTTTCCAAAAATCTCCTTTCCTTCAGGGTTGCCACCCCTAGTGATTTATCACTAGGGAGAATCCACCCCTAGTAACCTTCACTTTCACTTAACTTATTTTTTTTTTTACTGTTTTCCAAAGTTTTTGTCTCAATTATTTACTACACTAAAAAAAAGACATAGATCATTGAATTACTTACCTTCTTCTTATGCTAGTGAGTGCATAATGTTTATTGGACTATACCATTTCATCAATGATTCTCTTGTGACTTGAAAAAAAAAATTTCATTTGAACATGTTTTATGTTCAGTGTAATTTTGAACATTGATGCAAAGAGTTACTTTAGACAGCTGGACTGTGAGTTTAAATTTGTTTTTTTTTTTGCTATTCTGTTTAATTTTCAAAGGACTAAAAATATAAGAGAGTTATGTTGAAAAGTTATTTTAAAATGGGAAAGGGAAAGAATGGTACCTATGCAGAGAAGAGGGAGGGGATTTTGTGATAAATTTGGAGATATTTTCATTGTCGAGCTGTAAATTAGGTGAATACACCACTGAAGACTTTTTTTTGTACTCTTTTAAAATACTTCCATTACCTTACCAAAAAATTAATGGACCCTTTAAGATGATACCTTATATTCTTACTTTCTGCAATTTACTTTGAGTCTTATTTTCTTTTACTCTAGGTTTTGGGCATAATATATTAATCTCAAATGTGTAATAGATTAAAGAATACTTATGTATTTTACAGTCAACACTCAAATTTATGCTGTTTAAAATTCAAGAACAAACCGTTTTTTTTCTGTCTACATTAAAATACAATTAGCTTATGTTGAGTGGAAAACAAGGAGCAGGTGACATAATACATTGGAATTATTATGAAAAGAGAAATCACCAATGCAACAGTACACACATAAAAAAAAAAAAAAGAGACAGAAGGAGAAAAGGAAGACTGTTTTCCTAAATTAGTGATTAATATAGACCAGCACTTGAATGAGGCCTTAACCCTACTTATCCATACAATAAATATGGGCTATATATTTGCACATTAGATGTGTAACCTCCCATCCCCCTCCCACCCTCAATATGCAGATATATAGTCCAAAATTGTTTCTAAATATTATTGTGTCATTATATTTTGACATTTTTCAGTAGAATTAACCAAACTTCACTTCTTGAGTGTCAGCAGCATAATACATAAGTGCTGGTTAAGGGAATTGATCTTTTTGCCAAGAATCTTCACCTTTTAAAAAAAATTTGAATATTGCTTCATTTAGTATGTCAAATTTAAGTACTTTTGTTTTTTCCTTAAGAATTTCATTTTGCATATAACCTTTTATCTTATCCTCCTCCCATCACCATTGCTATTCTCATGCACTCCCCCTGTCATATTTTTGGTGGGCATCCATGCTTGATTCAGTGATTCAACTGCAGTCTTGGATCTTTTTATGGTCTAGGAAAATTGTTAATTAGGTGAATCAAATTTTATGGAATAGATATTATGCTCAAATTAGGGCATAAAATTTTTTTTACGACCCAGGTCTATCTCCATAACTTCTAATGCTAGAGCAATTATTAACCCTGTATGGAGGCTAATCCTGAGCTATAAACAGTAGAACTGAAATAAAAATGTGGTAGATTTGCCATTCAAAACTTTTCTCAAATATAATCTTACCACTACTAGTACTACTAACAACTCACCACAGCACCAAGCCACCTGAGGTCAACATAGCTGCATACGTTTCTCCTCCACCTCAATTCAAAGCCTCCCTCTTTACACACTCCCCAGAAGTTCCCATTTCCTTTAAATCTTTTTTTTACATACCCACACCCCAGACAAGGACGACCTGCTTTCACTTTAGCTCTAGGCAGTTGGCTGAAAAGGACAATCTCTGGCAATCTGTCATCCTTCATCCACACAACGTGCCCTAATCATCTTAACCATTCTTTCATTATAGCCCTAAAAAGCACGATTGAACCACACTTTTTGTACAGCCTACTTCTTGATATGTGATCAGTCAGTTGGGTACCCAGAACAATCCTTGGGCAATTTCTCTGGAAAACATCTGGTAAACGTTCATCCATTTATGGAGCGCCCATGCTCAAGAGCCAGATTTGACCACCCATCACTGTATCTTCCAATATTCTAATTTCCATACTTATCTTCCTATTCTTCCAAACTCTTTTTAATTGTGAAAAAAAAAAAAAAAACTCTGAGCCTTAGCTATTCCATTTTTACCTTCTTCACTGCTCCCAACGTCTTTACTAATAGTACTACCAGGGTAAGTAAAGCTGCCCACCAGATCGATCTTTTTGTTACCCAATATCACCTTTTTGTCTTCACTCATTCCTAGCCCTAGTGACTTAGTCTTCATAACATTAATTTTCGAACCTATTCTAGCATTTCAAACTCACAGAACTTCTAAAAGTTCATTCATTTTGCTTACACAGTCATTTAAAATGCTTCAATCAACAGCATAAACTTTTTTTATGGGACTTGGTATTTATCAAGTGACATATAGTGATTGCAAATTCTGTTGGTCTGTCAGTCTGTCTGTCCTGGTTTTACTAGTTTTGGCACTTCCAGATAAGCAGGACAATAAAATTTGAAAGGACAATGAAATTTGGCAGGCATATCAGGGATCAGACCAGATTAAATTAGAAATAGTCGTTTCCCTGATTTGACCATCTGGGGGGGGGGGGACAGTTAATTTGTAAAAATAATTTATGAATGGGTGATCGGATCTTAACGATATTTGATATTTAGAAGGATATTGTGTCTCAGAGCTCTTATTTTAAATGCCAACCAGATCTGGTGACGTTGGGGAGAGTTAAAGGGGGAAACCTAAAATCTTGCAAAACGCTTAGAGTGAGAGATCAGGGTGAAGCTTGGTGGGAAAAATAAGCACAAGTCCTAGATACGTTATTGTAATAACCGGAATGGATACGCTCTCTTTGGGCAAATTGGAGGGGAGGGTTAATTTTGAAAAATTAGAAAAAATGAGGTATTTTTAACCAAATATTTTTTTTTTTTTTTTGTAAAAAAACATTCATCAAACATTCTTGTATTTTTACAAAGGACTGATGAGATCTTAATGAATTTCGTATTTAGAAAGACCTCGTAACTCAGATCTTTCATTTTAAATCCCGACCGGATCCAGTGTCATTGGGGTGAGTTGGGGGGGGGGGACCGGATTTTCCGGCATTATTTAAAAAGCAATCAGAAAACAAATAAAAAAAAGTTTTTTCAGCTAAAAGTTAGGAGCAGCATAAAAACTTAATATGTAGAGAACTTACTGCTTATACGAAGGGGATGGCCCTCTCCTTGCATCAATACCTTGCTGTTTACACTAAAATAAAATTAGAACTTTTAAAAAAGCCTATTATTCTAATTAAACAGCCCTTGTGTTTCAAGATTCATTCATAAATAATTGAAAAAAATAGCCGACTTTTAGTGTAAAGAGCGAGGTATTGAGGAGGGGACAATCCCCCTCACGTATGCAGTAATGTCTGTTCGTTTTAAGTTTTAGCACTGCTCCTTACTTTCAGTTGAAAAAAATCATCTGTTTTATGTAGACGTACAAAAAGACCCCTTTTCTATAGACATAAGGAAAAATCTTGAAATTTAAAGCAATATTTATAAATTAAAATTGTTGTGAAAACAGATTGTTATAACTCAGAGCCTTCAGAATATCTTACTTTTAAATATTTGATTTATAAAGAAATGGTAAGTTTTTAACCACATTATGAAACTCATTTCTAGTTATGGTAACTTTTTGTGTATTGGTAAAACTAATCTACATTCAAGGGCTCAAAGTCAAATTCCCTTCAGAAGCAATTATTATATTTCAAAAGAGCATAAAAAGGGGTCAGGTGATGCATTCACCTTTTTTCCTAGCTAAATTTTATGAAAAATTGAAAAATTTCGTGAATGCTAGTAGAAAGTGATTATGGGTGGTAGTTTTTGGTTGTTTTTCAGATTATTTTACTCGTGATCTTGATAAATCTTCCAATTTTGACTTTCTCCTTGGTGTTATTATTGAAAGGTTCGAAGACTTGGAACTCCGGTTAGCATTAATTGATCCAAGTTAAAGGGCCTTAATTACCGAAACCCTTCACCATGGTAAAACCTGGTACTTTGGTATACAAAAGAAACACATAGAACATGTTAAAAAAGAGAGAAGGTTTATGGATTAGTTGAATTATTGGATTATTGTCTAGATAATTAACAGATGAAACATAAAGTTTTCCATCAAAGATATTTAAAATGTACTCTTCTTAAGATGAAATAAGATGTTAGATGATTCTTAGGTGAAATTTTGAGAGATAATTGTGGTTAATTATTTAATTATTAAGCTAAACTATGCTAAAAAAATAAGTAGGGGAGAATCTGTTTTAAGCAGAATTTGCCATATATTTTCCTGGGATATATAAAAAATCTAATCTATTTACCATAAGACTATTTTTATTGGAGTTGGTCAATATAAAAATAGATATATCCCTAAATAGGTCTTTAATTTGGGAATGTGTTGATTCGCTTTTTATGGTTGTATCTTTGAACTGTTTTCTAGGTTTAGTGCTCTTCATCATCTTTTGAACTTTGACTTAATTGGTAAAACATGGAAGAACCAGACTTATTTGGCCTCACTGCTGTTAAGCAAGGTAATTGGAATTATGGGTGATTGAGCAAATTTGCTGTGTATTTGTCCTCCTTTTGCTTAAAAGTAGAACTGTCATTACGATTCCCAACTTATTTTGGCTATTTTATGTGAGTAGAACAAGATAATCTACATCAGTACAGCCAAAATTTTTACGAAAACTTTTTAGCAGTATCTAATCAGGTTTATTAAACACTTCAATTACATTCTCATCTATATATATACTAGCTGTTGGGGTGGCGCTTCGCGCCACCCCAACACCTAGTTGGTGGGGGCGCTTCGCGCCCCCCCCAAGCCCCCCCGCGCGCGTAAGTCGTTACGCGCCATAATAGTTACGCGCCATTGTAGTTGTGTCCCTATGTCCCACCTGTGAATATAGATATATATATATATATGGTTTTAACTACGTAAAACTTGCGAATATACAACATTCTTTGCTGTCCCATTGTCTTTGCATATAAATAGATTGTCAGGTTATCCCCCTGTTTCCCCCGGTGTCCCCGTTGTAGTTGTGTCCCTGTGTCCCGGTCGTCATTTATATTCCCTGTGTCCCGGGTCCCGGTCATCATTTGTATCCCGGTGTCCCGGTCTGTATATACATTCGTTTTTTAGTTTTGTTTTTCTCCTTTATTTTTTTCCTTTTTTTTTCTTTTTTAGCTTATTTAGATTTTTAGATTTTTTAGTTTTTTTTATTAGTTTTTAGTTTTTATTTCTTTTTAGTTTTTTTGTCCCGGTCGTCATTTATATCCCCCTGTTTCCCCCGGTGTCCTCGTTGTAGTTGTGTCCCTGTGTCCCGGTCGTTATTTATATTCCCTGTGTCCCGGTCGTCATTTGTATCCCGGTGTACCGGTCTGTATA
Organism: Artemia franciscana; assembly: GCF_032884065.1. Classification (NCBI taxonomy): domain Eukaryota; kingdom Metazoa; phylum Arthropoda; class Branchiopoda; order Anostraca; family Artemiidae; genus Artemia; species Artemia franciscana. The sequence goes on from NC_088870.1 coordinate 38,102,678, forward strand.
TACATTCGTTTTTTAGTTTTGTTTTTCTCCTTTATTTTTTTCCTTTTTTTTTCTTTTTTAGTTTATTTAGATTTTTAGATTTTTTAGTTTTTTTATTAGTTTTTAGTTTTTTTTTCTTTTTAGTTTTTTTGTAGTTTTTACCTTCTTTTTAGTTTTGTTAATTTTTTTTTTTACTTGTGTCTTGGTCGTCATTTATACTCCCTGTGTCCCGGTGCTTTGTTGATTGCTAATCGAACATTCCTTTTGTCCTGGTCGCTTTCTCTTTGAGTGTCGTCATTTATTTTTTTCTTTTTTAGTTCTTTTAGTTTTTACCTTTTTTAGTTTTTTTTTAGTTTTTAGTTTTTTTAGTTTTTTACCTTTTTTTATTTTTTTTAGTTTTTTAATACTCCCTGTGTCCCGGTGCTTTGTTGATTGCTAATCGAACATTCCTTTTGTCCTGGTCGCTTTCTCTTTGAGTGTCGTCATTTATTAGTTTTTTCCTTTTTTTTTAGTTTTTTATTGGTTTTTACCTTTATTTTAGCTTATTTTTCAGTTTTTTCCTTTTTTTTAGTTTTTTTTTATTTTTTATTTTTTTTAGTTTTTTACCTTTTTTTAGTTTTTTTAGTTTTTTTAGTTTTTTAGCTTTTTTACTTTTTTTATTAGTTTTTAGTTTTTTTTTGTAGTTTTTGCCTTTTTTTAGTTTTTTCAGTTTTTTTTTTAGTTTTTTATTGGTTTTTACCTTTATAGTTTTTTTAGTTTTTTAGCTTTTTTATTTTTTTTATTAGTTTTTAGTTTTTTTTGTAGTTTTTGCCTTTTTTTAGTTTTTTCAGTTTTGACGTCACCTAATCCAGTTTTTTCAGGTGACGTCACCTGACACATCCATCCACACATCCATCCACACATCCACAGACAGACAACTTATTTTTATATATATAGACTAGCTGTTGGGGTGGCGCTTCGCGCCACCCCAACACCTAGTTGGTGGGGGCGCTTCGCGCCCCCCCCAAGCCCCCCCGCGCGCGTAAGTCGTTACGCGCCATAATAGTTACGCGCCATTGTAGTTGTGTCCCTATGTCCCACCTGTGAATATAGATAGATATATATATATGGTTTTAACTACGTAAAACTTGCGAATATACAACATTCTTTGCTGTCCCATTGTCTTTGCATATAAATAGATTGTCAGGTTTACCGACTCTTGAACATGCAACATATAATGGTCCATGGGAAAACAATCTGTATTCAGATCTATACCTCATGATTCTAATGATTGCCCTTGAGCTTTGTTGATGGTGATTGCTAATCGACCATTCCCTGTCCCGGTGTCCCGGTCGTCATTTACATCCCCCTGTTTCCCCCGGTGTCCCCGTTGTAGTTGTGTCCCTGTGTCCCGGTCGTCATTTATATTCCCTGTGTCCCGGGTCCCGGTCGTCATTTGTATCCCGGTGTCCCGGTCTGTATATACATTCGTTTTTTAGTTTTGTTTTTCTCCTTTATTTTTTTCCTTTTTTTTTCTTTTTTAGCTTATTTAGATTTTTAGATTTTTTAGTTTTTTTATTAGTTTTTAGTTTTTTTTTCTTTTTAGTTTTTTTGTCCCGGTCGTCATTTATATCCCCCTGTTTCCCCCGGTGTCCCCGTTGTAGTTGTGTCCCTGTGTCCCGGTCGTCATTTATATTCCCTGTGTCCCGGTCGTCATTTGTATCCCGGTGTACCGGTCTGTATATACATTCGTTTTTTAGTTTTGTTTTTCTCCTTTATTTTTTTCCTTTTTTTTTCTTTTTTTTATACTCCCTGTGTCCCGGTGCTTTGTTGATTGCTAATCGAACATTCCTTTTGTCCTGGTCGCTTTCTCTTTGAGTGTCGTCATTTATTTTTTTCTTTTTTAGTTCTTTTAGTTTTTACCTTTTTTAGTTTTTTTTAGTTTTTAGTTTTTTTAGTTTTTTACCTTTTTTTAGTTTTTTTAGTTTTTTTAGTTTTTTAGCTTTTTTATTTTTTTTATTAGTTTTTAGTTTTTTTGTAGTTTTTGCCTTTTTTTTAGTTTTTTTAGTTTTTTAGCTTTTTTATTAGTTTTTAGTTTTTTTTGTAGTTTTTGCCTTTTTTTAGTTTTTTTTAGTTTTTTAGCTTTTTTATTTTTTTTATTAGTTTTTAGTTTTTTTTGTAGTTTTTGCCTTTTTTTCTCTTTGAGTGTCGTCATTTATTAGTTTTTGCCTTTTTTTCTCTTTGAGTGTCGTCATTTATTAGTTTTTTCCTTTTTTTTTTAGTTTTTTATTGGTTTTTACCTTTATTTTAGCTTATTTTTCAGTTTTTTCCTTTTTTTTAGTTTTTTTTTATTTTTTATTTTTTTTAGTTTTTTACCTTTTTTTAGTTTTTTTAGTTTTTTTAGTTTTTTAGCTTTTTTACTTTTTTTATTAGTTTTTAGTTTTTTTTTGTAGTTTTTGCCTTTTTTTAGTTTTTTCAGTTTTTTTTTAGTTTTTTTTTGTAGTTTTTGCCTTTTTTTAGTTTTTTTAGTTTTTTAGCTTTTTTATTTTTTTTATTAGTTTTTAGTTTTTTTTGTAGTTTTTGCCTTTTTTAGTTTTTTCAGTTTTGACGTCACCTGATCCAGTTTTTTCAGGTGACGTCACCTGACACATCCATCCACACATCCATCCACAACTTATTTTTATATATATAGATATATATATATATATATATATATATATATATATATATATATATATATATATATATATATATATATATATATATATAACTTAAAAAAAAATTTAAAAAAGAAGAAAAAAACAGAAGAACAAAAAAAAAACACTAGAAAAACTATAAAAAAACAATAAAAAAACTTAAAAAAAAAGAAAAAACTATAAAAAAACAAAAAATAATAATAAAAAACGAAACAGAAAAAAACAAACAAAAAAAATGTGAGTTTAGGGTTCAGGCGTTGGTTCCAAAGAATCATCATTTATTGTAACTACAACTGCAAATTTTCGGTTTTTGGGCCTTTCCACAGACTGCGTTGGATAAATAACAGATTACGTTGAAAACTTATTTATCTTATTTATGTTAATCTACTGTACTGCTTTACTTCTGTTCTCTAAAAAATCTACTGTAGTTTTTGTTTAAGCGATCAACAATTTAAAAAAAAAAGAAAAAAAAAAAAAAAAAAAGGGATAGTTCATGCGTTGTTTCCAAAGAATCATCATTTATAGTAACTGCAACTGCAAATTTTCGGTTTCTGGGCCTTCCCACAGACATTGTGTTGGATAAATAATTTTTTGCACTGACATTGTGGCAGGGGTCAGCTAGTTAGATATAATTTTCGACACATACGCTTGTCAATATATTTAAAATCCCTTTAAAAGTGTAATGATGCACCAGAGGCGCCATTTGGGGGGGGGGGGGGCAGGAGGGGCAAATACCCACCCCAGATTTTCCAGGGGGTCCAAGCTTCCACCAAAAAGGGCCCTTTGCCGGCCATAATAATAACACTATTTGCTATTAACCATCGTAAACTTTGAAAGCAGGTTAGATACATAATTAAATTCTCAAGTTCTGTCAAATGCCCATTTCCTAGATCATTATATTAATATTATAAATTCTGAATATTTGCAGTTCCTTGATGGAATCGTTCCTTTTTATCTTCCAAATGTACTACATAGAAGCAATTATGCGAGCGACAAAATCGCTGTCTCAGCAGCTCCATGCCGTCACCATCGACTTGGTTATTTTCGATCGCGCACCCTGATTCAGGCCACAAGAAGCAAACTCACCGACCTGCGTTCAGATGCCTCATTTGTATTGCTTTTCAAGAAGGCTAAAGAGTTTGCAACAGAACTCGAAATTGAAGTACCTGCTGTGAATGAACCCGCGACTAGACCCTCCTCTGTTGGTCAGAAAGGACGACCTTGAAGAACTCAAAAGATCACCAAGCATCGGAAACAATTTATGACAACTTTGAAGCTAGGAAAGAATTTAATCGAATCTGGAAATTGGACTACTACTTTGGCGGATGAAATGAAGCAAGAATACTTCAAAACTTTTGACCGTCTACTAGCCAAATTTGACAGAAGGTTCACAGATAACTTGCCAGTGCTGAGTACGCTCGAAGCCTTGGATCCAAGCTCAACCACGTTTATGGACACAGAGCTGCTCAAGCGTTTCTCTTCTCTTTACGGCGAGCTGGATATTGACAGCATTCTTCTCGAATCTCAAGCTGGTATTGCCAAGCGTTTCTTGCCCGATGAGGAGGAAAAGCCGGAAAACTTCTTAGACATTGTCGACCATCTTCAGGCATTACCAGTGGCTTACTCAGAAGTAATTAAAGTACTTCGTATTGCTGCCACACATCCTGAGACAACAGCGAGCAATGAGCGTTTGTTTTCTATCCTAGAAATAGTGAAAAACTACCTACAGTCTACAACAGGAGATGATCGTCTCAGTCACCTCCTTTTGATATTTGCAGAGAAGGATTTAGTAAAAAATTTGGACTACAACGATTTTGCAAAGATGAAAGCTCGGCGGTTCCCCTTGTTACCTTGAATTTTCAAATATTTTTTTTTTCTTCTTATGTTTCTCCGTTGTGTAAATATATTTGATCTGGAAGATTTCTGCTGAAGGAAAACTGAGATTTTGGTTACAACCCTCAGCATAACAATGAAGGTTACTTTCACCGACGTATTGTTTACTTAAATAAGAAAGTTTCTCACTGAGGAATGCCAGCCTGTAGTCTGGTTGAATTTTCCACTTTCAGTTTAATCACCTAACCTCGTTGATTGTATTCTTCGTTGTTATAATTAATCTTAGAGGTCAGTGTGGTTGAGTTCCACATTTGGTTACAGTACATTTTCAAGCAACACACGGGTGCTGAAAATGTATTTTTGCTTAGAATATTCAATCAATGTACTGCCAAAACCCGGATTTTTCTTACGCGAAACAAAATGAATCGGGGGGGGGGGGATGGAGTTCATGTCCACCCCAAGATTTGGCCCAAATGGCGCCTCTGTGATACACTCTTAATAAAATAAATAATGCAACGTAAAATCTGCAAGATTTTGTAAAAGAATTCTTTTTCTGTTTTCCATTTGAGTTATTAGAGAAAATTCTCTAGCATTTTTTTTTTAATGGCCGTGCTTTGTTACATTTTCCATAACTCTTAAGTGTTTCAACAGATGTTTCCTGAAGGAATGTAAATTCCTATCCAGTGTCCTTCTTTCTAGCTTGAATTCCAAGTATTTACTACCATGGCTGTAGGGTAGCTCGCAATCTTTATTTGGTTAGATAATTGGAAGCAACGCAAAGTGATTTAATCCTAACACTTTCAAAATCACGTTTTAAATGCTTAGAAAATTATTTGGAGAAAGACACTACAGGCTGATTTTCTGCAGTGTTTCAATGTGCACTTGTGAATTCGAGTCACTAAAGCGATAATAAGCTACCCAATGCTTTGTTTAAGTTAAGTCCAAACGACCTTCATTAACCGATCCTTGGAGATTTTGAAGTTTAAGACGGTTAAGTAAAATGGGTTCTGCTCGAAATTCTCCGAAAACTGTTGTTTTTTTTCATGAGAATGATGGCTAGCTTTGATGAGAGAAGAGGGAATGAGCAATGGTCACTTTCAGAAAATGAGAGTAACCCACCCACTATCTATCTTGCATAAATCTTGACATTGTCTTAGTTGAATACGTGAGTTAATTCGTAAGTTACGTATATTTTTTACTAATGAAAACGTTCGTAAAAAATTAAAAGTTCTAGTTGCCTTTTTAAGTAATCAAAAATTGGAGGGCAACGAGGCCTTCTCCTCCGGTCCTTTTTTCTCAGAATCTTCCGATTAAAACTATGAGAAAGCCGTTTAGCCAAAAAGATATTCAAATTTCGTTTTGATTATTTATTTGCGGAGAGCCAAATTTAAAACATAAATTAATTCAAAGACGAACAGAAATTACTCCGTGAATATGAAAGGGGCTTTTCCTTCTCAATTCCCCACTCTTTACGCTAAAGTTTTTTACTCTTTTAAAAGGTGGAGTTAAGAGAAAGTGATAAACTTTAGCATAAAGAGCGGGGAGTTGAGGAGGAAAAGCCCCTTTAATTTACGGAGTAATTTCTGTTCGTTTTAAGTTTTAATATCGCTCCTTACTTCCAATTAGAAAAAAACTTGTTTTTTTTTTTTATTTAATACTTGACGAAGCGTCTCCAAGTGCATTTCTTTGGATTGTCTTTGTTGTTTTAGCTAGACCTTTTACTTTTAAATGATACCTAAAGACGATCTACGTGAAGCTTTAACAGCAGATGGGGTTACGAGGCCCCAGGATTGCATAGATGTATAGGGAGCCAAATTATTTCCATCTGATATAAATCCAGTCATTTATGCGTATATATGTGTTTGACCAGAGCATTGAAGTCCATTTTTATAGCTCAGGCACCTTGGTCCGTAATTCTTCCTTTACCTAGAAATTTTTTAATTCAATTTTTAACAAAAAATTATGCATGCACACGAAAAAATATTCTGTCCCGAAAACTGAAGGTGCTCTGGGTTTTCGATAAATATTGGCGCAATCATAGAAAGTACAATAGCGCTGCCTAAATAAAGAGCAATGTGGGCACAATGTATTAATTTGGTTTAGAATATTAGAATCTGTCCGTTTGATCTCGGTTTGAAAAATTAATGTCAATCAAAAAGCTTAGTGATTTGAAGTTTTCTTGGTGTGAAAATAGTAATTTTGTAGTTAGTCTTTTTTCAGAGCCCGTTTCGAGGGTTGTGCTCTGTAGGATGTTCTCATTTGAACTATGTGAAAGGTAAAGACTTTTCGGGAAATACCGTCGTTAGTATATGGACAGGAGGGTCCATTTGGTATCACCGGTGGCATTGGCGTGGCGCTGGAGATCAAAGACTCGTAGCCTATAGACTATCATATCGAATAGGAGTGACAGCTACCAAAAGAAGCTATCGATAGCACTGATAGTTGAAAGGAATAATCCAGGGGTGATCGTATTGACTCAGTGGTCCCAGAATATCGCGAGAGGGCTTATTCTAACGGAAATTAAAAGTTCTACTGCCCTTTTTTAAGTGACCAAAAAATTAGAGGGCACCTAGGCCCCCTCCCACACTCATTTCCCCCCAAAGTCACCGGATCAAATTTATGAGATAGCCGTTTTATTCACCGTAGTCAAAAAACCTTATAGCTATGTTTTTGGGTACGAGTTACTCCCCCACAGTCCCCGTGGGAGGCGCTGCAAGTTACAAACTTTGACCTGTGTCTGCATATAGTAATGGTTATTGGGAAGTGTATAGACGTTTTCAGAGGAATGTTTTTGGTTTGGGGCGGAGCTCAGGGAGGGGGGTTACGTGGGAGGATCTTTCTATGGAGGAATTTGTCATGGGGGAAGAGAATTTCAATGAAGGGGGCGCAGGATTTTTTGGCATTGTTTAAAAAAATAATGAAAAATAAATATGAAAAAATGTTTTCTATTGAAAGTAAGGAGTAGCATTAAAACTTAAAACGAACAGAGATTATTAAGCATATGAGGGGTTTAGACCTTCTCGTAATACCTTGCTCTTTACGCTAAAGTATTTTTAGTAATTTCAACTATTTATTCTACGGCCTTTGTGATTCAGTGGCCATTCTTAAGGAATTGGGACAACATTTAAGCTTTTATGTAAATAGCGAGGTATCGATGAGGGGTAAAACTCCTCCCTCGCTCCTTTTTTTTAAACTCTGCCGATTAAAAATATGAGAAAGCCATTTAGCCAAAAAAAAAAATAATATGCAAATTTTGTTTAATTATTTATGTGCGGAGATCAAAACATTCATTAATTTAAAAACGTCCAGAAATTAAATAAAAAAAACAAGTTTTTTTTAAACTGAAAGTTAGGAGTGACATTAAAACTTAAAACAAACAGAAATTACTCCGTATATGAAAGGGGATTTTCCTCCTCAACGCCCTGTTCTTTACGCTTAAGTTTTTTACTGTTTTAAAAAGTAATGTTCAAAGGAAGAGTCATGCTTTAGCGTAAAGAGCGGAGCGTTGAGGAGGAAAAGCCCCTTTCATATACGGAGTAATTTCTGTTTGTAATTTTGGCATGCCTAGATAAATCTGAAGATTTAAAGTTATTAGCCAACTTGAACCACGAACGACTTTATGCACATTATAATGATTAAAGTTGAGTGTAAGAGTCTGTTTGCATCAACTCTGGACAGATTGTTTAAGACAATTATAACGGAAATTTGTTCATGATGGAAATGGCACTGTGAACAATTCAATCATTTTCTTAGACCATTACTCCATGGGCTCAAACAGTTTTAAAACCTCTTCAACAGCGGGTAAAATTAAATGTTCTCCAATTTCTTCAATATCATCAGTAACAAGCCAAGAATTAATAACAAGCCACCATGACATGAACCACCATGACATGCCAAAACTTTCAGTTTTTATCACTGTTTTTTTTTCCACGTTGGATACCCTAGGTTTTCTATCAGTTACAAACATATTTTGCTGTGGTTGTCTTTATGGAGTTATACTGTAATTCTTATAGAAGTTGAAGATGCATCCTCAAATGATGATAAAGATGTTTTTGCAAGCATACACCCTATATTATCAATAAAACATGAAGCCAATTTCTTTGCTATTGTTTCGGGCATATCTGCAGATTGTAAGCCTAATACTGAGCATCTTGAACAGGAGTTGAACTCTGGCGGGGACAAAGGTATGCTTCAGATATATTGACCTTTTTCTTTATATTTGCGGATCTAAAATAAAAAAATATATATCTTTCACTTCTTTTGAAATTATTACGGGGTGTGAAAGAGCTGCATCTCAGTGCATGAAGATGTTCTGTTGTTGCATTTGAATCAAAATATTTCAATATTTGAAAAGAAGTCCCGGCTGGTCTTAATTTTTTGGAAAGAAGATATTTTATCTTAATTAAATCACTGAAAAAAAAAGAAAAAAAGTTAATTGTCGTTTGAGCGTTTTTATAATTCTTAGAATTCGTTAGAACTCCTTTCTTCCAATTTCAAATATACTTTACTTTTGTTTTAAGATCAATAAAACGATGCAGCTTTTATAATATGTATCCCGTTCATGTCTTTTGTTTAATAATATGCCAGTGTGCCATTCCATAGTCAAAGCATTCTCCAGAACTAAGAGTTGAAGAAGTTGACAATTTACTATATGGGGTGCAATCAGCCTCTTTGGGTATGCATGAGTTTAAAATCAAATAAAAACAGATACTGTTCCTAACTATTGCCTCTTTTAAACTTGATTGAATAAAAAAAAAACTAATTTTTTTAGCTGAAAGTAAGGAGCGACATTAAAACTTAAAACGAACAGAAATTACTTCGTATATGAAATGAGTTGTCCACTCCGCAATCCCTCGCTCTTTACGCTAAAGCGTTTAATTGTTTTAAAAAGTAGAATTGTGGCAAAGAGTCAAACTTTAGCGTAAAGAGCGAGGGATTGCGGAGTGGACAACTCATTTCATATACGGAGTAATTTCTGTTCGTTTTAAGTTCTAATGTCGCTCCTTACTTTCAGCTAAAAAAAATTAGTTTTTTTTTTATTCAATTTCTGAACGTTTTTGAATTAATGCATGTTTGGTTTTGGCTCTCCGCACATAAATTATAAAAATGAAATTTGTATATTAATTCTTTTTTTGGCTAAATACCTTTCTCTTAGTTTTGATCAGACGATTTTGAGAAATAAGGGGTGGAGAAGGAGGCCTCGTTGCCCTCCAATTTTTCCGTTACTTAAAAAGGCAACTAGAACTTTTAATTTTTAACGAACGTTTTTATTAGTAAAAAATATACGTAACTTAAGAATTAACTTACGTAACAAACTTTCATAACCTTATATTTTTATTATGTATATGAGGGGGTTTGTACCCTCGTTAATACCTCGCTCTTTTCACTAAATCGTAAGTTTTGTCCCAATTCTTTAAGAATGACCCCTGAATCAGAAAGGCCGTAGAATAAATAGTTGAAATTACTAAAAATACTTTAGCATAAAGAGCAAGGTATTTATCTCCTCCTAAATACCTCGCTCTTTATGCTGAAGTATTTTTAGAACCCCTCATATGTGTAATAATCTCTGTTCGTTTTAAGTTTCAATGCTACTTCTTCCTTTCATTTGAAAAAACGTTTTCATGTTTATTTTTCATTGTTTTCTTATAGTAATGCTAGAGAATCCTGCGCCCTAATTATTGAATTTTTCTTCCCCCATGACAGATTCCTCCAAGGAAAGATCCTCCAACATAGCCCCCTCTCCTCAGCCTCACCCCCAAACAAAATAAAATCCCCCTGAAAACGTCTGTACACTTCCCAATAACCATTACTATATGTAAACACTGGTCAAAGTTTGTAAATTGCAGCCCCTCCCCCAGGGATTGTGGGGGAGTAAGTCATCCCCAAAGACATAGTTATTATGGTTTTCGACTATGCTGAACAAAATGGCTATCTCAAAATTTTGTTCCGTTGACTTTGGGAAAAAATGAGCGTGGGAGGGGGCCTAGATGCCCTCCAATTTTTTTGGTCACTTAAAAAGGGCACTAGAACTTTTCATTTCCGTTAGAATGAGCCCTCTTGCGACATTCTAGGACCACTTGGTCGATACGATGACCCCTGGGAAAAAACAAAACAAAAAAAACAAAAAAAAAACAAATAAACACGCACCCGTGATTTGTCTTCTGGCAAAAAATACAAAATCCACATTTTTGTAGATAGGAGCTTGAAACTTCTACTGTAGGGTTCTCTGATACGCTGAATCTGATTGTGTCATTTTCGTTAAGATCCTACGACTTTTAGGGGGTGTTCCCCCTGTTTTCCTAAATAAGGCAAATTTTCTCAGGCTCGTAACTTTTGATAGGTAAGACTAAACTTGATGAAACTTATATATTTAAAATCAGCATTTAAATGCGATTCTTTTGATGTAGCTGTTGATATCAAAATTCCATTTTTTAGAGTTTTGGTTACTATTGAGCCGGGTCGCTCCTTACTACAGTTCGTTACCACGAACTGTTTGATATTGAATGGGGCATTATGCGCCCAAAATTTCCAAAAGTTTTGGTTTGGATAGCATCACTGGTGATTTACCTCATTTGCTGTGTTTGTTTGTTTCTTTTTATTATGGCGAAACCGTATAATTTTTTTTTGCGATTCTTCAAAAAGTCTTATTGGTTACGTACGCCCCTTGAATTTTAAAGACAAGAGTTGAAAAGTTTTTGTTTAAAAGGATTATCTTAATTATTGTGCGTTGTATGACACATATTGCATAGTTTATTGGTGGATTCACTTCTTTTTGACTCGATTCTTTTTTTCTTTTTTTTCTGACAACCAATGTAGTTTTTTCTGTTAGCTTTATGATCTCTGGTAATGCCAAGATTTTTCTCACAAAAGGATTATCTTAATTATTGTGCGTTGTATGACACATATTGCATAGTTTATTGGTGGATTCACTTCTTTTTGACTCGATTCTTTTTTTCTTTTTTTTCTGACAACCAATGTAGTTTTTTCTGTTAGCTTTATGATCTCTGGTAATGCCAAGATTTTTCTCACAAAATAGTTTCACTCATTTGTGGTGGTAAACAGATGGTGTGAGTGTGGTAGGTGTTAGAGTGTGAGCACCTATCCTTTGGAACAGTTTTTTTTTTTTTTTTTTTTTAATGATTCTTCTAAAAGACTTATTGGTTACGCAGGTCTATTGAATTTTAGAGATATAGTTAAAATGTTTTGATTTAAAAGGATTAATGTTAATTATTGTATTTTGTATAACATGTATTGCATAGCTTTTGGTGAATGCAGTTCTTTGTGACTCGATTCGTTTTCTGTTTACTTTTTTCGGACAACCCGTGTAGTTTATGCTGTTAGCTTTATGATCTCAGGTAACGCTAAGATTTTTCTCACAAAAAAAGTTTCACTCATTTGTGGTGGTAAACAGATGGTGTGAGTATGTGAGGTGTTAGAGTGTGAGCAACTACCCTTTGGAACAGTATCCGTTTTTTTGTGATTCTTCTAAAAGACTTATTGGTTACGTAGGTCTCTTGACTTCTAGAGATAGAGTTAAAATTTTTTGATGTTAATTATTGCATTTTGTATGACACGTATTGCATAGTTTTTGGTGGATGCAGTTCTTTGTGACTCGATTTGTTTTTTGCTTACTTTTTTCGGACAACCCGTGTAGTTTATGCTGTTAGCTTTACGATCTCAGGTAACGTTTAACGTTTTTCTGTTAGCTTTATGATCTCTGGAAATGCCAAGATTTTTCTCACAAAACAGTTTCACTCATTTGTGGTGGTAAACAGATGGTGTGAGTGTGTGAGGTGTTAGGGTGTGAGCGCCTATCCTTTGGAACAGTATCTGGAAAATGTAAAAAAAATATGGCTTTGGAAGATTTGAAAAAGTACACTCATTTGCGGTGGTAAACAAAGGGTGTGAGTGTGTCAGGTGAGAGAGTGTGAGCACCTATCCTTTGGAACAGTACTAAAATTTAAAAAAAAAGACACTGCTTCGGAAGACTTGAATAAATATGCCTTTATTAGAATCTTGTTATTTGCTTTTGGAAGAAATGATTGATCCTGTTGACCACCATTGACAAAATTCTTTGTATATAGTATAGAAGAATTTAAAGATCATATATTATAGCAAAAATATCAGAAGCTATGAGAAATAAACATAATTATTCTGTCGAAAAAATTGCTTTAACTGATAAAAGTGGGAAGTCTATACTGTACATGGATAAAACAATATTTTCTAGAGAATTCCATCTTTGTGTAAATTAATATACAACCTCATGTTTTAGAATTTAAAATGACCGTCAATTACTTAAAAGGAATTTAAGTAATTGACGGTCATTTTAAATAATTAAATCAGTAATTGGTCATTTAAGTCATTACATCAGCAATGAAGAAGACAGCGACGCCAGTTCATCTATTATAAAATAATCACTATGGAAAGAGTCATTAAATTTGAAGTAATTGTAGAAAGTTTGAAATATTAAAAGCTGGATTATATGCAAATAAAAAGGATAAAGGCAAAGTTTTTCATTCTTATTTAAATTTCCATTATTTTAGTTGTTCATATTACAGGGTCCTTTGATAATGATGTCAGCAAACAAGAATGTGGAACATCTAGCATGCCTGGTCTGACCAACATATGTCCTAAACAAGAAACGAATGCAGATTGTTTTGTGAACAAGCTACCAGGTAATATTTATGTACTTACTGAAAATGATATGATAAAACAGGAGGCTTCATGTTCTGCAGAAAAATCAATCAAATGTGATATATGTGAGAAACTATTCCTCCAAAAATCTCGCCTATATAAACATCTAAGAACTCATTCTGGAGAAAAACCTTTCAAATGTGATATGTGTGAGAAACATTTTACTTCCGAATCCCGTTTTTTCTACCATCAAAATACTCCCACTCGAGAAAAACCTTTCGGACGTGATATATGTGAGAAATGTTATACTTCAAAACCTGGTTTATTCAGACATCAAGCAACTCATTATGGAGAAAGGTGGTTTCGAAAGCCATCTCTCGAATGTGGCTTATGTGAAAAGACATTCAGCCAAAAATCCGATCTATCTAAACACCAAAGAACTCACAGTGGAGCACCTTTCGAATGTAATGCCTGTAAGAGACGTTATACAACAAGTTCCAGTTTATCTCGTCACCAAAGAGCTCACAGTAAGGGAAAGTCATTTGTGTATGTCAGTGTATAATATATATATTACAATGTTCCTACTTGAGAATAAACTTACTGTGGATGTAATTTTGTGCTCTCAATTTTGTCAGTAAGGTATATGAAATCTTTAAATGCAGCAAAGCCTAATCATATTTCGAAATACATATAAAAGATAAATTTCTTAAACCTATTTTATAAACATGATGTTTTTTTTAAATGCCTTTTATTAAGAACATAAAAAATCACAGTTGTGTTGAAGAGTAACGCCGTTCTGTCAGATTGCCAATTGGAAGATGAAGTATTTGGAGTTGAATTTGACAATATGCTCAAGACCATAATATATATGATGTTTATTAATACTAGAAGCCCTACGGACCATGGTTAACACAAAAAATTTAACACTATGCAAATTATGAATAAGCCACGCCCTTAAATTCAAATTAAATAATAAATAAATCATAGGCCGCCGCACAATAGTGATGCCTAAGTAAAGAGCAATTTGGGCACAATGAATTATTTTTTTTATCGCCAAGGCACTTTTTATAGAAAGAATTGTTGTAGAAACATGGACAAAAGTTCATTCGATTGAAATTATAAGTTCTAGTGCTCTTTTTTAAGAGTCAAAATTGCTTGGACGGCAACCAGTCCCCCCTCCCATTCCCCAAACCCATCAACCAAAATTTTGAGATAGTCATTTTGTTCACCATATAGTTGAAATGTCCGATAACTATGTTTTTGTGATGTCACCCCTCTCCCTTCTCTAACAGCCCTCTGGACAAGGGCTGTAAGATATGCAGTTAAACCCATTGTTTGCATATAGAGTTTTTATTGAGAAAGGTGGACATCTTTTGACCTTTGTATCCAAAAGGATAAGGGTATTTTGTTGAACCTTTCAGAAAATGTTAATGACAATGTTGAACTAAATCAAAACACGTTATGTGCTTACGAGTTGTCAAAAAGTAGTAACTTAGGAATGACTGAGTGAATTAATTTGGTACTTACAGAAAATGATAGGGAGGGGGGATTATCAATTGACCAAAACGGCAATATTCGCCTTCTACCATTGCTACTATACCTATTGCTACCGACTAATGAAGACTATTAAGATGTAAACTTCAGGATGTGTTGACGGGGGAGTTGAATTAAATTAAAACACATCATGAACATACAGTTAATAAAAAAAAGAATATCTCCAATATCATAGCGATAGCTAGTTGTTTTAAGTTGAAACTTAAAACAATTTATGGGTTTGATGAGGACTATGTTCTGCTGATCAAAGACAATACGTTAATACTACTGCTGTTACTAGTCCTAGTGCTATTACTGTTAATACTACTAGTTAATGGATCCACTACTACTCTTAGGGCTTCTACTACTACTGTTGTGACTATTATTACAACTATGACTAAGGGTATTAAAAATAATTTTCGGAAATATTGAGGGAGGATGTTTATGTAAATCATAACACGTGGGCTGCATGTAGGTTGTCAAAGAGGCTTAGCAGCAACATCTCAGGAACGGCTTGGTGTGTCAATTGGCAACTTACTTTGCTTGCTGTCGGGGATGTTGAACTAATTAAAAGGCATTATTTGCATCCTACTACGTTTATGCCCAATATGCACACTAGTAGTAGTAGTAGTAGCACTACTACTGCTGTTAGTACTAATATTACTAAGGCTAATGGCGGTAATGTGGAACTTACAGGAAAATGTTGGGCTAAATCAAAACACATTATGCACATACATGCTATCAACAATATATCAGAACCGGCTTAAAGTATTAAGTTGGAACTCTCAGGACGTGAGAAGGGGATGTTAAACTGGACGAATAAGGCACAATGTGAATGTTATTGCTGCCTAAAACTAATACCAGTATTGCTATCACTAATATTACTCCTATTATTTCTGCTACTGTGCCTACCACTATTAATAATTTTAAGGGCATTAGTTAAATTTTCAGAGGGCGGTTTTCAATTGAATCTATACGCACTATTTACATGTGGGTTTTATAAGGGGTGTACTAGCAATATCACAGCAATGGTTTAGGCTATTAAGATGAAACTCTACCAAGATGAAACGGCTACCAAGATGAACTAGGCTATTAAGATGAAACGGCTACTTTTACAGCTACTTTTACAACTAACACTGCTACTTTTCCTGCTACTGTTGAACTAAATCAAAATAGCTGAAGTGCATGCAGGTTGTCAAAATATCCTGGTGTGAATAGGTTGTAGAATGAGCAAGGCTGCCACAAGGTCCCTAAACTGCAGAAGTACCCTAAAAGTCTCTTTTTGGAAGATTTAACAATATGTAAGAAATAAATTTTTCATTGAATTTGTTGATAGAATCCTTGTTACATTTTAGGTCATGACAAGTTAAACAAAGAAAACACCACCTCAAAATTCAATTCAACACAGCAGTCATCAAATAGACCGAAAAGTCATAAAAATTAGTTTCAAAACAAAATATCATGTAAGTAACGGATAACGAATTGCTAAAATAGTACCCAACGGGGCAAAATAAGATGACATACATATTAAACTATATACCATAGTAGATTTACTTGCCCTGAAATAAAATCTACCAGTATATGCCATATAACTTGCCAGTATAAAATCTTAAGTCGGGACGAGGGGAACTTAGGAATTCCTTAGCCTTACGGTGTGTTATTTTGCGTAGTTATTTAGGACCAATTTCAGTACTCTAGACTCCTTCCTAAAAGACACATTTCGGAGCGAGATAAACTTAGGAATTTCTTAACTTTACGGTGAATTTTTTACGTAGTTCTTTAGGATCAACTTCAGTTCTCTAGACTCCTTCCTAAAAGACATATTTCGTTGCGAGAAAAACTTAAGAAACTTTCTAAAATACATATTTACTGATAAATTCATTTTGAGTCAATCTTGAACTAAATAAAAAAAAAGTTTTTTTTAGCTAAAAGTAAGGAGCGACATTAAAACTTAAAACGAACAGAAATTACTCCGTATATGAATGGGGCTTTTCCCTCCTCAACGCCCCGCTCTTTACGCTAAAGTTTGACTCTTGACAGATCAACTCTACTTTTTAAAACAGTAAAAACTTTAGCGTAAAGAGCGGGGTGTTGAGGAGGGAAAAGCCCCTCCTCAATGTCACTCCTTGGTTGTAGTTAAAAAAATTGTTCTTTTTATTTAATTTCTGAACGTTTTTGAATTAATGTATGATTTGATTTGGCTGTCTGCACATGAATAATTAAAACCAAATTTGCGTATTATTTTTTTTTTTTTGGCTAAATGGCTTTCTCGTTGTTTTGATTAGACGATTTTGAGAAAAAAGGAACGGGGGAGGAGTCCTAGTTGCCCTCCAATTTTTTGGCTACTTAAAAAGGCAACTAAAATTTTTAGTTTTTCACGAACGTTTTTATTAGTAAAAAATATACACAACTTACGAATTAACTTACGTGACGAACTTCTATATTCGTATGTTTTTATTACGTTTATGTCTCTCCCTCGTCAACACCTCACTAAATCTTAAATTTTATCCCAATTCCTTAAGAACGACCCCTGAATCACAAAGACCGTAGATCAAATTGTTGAAATTACTAAAAATACATTAGCGTAAAGAGCGAGATATTAGGAGGAGGTGAGCCATATATGCGTAATAATTTTTGTTAGTTTTAAGTTTTAATGCTGCTCCTTACTTTCAGTTGAAACAACTTTTTCATATTTATTTTTTCATTGTTTTTTGAAATAATGATAGAAAAATCTGCGCCCCCTTCATGGAAATTCTCTTCCCCAAGACAAATTTCTCTATGGAAAAATCACCCCACGTAACCCCTCCTCTCAACCCCTCCTTCCCCCAATCAAAAAAGTCTCTCTGAAAATCGTCTGTACGCTTCCCAATAACCATTACTGTAGGCAAACACCGGTCAAAGTTTGTAACCTGCAGCCCCTCCCACGGGGACTGTGGGGGAGTAAGTCGGCCACAAAGACATAGTTATTAGGTTTTTCGACCATGATGAATAAAAAGTCTTTCTTAGAATTTTGATCCGGTGACTTCGGGAAAAACATGAGCGTGGGAGGGGGCTTAGGTGCTCTCCAACTTTTTGGTCACTTAAAAAGGGCACTACTACTTTTAATTTCCGTTAGAATGAGCCCTCTTGCGACATTCTAGGACTACTGGGTCAATACGATCACCCCTGGGGAAAAAACAAACAAATAAACACGCATCCGTGATCTGTCTTCTGGCAAAAAATACAAAATTCCACATTTTTGTAGATAGGAGCTTGAAACTTCTTCAGTAGGGTTTTCTGATACGCTCAATCTGATGGTGTCATTTTCGTTAAGATTCCGTGACTTTTAAGGGGTATTTCCTCCTATTTTCTCAAATAACGCAAATTTTTTCAGGCTCGTAACTTTGGATGGGTAAGACTAAACTTGATGAAACTTATATATTTAAATCAGCATAAAATGCAGTTTTTTGATGTTACTATTTGTATCAAAACTCCATTTTTTAGAGTTTTGGTTACTATTGAGCCGGGTCGCTCTTTACTACAGTTCGTTACTAATATAAATGAATAAATAAAACTTAAAAGAGTAAAACCTAAATTAAATGTACAAATCAAATTTAAAAAGACATAAACATATTTACTATTGAAGAATAAATTAAACCCAAGACGAAGAAAAATTAAATAAACAATCATAGCAAACAAAACAGTAAGACTCAAAAGTTTTCTTTAAAAAAAGTTAGAAGACTTATTCGCCTCTGTCATTGCCATTTATTTGCTTAAGCACTAAATTTGACTTAACAAAATTTAGAGGATCTATTCCATAGAGTAATGGTTTCCCAGAACCCAAGGTCATATCTAGGATACGGTGGGGGCTATCAATTCTCTCTCACCACACCCAAATGTTTGTCTGACTTGTTAAAAAATAGCAAAATACGTAGGTAAACAATTATGTGATTCGGTTTTAAAATCTACTTTGTATGTCCCTCCCATTCCCCGAGCAAAAACACCCGATGTAGGTTTGACTCCTAAATCAGACATATTATAAGTGAAGGCGGGTGAACTCACAAAGACACTAATTGTTACGGTATATCCATTAGGGGAAAAAATCTCTTTGATTTAGTAAAATACCTCCTTTGTGTCTCCATTTAAAAAAAAGAAAATCGCCTACCTACATTGTCGTGAATTGGCACCTTGACACTTTTAAGAATTTAAAGGGGGGATACATCTGGGTCACCTACCTAGTATGGCATCAAGAAAACTCTTTAAGCCTTTGCACCACTTTATCACCCAGTCTACAAATAAGCCCTTGAAGGGAAATAGGAAGGAAAGGCCAGAGGCTTCTAAAAATTTAAAGTTTTTTAGACAAATTTAAAGTTTTAAAGAATCTAATGTTAATAACTTTATTTTATTAATGTGTTTCATTGTGAGGATCCCTTAAATCGTTTCCAGGAATTTTATGGGTACAATTTTTGTAAAAATTTCCGCTAAGTCACTACAATCTTTTAAGATACAATCATCAACAGATATTGTCATTAAAATTAAAATAATTGCCTATTTTGCATGCATAAGCATATCGTATGCCCGCTTAAGATTTTTATCGCACCCTCATTATTTTTTTGCACTCCTTTTAGAATAAATTTTCAAATTGGTCAATTATTTGCACCTTTGTCACATTAGGCCCCCCAAGATATGGCTCAAAGGCACCCTTCTCACAATGGCCCTCCCCCAAAGATTTTGCTTTAGGTCCACCCCTATTTTGAGTCGGTCCATTTTTGAATAAAATATTTATGGATTCATGCCTGTGAGATTTTGAGCCTAAATAATTTGATTTCCTTTGAGATCCAGTTTCCAAAAAGTATGTCTTGGCTCACGAGTTTTTTAAGCCGTGCGAGAAGACCTAGAGACAGAAGTCCTACCAGGCGTGTATGCCGCCTCTAAAAAAAAAAATCAATATTTAAACAATTTAAAGTTTTCTTTGACGCTACCTGTTTATTGCCGTTTCGATAGGTGTTCAAATCCCCCTCCCCTGAAAAAGTTAATGAACAACACATTCTGAGACTATCGAAGATATCAGGGAGGTACTGCTTTCAATATATATATATATATATATATATATATATATATATATATATATATATATATATATATATATATATCTTCACAGGAGGCAGGGAGAGGGGTGGATCTAGAGCAAACTTTTTTTTTTGGGGGGGGGGGGGCAATTTGACAAAAGAGCCAAAGAGCAAAATCTTGCGGTGGGGCACAACGTGACAAAGGTACCAATAAATGGCCAAAGTGACAAATCTATTCTAAAAAAGTGAAAAAAGGGAAAGAGGATGCCAGAAAAAATCATGGGCCTCTGCCCCCTGGATCCAACAGAGGGCAGAGAGGGTTGCCTGAACCTTTTAGACTAAAAAAAAATTCCTCCAACATTTTTCATGAATCGGCTTCCTAATGCAAAGAAAAATCCAGATGAATAAGTAAGGTAAATTTATGAAAATTTAGAACCCAAAACCTTTTTGGTTTTCTATTTCCTTAAAATCAGACTGAAACAAGACACAAGGTTGATATCTATCATATTTTCCGGGGAGGTACAAAAAAAAAAAAAAAACTCATCAGTTTTTTTTACTTTTTAAGAGTCAGGCAAACATTTTCAGTCTGGCCCTCCCCCTAAATACGGGTTGGAAGGCACTGTTGTCGAAATTGAGGGTTCGGAAATACAATTTGTGCCCCATGTTGAATAATTTCTCTGAAAAAATGGAGTGTAAACTCATAAATTTGAACAAGTTCAAAAAGTACAACGTTTAAAATTCAAGAGTTAGAAGGTGGGAGGAGTCCTTTATATCCTTTTTTCCATCAGCTTACATGTCATATCTGATTTACCTTGCCCTTCTAGTTATATGTATTATTCAAAGTCTTTAAAGTCAAATACAAAAGACAAGAAATATGCGATTTTAGGTTCACTTCCTAATTTAAATCAGTTATATGCAAATAATTATTATAAAATAGGTCAAAATCAATAATTAAAATTTATGCTATACGCTCCTTATTGACTTGATAAATCTGTTAATGAAAACATTAACTTAAAAAATTAAAGATATGGTAATGAAACTGATAAAAAACAAATTAAAAACAGAGCCACCCAATTGGTTAAAAGAGGTCAATTTTAAACAATTGGGTAATTTGGTGAAAAGAGGAATAAAAGATAAAGTTTGGCCAAATTAAACTCAGTCGCTAGGTCACTACATTCGAGAAAGTTGTTTAGAGGGATAAAATAAAGCAATGTCTAGAGAAGATAAGTCCTCAGTAAGCAATCATTTTCTATTTGGGTGATTTTTCATGCCAGTTTACACTCAATAATAGTTCAGCAATTTTATCTACTGTTAAAGAAAAATACAGGTGCAATAGATTTTAAAATACACAAATTAAAAAGAATTGGTTTAAAGGGGACCAGAAGTTCATGAAAGGAGATAAGGCTTTGAATAGGATGACCCACCCTTATCACATTGGTTCTCCCCCGATATTTTGCCCTAGATTCACCCCTGAAACTATTAATTTTGGTTTTTAAATTGTCTTTACATTCAATAAAATGTTATTTGATAGTGTTGGATTTTGTGTTGGTTTGTTGTTTTAGATTTTTTCTTTCTATTTTGCGGAGGGATATTAGTCATAGAGCCAAAACCCTCTTTAGGGTTTCAATCAATCTATCTAAAGCAAAAGTCCTTATTCTGCGTTGCTTTGTTATTTCAAATTGAATAAAAAGCAAGTTTTTAACTGAAAGTCAGGAGCAACAGTAAACGTTAAATCTAACAAAAATTGACAGAGGGCACTGTCCCAACCTCATCGCTCAATCTTTGCGCCATAGTTTGACACTTTGTCCCAAATCTTTAAGAGGGACTCCTGAAACAAAGGACTGCTCCATTTTCATCAGGTGTATTTTAAAATAGTTTTCTAGCGTAGGGAGCAAGTAGTTTGGAGGAGGCAGCCACTTCATTTAGAATAATTTCTGTTCATTATGAGTTGTACTGTTGCTCCTTACTTTTAGTTCAAATAACTTTTTTTTTATTTAATATGGAAGCAATGAGCAAACTACATAAATTACAACCTTGACTGGATATTTCCTGCAAAAAAGCGGCATGGGAGGAAGGCTTGCTGCTCTCCAATATTTTTGTTTACTTAAAAATGAAAGTAAAACTGTTCATTTCTGTGTTCAAATGAGCCCTCTCCCAATCTTCTTGAATAATTGATTCGATACAATCACCACTGGGGAATAAAAAACAAAGAAAATAAACTCATATCTATGATCTTTCTTCTGACAAAAAAAATATAAAGCTCCACATTTTTCGCAGATAGGAGCTTATAACCCCTATAATGGGGTTATGTGAAATGTTAACCCTGTTGGCGTGACTTTTATTAAGATCGCTTGACTTTCGAGAGTATAAAAATACAAAATTCAATATTTTGGCATATTGGAGCTTGAAGCCTCTACAAGAGGGTTCTCAGATACGCTGAATTTAATGAAGTGATTCCTATTAAGATTCTTTTACTTTTAAGGGGTGTCTTTTATTTCTTTTTCGAAAATCAGACAAATTTTCTCTGGCTTCAACTTTTAGTGGGTAACGTTACACTTAATAAATTTTATACATGTAGAATAAACATTAAAGTCAATTCTTTTGATGCATTAATTGTTATCAAAATGCCTTCTTCTAGACTTTCGGTTACTATTGGACTGAGACGTTGCCACAACAAATTTGAAAATGATGAAGGGGTAGTGTAATCCACCTTTGCGTGAAATTGTGAAAGGTTGGAAAGGCTATAGGCGTGATGCTATGGTCCGTGGTTTAGTTTGCCCCTCCCCCTACTTTATCAAAAACCTTTTGATTTATCTACTGTATAAACTACCTACTAGCTTTGTTCTGTTTTGATTCTTTTTATGATTTTCCAGGGTTTAAACGGCCGTTTAGTTTTCGCCATTGCAGCTGCTGCCATCGGATCAGGCTTCCAGCATGGTTACAATATTGGTGTAGTTAACGCACCGGGAAAAGTAAGTATTAATTTTAATTAATTTAATTAATTAATTTTAATGTTAACAAGTGTGTGACCTATTCTCCCAAATAGGAGCTTATAGCCCCTATAATGGGGTTATGTGAAATGTTAACCCTGTTGGCGTGACTTTTATTAAGATCGCTTGACTTTCGAGAGTATAAAAATACAAAATTCAATATTCTTGCATATTGGAGCTTGAAACCTCTACTTTCGAGAGTATAAAATAAGGTCAAAAATAAAACAAAAATAAAAAATAGGGACCATATAAAATGGTTAAAAATAAGAGATGAAACAGTTCTAAAGGCTACAGGAACGTCTAAAAATAATCAAAAAAGACACAAATAATAAAATATAAAGAAAGTTCAAATCCAGCTGCTGGAAATTAACAGAAATATTCGTCTTAAGAATAAGGCTCAGGTCCTACAAAGAAAACGAACAAACCTGGGTTTGAGCTTTGGTAGCTACAGGAGCTGGCTTCCCAACCGGGAAAAGTAAGTATTAATTTTACTTAATTTAATTAATTAATTTTAGTGTTAACAAGTGGGTGACCTATTCTCCCAAATAGTTGTTTCCTTTTAACCAAACCAGTAATTTGCTTACGTCAGATTTCTCGGCCTAAGAGTTTATATTTTCTTCTCAGCCTAAGTGGTGAATTATTCATCCTCAGCTTAGCTCAAAGATATACTTTGGATTCTTCATTAGGTGTATTTTGACTTCAACTACATAAATTACCTAGACGTTCTTCAATCAATATATTCATTTAAACGGACCACATATAAAAATTTTAAGATCAAATGAGCCCTCCAGCTTTCTACGATCGCTAATTCTATTTTGTGACGTTCTTTACATGGATTAAATAATAAAAACCAAGTTTTTTTTAAATGAAAGTAAGGAGCAACATTAAAACTTAAAAGTAACAGAAATTTTTACCCTAAAGTTTGACTCTATCTCAACTCTACTTTTTAAAACAATAAAGATCTTTAGCGTAAAGAGCGAGGCGTTGAAGAGGGGACAACCCCTTTCATATACGGAATAATTTCTGTTAGTTTTAAGTTTTAATGTCGCTCCTTACTTGCAGTTAAAAAACTTGATTTTTTTTTATTTAATTTCTGAATGTTTTTAAATTAATGCATGCTTTGACTTTGGCTCACTGCACATGAATAATTAAAACAAAACTTGCATATTAATTTGTTTGTCTAAATTGCTTTTTCATATTTTTTTCGGGAGATATTGATAAAAAAAGGAGTGGGAGAGGAAGCCTTGTTGCCCTCCAAATTTTGGTAACTTACACAAAGGCCGTAAATAAATAGTTGAAATTACTAAAAGCACTTTAGCGTAACTGTATGTAAACACTGGTAAAAGTTTGTAACTTGCAGCCCCTCCCCTGGGAACTATGGGGGAGTGAGTCGTCCCCAAAGACCTCTTGTTATGTTTTGGACTATGCTGAACAAAATGGCTATCTCAAAATTTTGATCCGTTGACTTTGGGAAAAAATGAGCGTGGGAGGGGGCCCTCCAATGTTTTTGGTCACTTAAAAAAGGCACTAGAACTTGTCATTTCCATTAGAATGATCCCTCTCGTTACATCCTAGGACCACTGGGTCGATACGATCACCCCTGGGAAAAAAACAAAAACAAATAAACACGCACCCGTGATCAGTCTTCTGGCAAAAATACGAAGTTTCACATTTTTGTAGATAGGAGCTTGAAATTTTTACAATGAGGTTTTCTTATACGCTGAATGCGATGGTGGGATTTTCATTAAGATTTTATGACTTTTAGGGGGTGTTTTCCCCTATTTTCCAAAATTTCTTATTTCATTATATCAAGTTTTGATTGATGAGAGCATGATTTTTATAATTTGGTGAAATAATAAAGAATGGTAAGACCAATTTAGAGTTCAGTTTTACTTTGCTTAACCCTTTTTGACAAAAACTATGTATTATACTAACTTTTAGCTCTATTTTCATTCGGATCTGGTCTATTTTTTAATATTTTCGTGCTTGTCTTCTTATTCTAAAAATTGTAATTTGTCGATTCTTTCAGTTTTCGATACTATTTTCTCATTGTAGCTTGAGACTAAATTTTAAATTATTTAAGTAAAGCTTTATCTAAGTGGCTTTTCTGGCCTGTCTTGTGCCCAGGACAAAAGCTTTATCAGCCTCTCACCTATCTCTCCCAAAATTTTTTAGACAAATTAAAAAAATCATTTATTAACAATCTGCTTTCAATTTTATAATTAATTAGCAATTTATTTTTTATTATTTTCTGTTTTGAATTTACTTATATTTCTTTAATTTATTGATTCCTTGTGCTTTTATTGTTCTTAATTTAATTATTATTTTTATTTGCCATCTTTTTAATTTTTAAATTCTTTTATTAATCAATTATTAATTTAATAATTTCTTTCATTTATTAACCGCACCCCTACTTTATTTTAATAGAAATTACATTTGATAAATTACAAAATGATCATAGCTGTTAGATCATTTATTTGAACGTTTGCGCTCCTAAAATTTCTGTATCCAGGGTAAGTGCCCCCTATTCCCCCAATAAACCCACCACTCCTTTAACTAGTCTACATAAGAATATATAAGAGTTTCGCTCGCCTAAGTATTAAGAGGGCAGTGTATGTCTTGTAATTACTTTTGCAATGATGCATGGTTTGACAATATATCCGTCTTTTCAGCTCATACAAGAATGGATTAACTACACTGATTATTTCCGATCCAACTCTACGGTGGTACCAACAGAAGCCACAATAACATGGATTTGGTCCGTAGCTGTTTCTGTGTATTGTATTGGAGGAATGATTGGTGGATCCTTGACAGGATTCTTTGCTGAAAAGTTTGGCAGGTAAGAATAAAGGGTATTTGCATGATTTTTTTTTAAACCTGAAAAAGAGTGTATTACCCTAGTGTTACCGTAGAACAAAGCATACCAAGTGAAAAATAAGTTTTTGAAATTTGGACCTGAGACGGTGAAATGATATTAGACTGTTTGAAATAGAAAATTGTTTACCGGAAATTTATAGTTTTGATATAGTTTTTACTTTAATAAATATTATATTTAATATTTATATGTAGTTTTTACGATGAGGTTAAAATCCCCCTTCCTTAAGAAAATACAACCATGATTTGAAGTCTAGAACAGACTCTGCTGGACAATCTGCTGGCAATTTCAATTATCTAGCAAATCTTCCTCCCTTTTTCGAAGCGCCCATGCTTTAAGAATCATATTTGACCGCTGTCATGATTCTAGCTTCCAATATTCTAATCTAAATTCGCACCCTTATCTTCCTATACTCCCAGCCTTTTTTCAGCTTAAAAAAAACACCCAGAGTCTTGGCTATTCTAGTTTTAACATTTTCAGGCTTTAAGACTGTATTTTCTAATAATACTATCCAGGTGAGTGAATCTGTCCATGCGATCGATCTATTCGTTATCCAACGTCACCTTTTCAACTTAACTTATTCCTAGCCTTTGTAACTTAGTTTTCTTAGCATTAATCTTCAAGCCTAGACTAGCACCCTGAACTTGCAAAGCCTCTAAAAGTTCGTTCATTTTGCTCACAGTTTCATCTAGAATGTTTAAGTCATCAGCATAACCTAAATTCACGAAAGTTTTTCTCCCAATTTAATTATGTGTTTCCCATTGCCTTTCGTGTGCCCTTTAAGGCGAAGTCCCTTAAAATGATCCGTATAAATGGGATAGACAACAACCTTGCTTAATTTATGATTTAATACAAAACTAGCTACTAACCTCATTTTCTACCTTAACCATAGCAGTATTATTCTCCTAAATTTCTTAAAACCACACTGCTCTTCTCATAGAACTTTGTCTACAGCATCTCTAAGTCTAAAAAGTATCATGATACTAAGTTACTTGCTACCTACAGAAACCAAGCTAATGCCTTTATAATTACTATCCTCATTATTATCATCTTTCTCATACAGGGGCTCAATTGGAATTTTCCTAAAATCGTTACGAATTTAACCATTTTCAAAACTAATGTTCATTATCTGCAGTAGCCTATTTCTAAACTCATAGCCAAAATATTAAAAAAAAACTCATTCACCGCACTATCAGCAGCTGAGGCATTATTATTTTCAATCCTCCTAGCACTCTCACTATTTCTCAAAAAATAAATATTTTTTTCACATCTAAGGTATCACAAAAATTTTCATTTTCCTCTATATCTTTTTCTGTAACTCTATCCTGGTTTAGCTGGTTTCTGTAACTCTATCAAGTACCTACCAAGTGACACATAGCGATCGCAAATTCTGTCGGTCTGTCTGTCCTGGTTTTGCTACTTTAGGAACTTCCAGGTAAGCTAGGACGATGAAATTTGGCAGGCGTATCGGGAACCAGACCAGATTAAATTCTGGTCCAGATTAAATTTTCGTTTCCCCGATCCTACCATCTGGGGAAAGTGGGGGGACGGTTAAATCATAAAATTTAGAAAAAATGAGGTATTTTTAACTTATGAACAGGTGATCGGATCTTAATGACATTTGATGATTGGAAGGATATTGTGTCTCAGAGCTCTTATTTTAAACTCCGACCGGATCCAGTGACATTGCGGGGAGTTGGGGGGGACCTAAAATCTTGGAAAATGCTTAGAGTGGAGGGATCGAGATGAAACTTGGTGGGAAAAATAATCACAAGTCCTAGATACGTGATTGACATAACCGGAACGGATCTGCTCTCTTCGGGGAGTTGGGGGGGGGGGGTAATTCTGAAAAATTAGAAAAAATGCTGTATTTTTAACTTACGAAGGAGTGATCGGATCTTAATAAAATTTTACGTTTGGAGGGATACCGTGTCTCTGAGCTCTTATTTTAAATCCTGACTGGATCCAGTGACATTGAGGGCAGTTGGGGGGGGACCTAAAATCTTGGAAAACGCTTAGAGTGAAGGGATCGGGATTAAACTTGGCGGGGGAAATAATCACAAGTCCTAGATACGTGATTGACGTAACCGGAATGGATGGAAGGAGTGATTGATGCAAAAGATATAGTTTGCTATATCAAAAAGCACACTATATCAAAGGCTTTTGGTTTTTCAGGAAAGGCGGGCTTATTGTCAACAACATATTTGCTTTAATTGGCGCTATTCTCGAAGGCTTGTCATATTCTGCCAAATCGTATGAAATGCTTATTGCCGGAAGGATATTTATTGGAATTAATTGTGGACTCAACGCCGGACTGGCACCCATGTACCTTAGTGAGATATCTCCAGTTAATCTCCGAGGGGCGGTAAGATACTTCTGTTTTATTGACTAAATTTGAAAGGAAAACTTTTGTGTTTTGTTTTTTCTTTTTTGGTGTTCTGGCAGAGGAATGGCTGATCTATTAATCCTTCTCACCTTTCTAAGATTCTGTGCTTATTACCTGCAATTGAAAGAAAACAGCGTTTTGTTGGGTTCCTTGGGATTTTGTGCAGCGACATCGATGTTCTTACGATAAATATGATTTGACTAGTACTCTTGCTTTTAAAAATGAGACTTTTTAAAAATGTATTGTTCTTGCTCTTAAAAATTGTAAAATTCAAAAACTGTAATTATTTTTTATTACAGCTCCAACTTCAGCCATTCATTTTTTTCTCACTTCTACACCGTTATTCCTGGGTAGACTGCATTTCATCCCATCTTTAAATTTTATTGTTCTAACCTTAGCAAAATCGATTGTTCTTAGGCGAAATATGACTTGACTGTATGATTGTTCTATACTTTTATATATGATATTGTTTGAATTTAAGAATTGTATAATGGCAAAATTTAAAAATTGTAAATTGTAAATTTTTCCTTTTCAAGATTTTTTATTTCAGCTCTAACTCGGGCCCTATTTTTTTTCTCCCTTCTCCGCCGTTATCCTAGGCGTTCAGGGGTAGAATGTATTTCATTCTTTCTGTAAATTTGTCTTTCTGTCTATACTTTTATATATGATATTGTTTGAATTTAAAAATTTAAAAATTGTATAATGGCAAAATTTAAAAATTGTAAATTGTAAATTTTTCCTTTTCAAGATTTTTTATTTCAGCTCTAACTCGGGCCCTATTTTTTTTCTCCCTGCTTCGCCGTTATCCCAGGCGTTCAGGGGTAGAATGTATTTCATTCTTTCTGTAAATTTGTCTTTCTGTCTATACTTTTATATATGATATTGTTTGAATTTAAAAATTGTAAAATTGTATAATGGCAAAATTTAAAAATTGTAAATTGTAAATTTTTCCTTTTCAAGATTTTTTATTTCAGCTCTAACTTGGGCCCTATTTTTTTCTCCCTGCTCCGCCGTTATCCCAGGCGTTCAGGGGTAGAATGTATTTCATTCTTTCTGTAAGTTTGTTGTAAGAAATTTGTTTTTTTATTACTATTTAAAAAACTTGAAAACTGAGATAATTTCGTACGAGACATTCAAGGGTTGAATTACTTTACATCTTTTGCATAAGGAAACCAAACCAAATGCTCCATTGCATTTGAGTTGTTGTTTTTTAGGGAGGGGGTGTTCACTGGGTAATATAACCATCATGGGATGAATAAATTACAACAATGGCTTAATAGTAGATTCCATGATAACCACAGAGTGGTTTACACTCAACATGAAATAGTTTAGGTTATTTTATGCAGCTTAAACTAGATTAAGTTTATTTTAAGTATATGGTTAATTTTAAGCATTAAATAAAAGACTAATTTTTATTAGTCTTTAGAAACTTAAAAGCAGTAATTATAAATGCAAAATGACATCATTGGAATTTTCACTACTCCTGAAATACTCTCCACATAAATTGTCGGAAAATGAGAAGACTAGATTTGAAATCATTAAAAACTGGAATTTGAAAATGGAATTTCTAAAAAAGTCATGTCTTCATTTTGCCTTTTCATAAAATCAGTAAGCATTTTAAAACAATTCCATTAAAAATTTTCGTAATTGAAAAGAATAATTTCAAAATAAGTTTACTGACTTTTGAAACCAAAATTAGCTCTGCTTCATAGACTAAATACCCAAAAAGTCTAGGAAGACAGCAAAAAAAGGGAAAAAATAATGAAAAGTACTAAATATATGGCATCAAGATTTCAGTCCAAAAAAGGCCAAATTCAAAACACAACAAAATCAAAAACTAAACCTTGTTATATTTAAATATTTGTTTAATTAGCTAGTCATAAAAAAGAGTATATTTACCTGTAAAATGATAATAAAGACACAAAATGGGAGGGGCAGAAAATATGGAGACTGATTGGAAGGACAAAGCTTGGCCATTTCAATCGCCTGGTGTAAATCTCAGCGTCACTTATTCTGTCATGCGTGCCGCACTAGGCAAGTCCTAGAAATGAGCTACTCCTCGGTCGATGCCATACTCGTGATTTTTTTCCTCGAGGAGGGGGATAACAAAATAGTCTCAGAGGGGGTGCCAAAATAATGAAGAAGAAGGCGTTAATCTTCGGCAGAAATTGTCTAACGGTCTGAAATTTAGGTTTCTCAGTTTTTTAAGACAACTTTACAAGTGGAAGAAATATTTGGGAGAGAGAAACGGATTTCAAATTTGGTCTTCTCAGTAACAACAAAATGGTGCAACTCTATAGAAATTCTTTATCTCATGGGATTTTGCTTTTCAAGTTATAACACGATGGTGTAAAAGGACAGGCCCATGCTTGGTTTGATTCTTACCAAAATAGTAAAGAAGAATGGGTTAGCCTTCCGCAGAATTTGTTAAACAGTCTGGAATAAGGGTATCTTACTTTAATATTTAGGACAACTTTACAAGTGGAAGAAATATTTTGGGAGAGAGGAACGGAGTTAAGACTGACATTCTCAGTAACGACGAAAAGATGCAGTTCTATAGAAATTCGTCATTTTTTAATTTTTTTGCTTTGTTCTATCATCATTTTATTTTGGCTAATTCTTATTGTGCATTCTTTTTAGGTTGGAACAATGTATCAGCTAATTCTGACAATTTCAATCCTGATATCTCAAATCTTGGGAATGGAAAACATCATGGGCACTGGAGAACTTTGGCCATATCTTTTGGCATTCACAGCTGTTCCTGTCCTCTATCAAGTTCCTGCACTTATGTTTTGTCCTGAGTCACCCAAATATATCCTTATCACCAAGGGAAGAGAGAGGGAGGCTGAAAGAGGTAGGCTTTAACATTTCTTAAGAATTAACTTTTTGACATAGCAGAATTTAAATCAATCAAGAAAAACTTATGTTCAAATAAACTTATTTGAAAAGACACTTTTAATGGTAGATAATATCTACAATAAGAATTAGATTTTTTTTTTTTCATTGCTATGCATAGAAAAAAAAATAATACATGTTAGCAAAATTATTGCTTCTTTTATGGTGCAATGTAATGACCAAGGAAAGTAGCCAATGCTGTCGTTGTAAAATAACTGTGGTGTCGCAAAAGTTAAGTGTACACCTAATCCGTCAAAGACACACTCAAGAAATTAATATCTCTTCAATAAGGTTCTAAATACGTTATTTCCATGCTGGATCTATTCACGGTTTTCTACTACAGTCACGACTGGAGATTATTAGAAAATTACTCCACCTACGAGGAAGCCTAGCCATGTAAGGAGGGCCCTGATTTAAAATACATTTTTTGGACGATTTATAAAATTTTTGGGGAGTGTGATATTTAGAATATGACATGGCATACGGTTGGCATTGCAGAAGCATTACCTTGCAGGTAAAAGCTACCTTGTGGAGCGTGAAGAGGTAGGGTCTATTAAAAGTTTGCCACGCCATGGCATGGCAAAAGCAAGGATGCAGTCTTGTTCTTTAAAGCAGCAATCTTACTTCTTATACCTTAAATACTCCTGCACACGTTACTGTTCTTTAGTTCACCATTGTCCTTAGATTTAACAGCTCATTGATGTTAGCAAAAAAGCACAAAGAGCACAAAAGCACAAAAAAGCACAAAGAGCATTATTTTTCTCCCACATAGGACAAAGAACAATGATATGAGAACTTTGATGATATATTAATCATTTTTCTTAGACCGCTGATAACAGCATGATAATGAAAGACGTTTACTTAAAAAGGCAAAGAAGTAAGATTTTAGTCTTAAGATTTCGCTTAAAATCGCTTTCTGACGATAATAGTAAGATCTTAGCAAAATGATGAGCAAAAGAATGGCCTGAATCATTTCCCCAATACATATGCCAGAAGATGAAGAATGATCGGTCTCTCCATAGCAGGGTTGCCAATGGGATGCATTTTATGAGCCAAATTCCAAAATGACACATTTTAGACATATGGGACATAAATCAGACAAAAAGGGACAGATTTTGTAAGGTTATGACGTAGAGCAACACATTCCCGAACTGGATATTTACTTTGGCAAAAAATATCAACTTTCAACAATATAGTACTTTTCTCATTTTATTTTGAGCGTCCAGGATTTGCAAGAGATCCCGTAAGTAAAGATGTTCTCCAAAGTAAGGGATTTGCATATTCATATGAGCTTTTGCTTTCACGCTTAGTCATTTTGAACGATTTTTTTTCGTTTTCATTATAGTTGATGTTAACTTAGAGCTTTGAAAGAGGTTTACAAAGCGTCTTTTGGTCGGTAATGCAACTAGTAAAAAAAATAGCCTCTAGTTTTAAGATTTTAAGATGGACGCATTTTAACTAAAAAAGACCTTTCTTATGTTCAGAGACAGAGACACACACAAAGACAAATGAGTCTATAACTCTCCTCAACGCTGAATGGTGTTTTCAAAGTATAGCCTTCATATACAGCCGTTAATGTTTCAATACTTCTTTGAAGCTGATGCTTTAAGGCTTATTAAATTAATTTTTATGAATCATTTATTCAAGGTTACTAAAATATTCAAATGCATTAATTTTTAATATTTCTAGCGTTGAATCGGTTGAGAGGTTTATAAAAAATTATTGCTATGAGGCGTTTATTCAAGGCTACTAAAATATTCAAATACATTAATTTTCAATATTTTTAGCGTTGAATTGGTTGAGAGGTACAGATAAAGTCGAAGAAGAGATGAACGAGATGAGGGCTGAGTCTGCAGCACAAAAGCTGACTACCGTGATCAGTTTGAGGGAAATGTGGACAAATCCATGTCTAAAATCCCCACTGATTATTGCTGTCATGATGCAATTGGCGCAACAATTTTCTGGAATTAATGCTGTAAGTGAAAGCTATGAAATTTTAATTTGTCTCAAATAAAAAATGTAACCACAAGGAGGTTCACCACCTACCACTACAAAATGTATGAGTAATTTAATGCGTTTAATAGCAGAAATCATAGATGGTATAATACATTGTTCAGATCTTCTCCAGTTTGAAGGGTCATAGACCATAGTCTCCTGAAGAGATTTGAGGTTTTTAAAATAAGCGTTAAAAAGAAGTATCTCAAAATTACTTAAGGCTTTGTATTTCCTAAGGCACGATTCTTGATCATTGGAAATTCCAGAAATTCTGTTATTATTGTATTCAGGGAATTAGCAACTTAAAATTAATATTTGTATTAGGGAGTTAGCACCTCATATTTAGTAGGACGTTATTCCAAAGAGTCCCGCTAGTGTTTATTTTTTATATTAGGTTTAAACGTACAAAATATTCGTTCCCGATAAGCTGAAAAATAGAAATTACATTAAGCGGAAAACGACAATTAGGATTTATTTGCGCTTTAATTAACTGTCTCATTTTTGTGCCATTCATGTGACGAATGCAATTACTTTGTAAACACCATTTCTGTTTTATGCTAGAGACAAAGATTGACGAAAAATACAGGTTTTAAGGAAATACTATGCGGTATTGGTAATTAATAAGTAACTAGAGTAGTTAAGTTCTATTTTTAAGAATTTTTGCGTACGCAAGAAAAATTACTCAAAAGATACTAGGGAAACATGCTTTGGACATTAGTTTAACTAGCACTTTTTTGCATTCTTTAGTAACTTTGATTCGATAATTTAATTTAGAATTCATATTAGTATAACAACAAAGAACTGGAAAATGATATTTGAATATTTTATATCATTAATTTTCGGCAACACTACTGGAACATGAGTGATTTTCCGAGACTTTAAAAGATTAGAAATTTTTTTTTTGGAAAAAACACACTTAATTTATGGCAAACAAATTGAACCAATATACGCAGTAGATTCAACTTAGTGTTGTAACTACAAGTTTCATTCAAAAAATTTCAAATACTTTGTGGATCATGGTCAGATCTAACAAATTCTAAGATGTTTTACTCATGCTTTAATCAGGGATAGCATACAATTCCTGAAAATTTAATTAAAACAACTGTTCAACTATAGCTTAATATGAAAAAAAAGTAATTATCTGTTCATTTTCAGGTAATGTTTTTTTCAACAAGCATTTTTGAGGATGCAGGCTTAAACACACTTACCTCTCAATATGCTACACTTGGAATGGGCGTCATGAATGTCCTCATGACCTTTGTCTCTTTGGTGTTGGTCGAAAAGGCAGGACGAAAAACGCTGCAACTCGTCGGTCTTTCTGGAATGTTCGTCGTGGTTATACTTCTTACTGTATTCTTAGCCGTCAAGGTAATTTAGTCCTTTCTTATTCTAGTTGTGACCACATATCCAGGACGGCCCTTGGCTTATGTGTCCTATCCCTTCATCATGGAAAGTCTTAAGAACTAAAAGCACATAACTTGAGACACTAACATTTTATGCAAATTGCATGTTTGTTTATATCAATGATAAAAATATTTTTCTTCAGTATGGAAGCATTAAGCTCAGTAATAGATTGTTAGAAATGTCTATAAGGGGTATAGTGCTTATTCAGCGAAGTTTCAAATTGGAAGCATTTTCATTTATTTTATATATTTTTCCCTATTTGTGTATTTTACGTTTATTCTTTTTATTCAAAATCACATTTAACTACCAGTCATTGCTTTCATTGTCTTTCTTCACCTTATTGTGATTTTAGCTAACAACTTTGAAAAAAAGACAACGAATTTTAGGTATGATGCTGTTCTCAACTATAGAAAATATAGAATATGTTTTTCCAAGAAATAAATTGATGTTTTATTTTCTTTTATTATAATGCTCATTTTCTGGTAGATAGTAGGAAGAATGAAAAATTTTGACTATTATTAAGATATAATATAAATCTTAATATTTCCTTAAGACAAGTGTATTGACAGTATTTTTTCAGGGTTAAAGATATTTTGTGATAGGAAAATAAAAATTTTTGAGTGAGTTTCCTGAGCAGTTGGATAATAAATTAGACGAATTAGAAATTAAAAACATATAGGAAGGATAGAATAATTTTAAGAAAATATTTAGGGAAGTAGTAAAATACGTCTTGAGACAAAATGTTGAAAAATAATATAGGAATATTATTGAAAATACTTTAAGGTGGACAATAAAGAGATACCGTTTGTACAAAAAGTTTTAGAGTGAGAGCTCTTGCGAGAATGAAAGGACAGTGAACCGAGTAGAGAAGGCAGTAAAGCATTAGTTGAGAAAACGCAAAATTGTGGTCACGAAAAAAATCACCAAATAGCTGGAAGATACTTGGGAATATCTTGAAGATAGATGTTCCAAGAAGATACTTGAAACATCTTGAATACATATTAGACTGTAAAGAAAAATTTTAGGAAATGCTACAAAAATAAATAAAATGTTTTGCAACAATCAGGGACTGAAGTCAGATGTTTTTTGCAAGGACGAGCTAACAACAGTACTAAAAGTATTGAAAAATAAGAAGGAGCCATGGGTAGATAGTATCGTAAAGGAGTTTGTTGAAAAATGAACTTTATGAAGCTAGAGATAAAATACTGAGGATTATGATTTGAAAAGGCGAAGATACCTTTTGGACTTAGGAAAACTCTACTTAAATCCCTACCCTAAAGAGATTATAACAGTGTCTGTAGTAATTACATAGGCATTCAATAGATTTCTATAGAAAACAAATTACTTAACATGATATTAATTATTAAACTCAGAGATGGTTTGGGAAAAGTTCTAAGAGATGAACAGCGTTTTTTTTTTTTTTTTTTTTTCATGAAGGGGAGAGAACGTCACGATATTCCTGCATACTTTCTATAGGAAGCAAATCGCTTAACATTATATTAATTATTAAACTAAGAGATGGGTTATGAAAATTTTTAAGAGAAGAACAGTGTTTTTTTCAAGAAGGGGGGATAATGTGCCGATACTTCTACATTTTTAGATTAACAACTCAGAATATGCTACAGAAGTGTCTGTAGCATAAGATCCATGTTAAGATGCCCTTGTTTAAGTGTACGAGATAAGTATATAAAATACTGAGGATTTTAAAAGGCTAGATACCTTTTGGCCATAGGAAAACTCTACTTAAATCCCTCTCCTAAAGAGATTACAAGTGTCTCTAGTAATCACACAGGAATTCAATAGATTTCTATAGGAAGCAAATTACTTAACATGATATTAATTATTAAGCTCAGAGATGGTTTAGGAAAAGTTTTAAGAGAAGAACAGTGTTTTTTTTTTTCAAGAAGGGAAGAGAACGTCGCGATATTCCTGCATACTTAGATTTATCGTGGATAAGTGTCTGGATCATAAGATCCATGTGTTAGTGAAGATCTTATCCTTGTATAAGTCAAATTGAGTCATTAGTGGCATGTGAGAAAAAATTTGGCGATGGAGGTAGGAAGTGAGGTTAGTTTCTTGTTCGTTGTGAAGTCAGGAGCTAAGAAGAATTGTGTGATATTCCCATTTTTAAGGAGTATTTTGGAGTACTTTTCTTTAAGGGACACGCCAAAAACTATGGAAGAACCTACTATCAAATGTGAAGATAATACTTTTTTAGGCTTAGATTATGCAAATATCTGGAGTTTCCCAGACATAAATGTTAGCGATATGAATTATCGACGTTTTCAGATGTTTCTGAAAAAAGGAAACATCTTCTTTGTGTCGTTTTGATAACATTAATTCTGAGAAAATTATGCTTTTACTTAGAACAATAAAAAAAAAACTTTATCCATAGTAATATCTACCATAGTTTTTGTTGTGTCCCTTGAAAGTCTAAGAAATCAAAGAACGGGCACACATTTGCACTTGAGGCCTATCTTTTATGTAGGAAGTAATTGTTGGCCTCATAAAAACAATCAAAATACCATTTTGAATCACTCCTAACATTTTTTCTTGCTGCATTGCTCCTTTTGTATTCTCGGATATTTCCATCTTTCAGCATTGATCAAACCATTGAAGTTGTCATTGCATTCGTCAGCTTTCAAACTTGACACCATGATCTTTAGTCATTATGCTATTAAATAGAATGGTTCATCCCCGAGGATGTAAATGCTAAAAACCTGAAGCTGGTAACCCTCACCATAATCTGGTAAAAGTAAAAATCTGAAGTTAAAGCTGCTGGTTTTGTTACCCAATGATAAAGTTTAACAGAAGAAAATACCTCTTGGAATTCTTATTTTTGGAAAAGAAGCAATTTTTCAACAATTAATGCTGCAAGTCTAAATCATTATCTGTTTTATAAAAAATAATAATCTTGAACTATTTGTGAGATTTGTTTTTCATTATTTAATTTTATATTATGTGTTGTTTTATTTCGTACTATATAGATTTTATATAACATTTTTCCTCTTTGCATATCAGGATTTGGCACCTTGGATTCCATACATCAGCATCGTTCTGATTATTGCATTCGTTGTTGCTTTTGCCACTGGTCCCGGTTCAATTCCCTGGTTTTTAGTTAGTGAACTATTCAATCAATCTGCCAGGCCACTTGCGTCATCTATTGCAGTTACTGTCAACTGGACTGCAAATTTCTTCGTTGGTATTGGATTTTTGCCACTTGCAGTAAGTACACTTTCTTTTAGTTACTTGACAATAAATAAGTTAGAATTGTGTATCCATAAAAGAATAAAAGTGACAAACAAAAAATAATAAGTAGAATATGAAACTTGCAAGGTTATGCATGAAAAAAGTGAGCATTACAAGAGGCGTCCTGAGGGAAAACGTTTTTGAGATAGGGCAATGGATTTTACTGACTGGTTGGTGATTTTATCGACT
Source organism: Artemia franciscana (assembly GCF_032884065.1). NCBI lineage: Eukaryota > Metazoa > Arthropoda > Branchiopoda > Anostraca > Artemiidae > Artemia > Artemia franciscana. The sequence continues at coordinate 38,140,363 of NC_088870.1, forward strand.
GATTTGGGTGATTTGCAGTTAAAATTGCAGAATTTATTCATCTGCTACCTCCACCAAAGGCTCGATACAACCACGCTGGGAATATTGAAATTCCTCTTTAAGTTGTGACATTTTAGACCGTTTTAGTGGCTAGAAATGTCAATATGCCAGTTAAGAATAAAAAATAATATCTAGCCGATTTTAAGGCCGGGTCCAGCACTAGGTATGTAGCAGTTAGGTATGTATTGATACTCGTCGTAAGTAGTGATCTTCAAATGAGTCACATCTGTTTGCTTGTATTTCCTTGGGAAAATAAAGGGTTCCCTAGGGAATACGTATAATGGTGCAGGTCCAAATGACTTATAAGCTTACATGTTTTTTTAGACCGTTTGAGGGGCAAGAAAAATCAAAATGCTAGTAAAAAAAAAAATATCCAGCCGGCTTGCAGGCCAGGCCCGGCACTTAGCAAGTGCCAGACAATTATATATTAATGCTCGCTGTAAGTAGCAACCTCCAAATTAGCTCATTTTTATTTGATACTTTTTTTCCTAGAAAAAAAGAGGGCTCCCAAGGGAATATATATGCCGTGGAAGGGTTCCGATGACGTGTAACTAACAATTGTTGGTTGTAATCAATAGTTGTTAACTATTGATTAGCAGTTAACAGTTTTAGCTATCGTTTGTGTTTTAAAAACGCAAGTTTTTATTCTTTACTATATTTTCGAAACGTTCTAATTCTCACTTTCTTGATATATCTTGTAATTTTCACTCCCACGTATCTTCCAACAGTATATTTCTTTGTTCTCCCTGTGGTATATCTTTCAGGTACATATTTCTTTGTTCTCACTTTCATCATATCATATATCACTTCCTTTTGTATGTTACATGCGTTACAAATTTTTGTAAAACTCGTGACCTATATAGATAGCTGTTAATATATATATATATATATATATATATATATATATATATATATATATATATATATATATATATATATATATATATATATATATATATATATATATATATATATATATATATATATATATATATATATATATATATATATATATATATATATATATATATATATATATATATATATATATATATATATATATATATATATATATATATATATATATATATATATATATATATATATATATATACATTTTATAAAATAAAGTGCAATTTATTTTATATTAATGTTCTTCTTTATCTTTAAGCAACTGCTTGGTCCATATGTTTTCGTCATCTTCGCCGTCATACTTGCCTTCTTCGTTTGGTTTACATGGAGCCGTGTCCCTGAAACAAAGAACAAGACAATTGAGGAGATAAGTGCAATGTTCAGACAATGTTCAGACAACCCTGAGGCTTCAGAAGAAGCCTTTTCTAGAAGTTTTCCAAAAAACTTCAGAAAAACAATTTAACTTCTGGATGCTTTCCAAAAAGCTGTAGAAAAACAATTCAACTTCTTGTTCTAATAATTTTGTTTTAATATATATTTATCATACCTTACCTTTTTGATCTAGTATACCTTACCTATTTGCATTCAAGTGAATAAATCATCAAAGAAGATAACTACTGAAAGCAATGTTAATCTTTTATTGAAAGCTTTATTTACAGTAAAGAAAACCAAAAACTGTTCCAAGAACCTAAGACAAGGCTTGTAAGTTATGTCTTGGGGACATATAAGTTTTTTTGAAAGTTCTGGTCGTGTATATTTTAGAGGAGGCTCATTTGATTGGAAATTTGGAGTTTTAATGCCCTTTTTAAAAGTCAGGAGTCCATGTAGAGCAATCAGCCCCCACGCTTATCAATTTCCAAAACTCATCCAATCGAAACTTTAAGACGACTACACTGTTCAATATTATTACAAGGTCCAGTCATTATGTTTTTGGGGTAGTCCCTCCTCCCCCAAGAGTCCTCAGGGCGTGGGCTGTAAGTTAGGTATTTCGTCCGTTGTTTACATAGAGTATATATTATTGAAAAAGGTGGACATGTTTGACATTTACTTTCCAAAAAGAAGAAGGGTATTCCGGCGGGAATTTCAAAGAATGTTGAGAGGAGTGTTAAGATAAGTCAATAAATGTTGCATTTACGGGCTGTCCGAAAGGCATAACTCAGGAACTACTGAGTATATTAATTTGAGACTTTCAGAAAATGATAAGGAGATGATCAATTGACGAAAAAGGCAATATTTGTACGGTACTACTGCAACTACAACAAAAACTGCTACTTCTGTAGCAAGTGCTTCTAACACTGAGGATATCAATCGGTCAATTCACAATCGGCCAATCAAGATAGTCTCATTCCTAAAGCTCTATGGCTAGGAAAGAAAGAGGAAAATAAATAAAACGAAAAAAAATTGCGATGATTCTCAAAAAAGTAACTAAAAAATTCACCTAAAAAAATCCCAAACCCATAAATTAGGCAGAAGACCAGAGCATGAGTTAAAGTTATTTAAAATTGAATATTTGATATCAAGCCCCAAGAGATTAATAGCACAAGCCAAATACCTCTCACAACTGAAAAATATTTTAACCCAGCCCATAGTCGTCCGTCCTATTAAATTAAGTCCAAAAAGTCAATAAACTGAAGTCAGCAAGACACTAAAATTTTTCGTAAGATTATACTCCGGTGGAGTAAATAGAATATTAATATTCCTTTAATTACGAATATGATGCTTAGACCAATCAGTGACAAAAGATTGAGTAGTTTGTAGGGCCCCAGGAAGATCCCCATGGAGTTGATGAAAAGTGAAATATTGTGGAATAAAGAGAAATTGCGAATCAAGTAATGGACTAGGGTGAGTTGTGCAATTTGTTTTTTTATAAGTCACTTACCTTGTCATATAATTTAGACAGTAGTTTCAAAAAAGAAAAGAAATTTGCTACCAATATAGTGGGGCAAAAACTTCCTCAATAAGAAAAATACCGAGAAATTGATCAAACCTATTTTTTAGGTCTACTGAAAGGACCTCTTGACAAGTGAATTTCAGTTAACTGTGGGCATGCCTGAGAAATAGGAAAAATTAAAAACTTGACTTAGTAATAACTAGGACATGGTAATTAGCGTCAAACAAACGGATGACTCTCTCAAAAAGGCTCACTAACTTTGGAAGTATCTCAGACTCCGTTCCTGCTACAGTACCAAGGGTATTACCATTAGAAAATATAGCGATAGCGTCTTCATAGATAGCGAAGGTGATATAGTTTTAGCATTTAAGGATTCAGGATGACATAGGTGACAGAAAAATGTAGATTATTGTTTCTTGACTTGTAGCTATAATGTTTTAAAAGGTTTGAAAAATAAAACGACTCAGGAGCTGATAGCATCGTAAACAGTTTGTTGAAATATGAACCTTATGAAGTTAGAGATAAGATACAGAGAATTATGATGCGAAATAACTCGTGATTTTTGGAAAACTGCTTATACCCATTTTCTTGAAAGACAATGGAAGATAATAAGTGTTTGTGGTAATTCCACAGACAGTATTTTCTTTGTCTTGTATTTGTAGTTCTTTTTCTCCTTGTACTCCACTTTTTACCTTTTGTAAGTGGGTAAGAAATAAATTATTATTAGTAGTAGTAAAGTGATAATTAACAAAATGTAAGATATCGATCAAACAGTTCGTGGTAACGAACTGTAGTAAGGAGCGACCCGGCTCAATAGTAACCAAAACTCTAAAAAATGGAATTTTGATACCAATAGCTACATCAAAAGAATCGCATTTTAATGCTCGTTTTAAATATATAAGTTTCATCAAGTTTAGTCTTACCCATCAAAAGTTACGAGCCTGAGAAAATTTGCCTTATTTTAGAAAATAGGGAGAAACACCCCCTAAAAGTCATAGAATCTTAACGAAAATCACACCATCAGATTCAGCGTATCAGAGAACCCTACTGTAGAAGTTTCGAGCTCCTATCTACAAAAATGTGGAATTTTGCATTTTTTGCCAGAAGGCAGATCACGGATGCGTGTTTATTTGTTTTTTTGTTTTTTTGGTTTTTTTTTTCCCAGGGGTGATCGTATCGACCCAGTTGTCCTAGAATGTTGCAAGAGGGCTCATTCTAACGGAAATGAAAAGTTCTAGTGCCCTTTTTAAGTGACCAAAAAAATTGGAGGGCAACTAGGCCCCCTCCCACGCTAATTATTTTCCCAACGTCAACGGATCAAAATTCTGAGATAGCCATTTTATTCAGCGTAGTCGAAAAACCTTATAACTATGTCTTTGGGGACGACTTACTCCCCCACAGTCCCCGTGGGAGGGGCAACAAGTTACAAACTTTGACCTGTGCTTACATATAGTAATGGTTATTGGGAAGTATACAGGCGTTTTCAGGAGGATTTTTTTGGTTTGGGGGAGGGGTTGAGAAGAGGGGGATATGCTGGGGGAACTTTCCTTCGAGAATTTGTAATGGGAGAAGAAAATTTCCATGAAGGGAGAGCAGGATTTACTAGCATTATTTAAAAAAAAACAATTAAAAAATAAAAGTGAAAAAGCTTTTTCAGCTGGAAGTAAGGAACAGCAATAAAACTTAAAACAAACAGAAATTATTACCCATATGAGGGGCTCACCTCCTTCTAATACCTCGCTCTTTACGCTAAAGTATTTCCGGTAATTTCAACTACTTATTCTACGGCTTTTGTGATTCAGGGGGTCATTCTTAATGAATTGGGATAAAATTTAAGCTTTAGTGTAAAGAGCGAGGTACTGATGATGGGGCGAATCCCCTCATATATGTAATAAAAACATGAGAATACAAAAGTTCTTTACGTAAGCTAATTTATAAGTTACGTAAATCTTTTACCAATAAAAATATTCGTAAAAAATTAAAAGTTTTAGTTGCCTTTTTAATTAACCAAAAAATCGGGGGGCAACTAGGCTTCGTCCCCTGCTCTTTTTTTCTCAAAATCATTCGATCAAAGTTATGAGAAAGCCATTGAGCCAAAAAAAAAATATGCAAATTTCGTTTTGATTATTCCTCTGCGGAGAGCCAAAATCAAAACATGCATTGATTCAAAAACGTTCAGAAATTAAATAAAAAAAACAAGTTTTTTCAACTGAAAGTAAGGAGTGACATCAAAACTTAAAACGCACAGAAATTACTTCGTATATGAAAGAGGCTGCTTCCTCATAAACGCCCCGCTCTTTACGCTAAAGTTTTTTACTGTTTTAGAAAGAAGAATTGAGAGAAAGAGTCAAACTTTAGCGTAAAGAGCGGGGCGTTTATGAGGAAGCAGCCTCTTTCATATACGAAGTAATTTCTGTGCGTTTTAAGTTTTGATGTCACTCCTTACTTTCAGTTGAAAAAACTTGTTTTTTTTATTTAATCACGATCAGAATCACCGATGATCTGGAAGATGCTGGTGGACAGTGTAATAGTGAGATATTTTTAAACCATGTAAAAGCATTGAGTAGTACTTGAGTGGATGTGTCCCAGTTAAATATAGGAAGGAGATAGGAAGAATAGTTCCATGAAGATACTTGAAACATCTTTAATATATATTTGACCGTAAAGAAAAATTGTTGGAAATACTACAAAAATGAATACTTTTTCCAACAATCAGGGATTGAAGTCAGCGCTTTTTTTGCAAGGACGAGCTAACAACAGTACTAAAAGGATTGGAAAATAAAAAAGTCAGGGGTGGGGAGCGTCGTAAAGGAGTTTGTTGAAATATGAACGTTAAGAAGTTAGAGATAAGTTATTGAGGAACAGGTTATGTCTCAATAAAAACACTTGCAAACGGTATTTGTCTTAATCTAGAGGGTAGGTTAAACAGTAGTACTTATTTGAAAATTTGAATAAACCTGCACTGAAAATCAGGAATGTTTAGCAAACTTTCAGAAGTTTTATGTTATCAATCTTTATGATAATTAAATTTAAAAAATTACAATTTTTGTCAACTGAAAGTAAGGAGCGATATTAAAATTCAAGCGAACATGTATTATTCCGTATATATGCTGGCTGCTGCCTCCTTCTCAATACGTCTCTCTTCACCCTCAAGTTTTAACCACTTCAAAAAAGGTCCCTCTTTAAGAATTTTGAAAGAAGTTCTAACTTTAGCGTAAAAAGTGTGGCATCGAGGAGGAGACAGCCCACATATGGAACACTTCTTTTTCAGGTTTTAGTGCTGCTCCTCGCTTTCAATTGAAAAAAAAAGTTTTTTCTTAAAATTTAATTTCTGATCGTTTTTCGACTAATACCCGGACAAACACCTCCCCATTCATGGTAATTACCCTAAGGAAGTTCCCCAACGTAAAATACTTCCCCCATGAATTTGCCCCCGTAAAAGGCTGTCATCGCTGCAAATTGCCCCCCCCCCAAAAAAAAACGTTCACTATTCCGGATGAAACATTCTTCTGAGCATAATCTTACTAAAAAAAATTATTGGTTTTTTACTTTATTTCCGATCGTTTATTAATTCATTCCGAAAATTCCTTCTATGTTGAAAACTTTTCAGAGATCCCTCCCCTCCATCGGGAAGTTTCTCGTAGATAATTCTAATAGATAGTTCTTCATGAATTATTTCTTATGATGTGAATGAGTAAATTTTGTATATGAATTCAGCCAAATTTCTCCCCGTGTAAAATTTCTGCTGAAAAGTCTACCCCCGAAAACTTCCCTCCCAATGGAAAATTATCCCTGTAGAAAATACCTCTCCTCCTAAGAATATCCCACACAAAGATCTTTCACAGCCTTCCCTCTCTGGAAAATACACCCCCCCACCAAAAAACGGAAAATACCACCGTGCAAAATACCCCCTGTTGAAAATATTCCCTGACGAATCTTCCCTTTAGGATAATCACCTTGTAAAATCCTCCCCCCCCCCTCAGTAAGTTGGTCTCCAATCTCTTTCGACTTATAATAAAGGACTAGAGCACTGGCGAATCCAGGCTGCGGTGCCCCTACCCCCCCCCCCCCCAAGATTTTTCTGGTGCCCCCTTTTCCCTGTTTGTTTCTTTTTTTCACGCTTTTTTAAAAATAAATTTATCAATCTGGTCAATTATTGGCACATTTGTGACATTCGGCTCTCCCTAAGATTTTACTTCTTGGCTCCCCTGTCACATTGCACCCCCCCCCCGCATGATTTTGCTTTAGATCCATCCCTAGACTAGAACTCTTAATTTCTGATCTTATCAGCACCCTGCGGAGTTCCAGTGACCATAAGGGGGAGTTGTGGATGACAAAGGGATAGTTACCCTTCCATACACAATAAATCTCGCTCATTTTGCGGTTTAAGGATATTCTACTTTCATATCAAAAGGGTAGACCAGAAATATTGCCAGAAAGCATAGGGGAGTAGATATCAATCTTAGATTCCTGATGCGTTTTAAAAAGTTTCATTTGTCCCCCGCCCTCCCCTGGTTATGACCTCGGTCATTATACATCATCTTTTACTTCCACCATCCCCTTGTATTTCCTTTGAACTAATTCTATATTTATCTGATGGTTCAATGAGAACTGCGATGTTCTGGCATCAAAATACACCCTTTGAGGTATCCCCCTATCTCCTTAACTGCAGAATACTCAGAGAATCCTATTGTAGAAGTTTGAGGTCCTTTTTAAGTTTGAAATTTGTCCACTGCTTATAGATAGTATTTATCATAGGTAAATACACGGATGTTTTTTGGGGAAAGTTTTCTGCAGTGGGGGGGGAGGCATTTCGTGGGGGAATTTTCAGTATGGGTAAATAATATTTGGGAATAATATTTTCTAGGTGGATATTTCCCACGGGGGGGGGGGATTTCCAGGGTCATTTTCTCAGGAAGAATATTTTCTGGGGTGGTATTTTCCACAGGGGGGGGTGTATTTTAGGCATTTAAACGCTTAGAACTATCTGAAAATTGGCAATGGTTTTAGCTTGCAGGTCTTCTCCTGTTTTGTTGTTGTTTTTGTTTTTTTGTTTGTTTTTTTTTTTTTTTTGTAGGGGATCTAGTTACCCTGAAAGACAGAGTTATTGGATATTTTGACTCTGAAAATTGGTCAGAGTTAGACCAACTAAATAATTTTGGAGAGAAGCTTTAAGCTTTAAACTAAACAAATAAATTTCTGGTGAATATTTAACTTCCACCATAATTCACTCTCAGCCTCCTAACGTTCCTGCATTTTTCCATGTGCCACTCTTGATATCACTGTTTATTAACTCGTAAATTGAATAAATGGTGACGAAATCAAGAAACAGAAAAACACTCAAGAAACGTATAATTCGGGCTATATCTTTCCACAATAAGGACGGGACAAAGTAAAAAGATGTATTTTACTATTCGCAAAACAATACTAAGAACAGTCATCGTCTCAGAAAATATACCCCTTCACAAATATATTATGATAAATGTTTTGTCTTTATTGTGAAATACAAATACTTTAGTTTTTTGTCTGGGTAGATAGATACTTTATTTCGTTATTAAACCAGAAACAGGTATTTCACAGAAAGAAAAAAACACGTACACAATACAAAAAAAAAGAAAAAGAAAAAAGAATACACACTATCGAACAAGCGCTAAGAGCTCATATGGCGCTTGTGACGAGGCCGGAAGACCCAAGAGCTCATATGGTATGGGCTCTAGCAAAATTCTAAAAATCAATAGAGTGATTTTAAGGGAAAATCAGAGGCTTAATGTCAGTCGGTATTTAAAATAAGAGCCCTGAGTCACTAGGTCCTTCTAAATATCAAAATGCATTAAGGTCCGATAACCCACTCGTAAGTTATAAGCACTGAAGGCTGCAGGGAGAGGATTTTTCTTCTCCCTTCAGCCCCCCAGATGGTCGAATCGGGGAAAACGACTTTATCAAGTCAATTTGTACAGCTCCCTGACAGGCCTACCAATTTTCATCGTCCTAGCACGTCCAGAAGCACCAAACTCGCCAAAGCACTGAACCCCACCCCCTAACTCCCCAAAGAGAGCAAATCCAGTACGGTTACGTCAATCACGTATCTACAACATTTGCTTATTCTGCCCTGCAAGTTTCATCCTGATTCCTCCACTCTAAGCGTTTTCCAATATTTCCGATTTCCCGCTTCAACTCCCCCCAATGTCAACAGATCTGGTCGGGATTTGAAATAAGAGCTCTGAGACATGAGTTCCTTCTAAATATGAAATTTCATTAAGATCCGGTCACCTGTTCTTAAGTTAAAAATGCCTCAATCTTTCCAAATTAACACCTCCCAGCTCCTCCAAAGAGGACGTATCCGTTCCAATTACATCAATCACGTATCTAGAACTTGTACTTATTCTTCCCATCAAGTTTCATCCCAATTTTTCCCCTCTAAGCGTTTTCCTAGATTTCTGTTTCCCTCTCCAACTCCCATATACCCGGATCCAATTTGAGTCAAAAATGGAGCATCTGAGACATAAGATCCTTCTTTATATAAAGTTTCATTAAGGTCCGATCACCTATTCGTAAGATAAAGATACCCCAAATATCAAGTTTTCCAAGAATTCCGGCTTCCCCGTTCCAACTCCCCCCAATATCCCAGGATCTGGTCGGAATCTATATATATATATATATATATATATATATATATATATATATATATATATAAGTTGTATGTGTGTCGAGTGACGTCAGGTCGTCATTATGACGATGACGTCATTAAAGGTATTTAAGACATTCGTTCACGGAAAAATGTTTAATTGTAAAATGACTGAAGAACCTACAATGTCAACAGCCGAGGAAGCTGCTCAAAGAGTCTATGCCAAAAAACTTGCTGCTGATAGAGAAAGTAAGAAAAGAAAGCGTGCCGAGGAATCACAAGAGCAACGCGAAACCAGGCTTGCTGCTAAAAGAGAAAGTGAAGAAAGAAGGCTAAAAGTATTTAAGAAAATCGTTCAAAGACAAATTTTTAATTGTAAGAAGATCGTGGACGGAAAAATGTTTAATTGTAAAATGACCCTACACTGGTAGGTGAAGAACCTACACTGGCAACAGCCGAGGAAGCAGGTCAAAGAGTCTATGCCAAAAAACTTGCGGCTGATAGAGAAAGTAAGAAAAGAAAGCGTGCCGATGAATCACAAGAACAGGAAGAAAACAGGCTTGCGGCTAAAGAACGCAAAACCGCGCAGTTAGATGAAAATAAAGAAGAAAAAGAAAACTGAAAAAAGGTAAAAAACTAAAACAAACTAAAAAGAAATAACACTCAAAGAGAAATTACAGACCGGGACACAAATGACGACCGGGGCAGAGGGAATATAAATGACGACCGGGACACTCAAAGAGAAATTACAGACTGGGGTACCGGGACACAAATGACGACCGGGACACGGAATATAAATGACGAAGATCGTTGAAAGAGAAATTTCTAATTGTAAAATAACTGAAGAACCTACAATGGCAACACCCGAGGAAGCTGCTCAAAACGAATGTATTCAAGCCGAAGTAGCTGAGTTGGTAAAGCGTTATGTTTCAGGTTCTAGGTCCGAGAGGCTCCAGGTTTGAACCTTGGCTTTATCATTAATACAAAAGAAGAAAAAAATAAAAAAGGTAAAAACTACAAAAAAAATTAAAAAGAAAATATTAAAAAAACTAAAAAGCTAAAAAACTAAAAAAAAACAAAAAAAGGTAAAAAAATAAAAACTAAAAAAGAAAAAAAACTACAAAAAAAACTAAAAAGAAAAAAAACTAATAAAAAAACAAAAACTGAAAAAGAAAAAAAAATAAAAAAAGGAAAAAAAAACTGAAAAATAAAGGAGAAAAAGAAAACTAAAAGCCGGGACACAGGGAATATAAATGACGACCGGGACACTCAAAGAGAAATTACAGACTGGGGCACTGGGACACAAATAACGACTGGGAGATATAAATGACGACCTGGACACTCAAAGATAAATTACAGACCGGGACACAAATGACGACTGGGACACAGGGAATATAAATGACGAACGGGACGCTCAAAGAGAAATTACAGACTGGGACACAAATGACGACCGGGATACTGGGAATATAAATGACGATCGGGACACAGGGAATGCTCGACTAGCAATCACCATCAACAAAGCTCAAGGACAATCATTAGAATAATGAGGTATAGATCTGAATACGGATTGTTTTTCCCATGGACAATTTTATGTTGCATGTTCAGGAGTCGGTAAACCTGGCAATCTATTTATATAGACAATAGGACATCGAAGAATGTTGTATATTCGCAAGTTTTACGTAGTTAAAAACATATATATCTATAACGAAAAGAGAAATCTTTTCTCTTTTATCTATATTCACAGGGACACAACTACAATGAGGCGTAACTAATATGGCACGTAACGACTTACGCGCGCAGGGGGGCTTGGGGGAGGCGCGAAGCGCCACCCCAACAGCTAGTTTAAAATAAGAGCTCTAAAGCACAAGATTCTTCTAAAGATCAAGTTTCATTAAGATCTAATCACCCGTTCATAAGTTACAAATACCTCATTTTTTCAAATTTTTCTAAATTATTCCCCCCTCCCCAACTCTACCAAAGAGAGCGGATCCGGTCCGGTTATATAAGTCACGTATCTTGGACTTGTATTTATTCTCCCCATCCAGTTTCATCCTGATATCTCCGCTTTAAGTATTTTCCATGATTTCCGGTTCCCCCCCCCAACTGCCCTCCCCCGTCCAATGATGCTGGATCCGGTCGGGATTCAAAATAAGAAATCTAAGTTACAAGGTCCTTCTAAATATTAAGTTTCATTAAGATTCGATCACTCCTTCGTAAGTTAAAAATACATTAATTTTTCTATTTTTTTCAGAATTACCCCCCACACACACAAATCCCCCAAATAGAGCGTATTTGTTCCAAATATGTCAATCACGTATCTAGGACTTCTACTTATTTTTCCCACTAAGTTTCATCCCGATCCTTCCACTCTAAGCGTTTTCCGAGATTTAAGGCTCCCCCCAACTCCGCCCAATGTCACCGGATCTGGTCGCAATTTTAAATGAGAGCTCTTGAGACACAATATCCTTCTAAATATCCAATTTCATTTAGATCCGATCACCCGTTCGTCAGTTAAAAATACCTCATTTTTTCTACATTTTCAGAATTAACCCTCCCCCAACTTCCCCAAAGAGAGCTGATCCGTTCCAGCTATCTCAATCACGTATCTAGGACTTGTGCTTATTTTTCCCACCAAGTTTCATCCCGATCACTCCAATCTAAGGGTTTTCCAAGATTTTAGGTTCCCCCTCCAACTCCCCAAATGTCACCGGATCCGGTCGGGATTTAAAATAAGAGCACTGAGACACGATATCCCTCCAAAAATCATATTTCATTTAGATCCCATCACCCGTTCGTAAGTTAAAAATACTTCATTTTTCCTATTTTTTCCTAATTAACCGACCATAGATGGTCAAATCGGGAAAACAACTATTTCTAATTTAATCTCGTCCGGTCCCTGATGCGCCTGCCAAATTTATCGCCCTAGCTAACCGGGACCGACAGACAGACCGACAGAATTTGTGATTGCTACATGTCACTTGGTTAATACCAAGTGCAATAAAAAAAAACATAAACACTAACTAAAAGTCAAGCCTCTTAATTCACTTAATTCAAACTTCATTACTATACGTGCTCTACAATATACACATCAATCAAATAGAAGATGACTTCATGTTTCCATTAAACTACACAAGCACATTAAAGAGTCAGCTTTCCCAATCCTATGCTAAAAGTGAAAGAATCTTGTATGCCCTGTAATAAGCTGTGTTAATCTGCTCTTTGGGTGGATTTTTGATACAGAGATAAGGTCATCTTTATTTTCAAAAAAGTTAGCCGACCATGTGGTAACAGAATTTTTAAACTAATCAAACAATTTTGCATACAAAATCTCATTTAAAGATTTATAGTCTATATGAAAGGGCTAAGATTCACTAAAGTCATTAAAGGAAGGACCCCAAAAATTCGCAATAATTTGGTCGGTATAATCAGTATAATGGATATGATGTGGTGAATAGCTAATTCCATTCAAAGTAGAACTTAAAACCCTCGACCAATTTTGAGGTTGACCATTTTTTCCGTATCTTAATATACTTAATTCCAATGCTGTGGAATCCATGCGAAGTACTCCTGTGAGAGCGGTTACCACATGTGTTTGAGCTGTATTAAAGAATAAATAAAAAATAAGTTTTTTTACTGCAAGTAAGGAGCGACATTAAAACTTAAAACGAACAGAAATTACTCCGTATATGAAAGGGGGTGTCCCTTCCCCGACGTCCCGCTCTTTATGTTAAAGTTTGACTTTCTCACAACTCTACTTTTTAAAACAATAAAAAAAATTAGTGTAAAGAGCGAGGCGTTGAGTAAGGAACAACCCCTTTCATGTACGGAATAATTTCTGTTCGTTTTAAGTTTTAATGTCGCTCCTTGCTTGCAGTTAAAAAAGAACTGTCCTTTTTTATTTAATTTCTGTATGTTTTTGAATTAATACATGTTTTGATTCTGTTCCACCAAACATGAATAATTAAAACGAAATTTGCATATTAATTGCTTTTTTTGCTAAATAGCTTTCTCGTAGTTTCGATCGGACGATTTTGATAAATAAGCGTGGGGGAGGAGGCCTAGTTGCCCTCCAATTTTTGGTTACTTAAAAAGGCAATTAGAGCTTTTTAATTTTTTACGTACGTTTTTATTAGTAATAAATATACGTAACTTACGAATTAACTTCCGTAAGAAACTCCTATATTTGTATATTTTTATTAACTATATGTGGGGGTTTGCCCCCTCGTCAAAACCTCGCTCTGTAAACTAAAGTTTGAATTTTATCCCTATTCCAATAGCCCATGAATCAGACAGGCCGTATAATAAATAGTTGAAATTACTAAAAATGCTTTTGCGGAAAGAGCGAGGGATTGTGCTTGAGACACAACCCCTTATATACGTAGTAATTTCTGTTCGTTTTATGTTTTAATGCTGCTCCTTACTTCCAGCTGAAAAACTTTTTTTTTATTTATTTTCTCATTGTTTTTAAAATAATGGTAGAAAATCCTGCGCCCCCTTCATAGAAATTCTCTTCTCTCATGATAAATTCCTCCATGGAAAGATCCACCCACGTAATTCCCTCCCACGGCCCATCCCCCGCGACGCAAAAAAGTCCCCCTGAAAACTTCTGTACACTTCCTGATAACTATTACTATATGTAAACAATGGTCAAAGTTTGTAACTTATAGCCCTTCCCCCGGGGACTCTGGGTGATTAAGTCGACCTGAAATACACAACTATTAGGTTTATCGACTATGCTGAACAAAATAGCGATCTCAAAATTTTGATCCAGTGACTTTGGGGAAAAAATTAGCGTGGGAGGGGGCTTAGGTGCAATCCAACTTTTGGTCACTTAAAAAGGGCGCTAGAACTTTTAATTTCGGTTAGAAAAAGCCCTCTCGCAACATTCTAGGACCACTGGGTCGACACAATCACCCCTGGGGAAAAAAACAAGAAAAAAAACGAAAAAATAAATAAATACGCATCCATGATTAGTCTTCTGGCAAAAAAATACAAAATTCTGCATTTTTTTTTTTTAAATAGGAGCTTGAAACTTCTAGAAGAGGGTTTTCTGATACACTGAACTTGATGGTGTGATTTTCGTTAAGATTCTCTGACTTTTAGGGAATGTTTCCCCCTATTTTCTAAAATAAGGCAATTTTTTTCAGGTTTTTAACTTTTGATGGGTAAGACTAAGCGTGATGAAACTTATATATTTAAAATCAGCAATAAAATACAATTCTTTTGATGTAACTATTACTATCAAAATTCTATTATTTTAAGTTTCAGTTACTATTGAGATGGGTCGCACCATTCTACAGTTCGTTACCACGAACTGTTTGAAAATATACATAAATTAAATATTTGTTTCTGCATGTTTTCCTCCACCGTGGTAACAATACTATCTATTGCATCAATAGTATTTTTCCCACTCCGGAAGCCAAACTGCAGTGGCCAAAGCCAACTATTTTTAGTGCTAATCGCAATCATTCTATTCACAATGGCACGCTCATATATTTACCAAGATTTGAGAGTAGGCTAATCAGACGATATGAAGCTGAATTGCCGTCATCCTTTTTACCATTTTTTTAAAGCAATATATTTGCATTTCTCCAATTTTTCGGGATATATGAAATTTTTAAGCAACTGTTCACTAGCTTTACTAAACTAGGAGCAAGGACATTGATATTTTTAATTAGTGCTAAATTTAGAATTTAATTTGGGCCTGGGGCCTTTGAACCTTTAATTATCTTTTATTTCATTCGAAGAGACTTTGGTAACACCTGGTGTGCCATTAGTTAAAAATCTGTAAGTTCTGCTCTAACTTCACCATGGTAATTACTATCAGTTGAATGATCCTTCGGTAAAAACCACATATTTAGCAATATGTTCTGTCACGGAATCAGTCTAGCTGCTGCCATCTTTTGCTACGTGTAGTGACTGAACAATGGCATTATTATTTTTACAGATTTTGTGGATTGTATACCATGGATCCAAATTTGGTTTATCTGTACAAAATTTATTCCAGTCACTCTTCTTAGTATTTAAAATGCCCAGTTTATATTTATTTTTTTGTATTCCCTAAATTGGCCTCATTTTCGAGAGAATTACAGGATTTAAGTATTCGTAGCAATCGTCTATACGCTTTCTAAAGTCTGACAATTCTCAAATCCACCACCGTGAATACTTTTTGGGAAAGTCTTTTCCCAAAATACTTTTCCCAATACTTTTTGGGAAAGCCAGGGAACTTTTGGGAACTCACTGGAATTGATTCCTTGATATCTATTTCATTTAAAATAACCTTGCTAAAAACATTCCAGTTAGTTTTTCAGTAATTATACTTGACGTGATTACAAATTTCCACAATATCCGCCTCAAAAACTAGGTTAAACTTGATATACAAGTGATCAGATAAAGATTGGGGTTATTTGTCAGTTCCCAGCTGTCAACAAATTTTAGTACTACTATGACGTCGGGGCTGAATACGAATATTCATAAGTTGGCATATCTGTGTCATTCACTACTACTAAAGATTTCCTGGCAACAAAATCCTTGACGGATTTACCTTTCAAATCAGAAGAAATATTATTAAGGCTGTGATTAAGTGAACTGATGGAACTCGAAAATCCCATGTTAAAATCGAAAATTTATATTTAAAAAGTATTCAATGGTGGAAGATACCGCTTTTAATATCAAGCCGTATCTTCTTGAAGATGTTACAAAATATTTGCTAGGATTTTGCTCTATTTCCTCTAATTGCTTAAAAATCTTACAAAATATCCAGCTCTTTTTCACAAGTGTACTGTATGAAGGATATTACATTTAGAACAAAATCGGTACTATCATGAGCAGAAGACAATAACCTGTAAGATGATTGCAACCATTTTCCGATGTATTTTCCTGCTTTCGAACAGTCCCATAGAATATTTTCAGCTACCTGAAATTTTTACAAGTTTTTTGCCAGAAAGAATCGTTTCAGATTGCCTTAGAGACTAGATTAACAAGCTGGTACAATTAACCTGCGATTTCCGCCAATGAATAAGTGCTGTTTGAAGGGTTTTTGATAATCGATGGTCTCTAGAGAATTAAGAAACAAAAGGCTACCCTAACTTCAATTTTGAACCTCGATGTTTTCAAGTTCATTTAATCAAGGCCTTAAACCACAGTGAGCTCTTGGCATTAAAATCTGCCCCCAAAATATAATTTGGATAATTTCTAAGATTATCTAGACTTGCTAAATAACTATCTAATGAAAACAAGGATGAAGAGGATTTTCTCAGCCCAAAGAGTATATGAAGAGCAAAGCGACCTTACCTGGAAGTTCAATCTATTTGAACTATCATCTTATGCAATAAATTAAATAAAAAGAAAACAAGTTTTTTTTAACTGAAAGTAAGGAGCGACATTGAAGCTTAAAACGAACAGAAATTAATCCGTATGTGGAATGGGCTGTCACCTCCTCAGCGCCCTGCTCTTTACGTTAATTTTTTTATTGTTTTAAAAAGTAGCACTGTGACAAAAAGTCCAACTTTAGCGTAAAAAGCGGGGTGTTGAGGAGGGTATAGCCCTTTTCATACATGGAATAATTCCTGTTCGTTTTAAGTTTTAATATCGCTCCTTACTTTCGCTTAAAAAAAATTTAATACAGGTTTCGATTTTGGCTCATCATATATGAATCATTATAACGAAATTCGTTTATTAATTTTTGCTTTTTTTGGGCTAAATGATTTTCTCAAAGTTTTGATTAGACGTTTTTGAAAAAAAGGGGCGGGTGGGGGCCAAGTTAACCTCCAATTTTTTTAGTTACTCAAATAGCCACTAGAACTTTTAATTTTATTTACGAACGTTCTTATTAGTAAGTATGTGTAACTTACGTAACGAACTTCTATAGTCGTATTTTTTTATTACGGAGGGGGTTTGTCCCCTCGGCAATGCCTTGCTCTTTACACTAAGGCTTGAATTTTGCTTCAATTCTATAAGAATGACTCCTTAATCACAAAGACAATTTAATTAGAATAAATAGCTCTTTTGAAATTACTAAAAATACTTTAGAGTAAGGAACGAGGCATTGAGGAGGGAACGAACCCCCTCATATACGTAATAATTTCTGATCGTTTTAAGTTTTGATTTCGCTCGTTACTTTCAGTAGAAAAAACTGGGTTTTTCATTTAATTTTTCATTGTTTTTTAAATTACACTTGGAAAATCCAGCGCCCCCACTTCGCGGAAATTCTCTTCCACCATGATAAATTCCTCCATTGAGATATCCTCCCACTGACCCCTCCCCCCACCACCAGAAGAAATCACCCCCCAGAAAATGTCTGTATACTTCCCAATAACCAATAATATATGTAAACAATGGGCAAAGTTCATAACTTGCAGCACTATCCCCGGGGACTGTGGGGGATTAAGACGTCCAAAAGACATAGTTATTAAATTTTTCGCTAACTCAAAATGTCTATCTCAAAATTTTGATCCGGTGACTTTGGGAAAAAATGAGCGTGGAAAGGTACCAAGTTTCACTCCATTTTTTTTATCACTAAAAAGGGCGCTAGAACTTTTAGTTTTCGTTAGAATGATCCCTCTTGCGACATTCTAATACCACTGTGTTGATACGATAACCCCTGGAAAAAAAACAAATAAACATTCATCCGTGATCTTTCTTCTGACATAAATGCAAATTCCAAATTTTTACAGATACGATCTTGAAACTCCGCAATAGGGTGCCATCATACGCTGAATCTGATGGTGTGATTTTCATTAAAGATCTATGTCTTTTAGGGGGTGTTCCCCTTTTTTTGAAAATAAGTCAAATTTTCTCAGGCTCATAACTTTTGATGGTTAGGACTAAACTTGATGAAACTTATATATTTAATAATCAACATTAAAATCTGACTTAAATATCTATTGGTATCAAAATTCCGTTTTTTAGAGTTTCGGTTACTATTGAGCCGGGTTCCTTTTTACTAGAATTCTTTACAACGGACTGTTTGACAGAACGTAATAAATTTGGAAAACAATAAGCTAGGTTTTGGAATAAATAAATATATATATATATATATATATATATATATATATATATATATATATATATATATATATATATATATATATATATATATATATATATATATATATATATAAACACATGTTTCTACAGACTAAACATTCAACTGTTTGTTCAAAAAGAGTATTTTGCTATTAGGGTGGGAGAGGGGGGTAAGTTTTGTGTTTTCGGCAAAGCTTTAGTTTCGGAATTCTAATAAGATTGGAAAAATATAACCAGCTAGTTTTGAAGATATCTTATACAACCTGTGAATCACGAATTCTTACCGTCAGCTTCAAGTTCACGCTTTCTTTTCACAAGAAAAAACTTCCATTAACTTGTTCTATGATTTTGCAAGTGGAGAATTAACTTACTGACTAATTGAAATGATGGAGCTTTTTTGAATAAGCAAAGGAAAGAACATCGTGACTGGTCTAGCCAAAGTATACAATATTTAGTGACTAATTGTCAAAGCTGTAATTGAACTTCTACAAGGAAATTGCCAAAAAAAAAATTAAATAACTTGAATTTCCTACGGATAACTCCCCCGTGGAAAATACCTCCACTTGCAAAATTGCGCAGTCACAGAGAAAGTACAACAATTAAGAACAAAGAAGAAAAGAACAATTATTTTTTCTTTTTGCTGATATTCTGAAATTTAGGTCGAATTTGTGGTGTTGAATATCTTTAGCATTTATCACCATAAAGGCAAATATTTACTAAAGAAAACTGACCTGTTTCTCTGGATACTTGAATTATGCAGGCTTAACTAAGTTTTGACAAGTTTTTTTTTTGCAGAAACTAAATCTCAGCTATGAGAGGGGTAAACTGAGGTCTGAGGGGAATACTTGGGTCCTGAGGTTACAGTCCCAAATTGGGCTTTGAGCTCATAAAAGTAATAATTTCTGGTCGTTTTAAGTTTTAATTTTTCTCCTTACTTCCAGTTGAAAAAAACGGTTTTTATTATTATATTAAATTTTTTTAGGGAGTATTTCCCCTTTTTTTGAAAACGAGAAAAATGTTGCCAGGCTCGTAACTTTTGATGGGTAGGACTAAACTTGATGTAACTTGTATATTTAATAATCAGCATTAAAATCCGACTTAAAAATCTGTTGGTATCGAAATTCCGTTTTGAGGTGGCAATTTCCCCCATTCCCCAAATCAAATTGGGTTTTGAGCTCTACTCATATTAATTTCTGCTTGTTTTGACTTTGACACAGTTATTTATTGTAATTTCTGTTCGTTTTGGATTTCATATATTTAATTAGGGTGATTGTTGGTAGTTTTATGCCTCATCATAAAACTAAAATATTCCTCATCAAAAAATACCCTCCTCCAAGCGAAAAATACCCCATCCTCTTGGAAAATATACCCCCTCCCCCAGGAAATTCCCCCAGTGTAAAATAAGGTTTTCCAAATTTGTGAATTCTGTTTGAGTTTTTTTTGTAGGGGGAAAGAATTTTGGTACTCGTGCATTATAGGCAACTCACTCAAATTTACACTATGTAAAACTTGAGAACAAACCGGTTTCTTAGTTCATTTCTTTTAACTTTACGTGAGACAAGACTAAGACAAGTGACAGAATAAATGGGAAATATATATAATTTGGGTTATATATTTGCAAATAAGGAGGGTGGGGGTAAAGTATTTGGACAGTTTGAAGTCAGAAAACAGCTCTTACTTCATAATATGCAGCATAATTGTACCTAACCCGTTTTACGTGCACATCCGCTATATTTTAACCCTTCCACCGAATGTGCAAGTATATAGCCCAAATTTGTTTCTAAAGTATCGGAAAAACTAACGATGAAACTGGTTTGTTGTCAAGTTTCATACATCGTTAACGGTACTTGTGCCTTATACGCCACTCACTCAAGTTTACGATTTACAAGTTATACAGCATGAGAAAGTTTTAAAAGTTTACAAGTTTTACACAGCGTAAACTTGAGTGAGTGGCGTATAAGACACAAGTACAAAATTCCTTCCCCTTCGGAAAATAAAAAAAGAAGTCATACAAAATTCTCAAATTTCGAAGACCTTATTTTTCTTGGGGGGGGGGGTACTTAACGAGGGTAAATTTCGGGGGGATTCCTAGTGGGTAGTTTCAACGGGGGCTATTTTCCGCAGGAGGGTAAGCGCAGGGGTATTTTCTGTGTGAGGGAGGGGAAGGAGGTAAACGCCAGCCACTGGTTCACTGTGCTCCGCTTTCAGGGAAAAACAACCTTTTTTGCTTGATCCGCCAAATTTCATTTGTTTTTAGAGGCATTACTGTCATTAGGCTTTCTTCCAAGATTTCGATGTCTTATTCGGGTGGCTACAGGTATAATTTTGTATTTTATACTAATGCTGTTCTAGTGGTTCGAATCATATGACACTTATTGGTTCGTATTCTATGACCATTTAATTTTGAGTCGACACTTTACCTAGCTCTCTATTAAAAGATGATCATGTGTAGTTTTGCTTCAGGTTAAAAATGGACATTTGCATTAATAAATGAATTTTCGTTTTATCTTTACGACATAAAATTTTCAAGGGTATGTGCCGATGGTAAATTGGGATTTAAAAAAATCCTAAAAGATTACTGGACAGAATGAATGAAGAAAGAAATAATGCATATTGATGGCTGAAGGTTTTGAAGGATTGTAGTGGCAAACTATTCTCTGAAATTTTATAAGTTACATATTTTTTAATGATGTTCTTTGCTTAGCTTCAGCCTAAGATAAGTTAAAGAAGCTGTGGTGTTTTTTTGCCTTTTTATTATGTGTAAATCTCTATTTTAGTTTTGACTCATCACTTTAAAGCTGAACCTTCAAACAGGACAATCAATTTAGGTAAATATATGCACAAAATTTGGATATTTTTCATCTTAACAAAAGTAAATTCGTTCAATGAAATAAGTTGGTTTCATGCTTCGTAGAAGCCACCATTTATAGGTGATTTTAATATAAATACTTTTTTGAAACAAATTCAGATTACGAATCTTAGCTTGAAACAAAGAAATTCTGTCCATATTTTTGAGTAAATAAAACTTAGATCTGACAAAAAAAAATTGTAGCTTTCAATAGAAATAGCCGATGCTATACATTCTCAATTTAACTAACCTATTGTTCATAAGGTAATGATGTTGGCTGCCAAAGTAAATGTTCCAAAATACGTGTTCCACAAACAACAACAGAATATATATATTTTTTTGTCTCGTACTTAATTTCTATTAATATTATTTCTTTAAATTAAAAAAATTACTTGTAACTAAATAGAGAAAGCAAACACCAATCTTTTTGTAATGTTAGCCTACTGCTTTTCTCGAAATTCAATTTAATGAATTAAAATCAAGTAGTTGTGGGCATGCATCAAGCTATAACTAATTGTAGAAAAAGCCAAAAAACCACAGTCCGAGTCACAAGGGCAAATCTGGGACAAGCCATTTTTAGGATTGTATAAAAAGTGATGTCATTTCATTTGTTGATAGATAATTCCATCTATCATCCGTTCATACGTCGTTCCTAGGGTTAAAGAGCGGGGGATGATAAAGGGGCAGCCCCATTCATAACTAAAATAGGTTTGTTTGTCTTAAGTTTAAAACTGTTTTATAAATCGACTTTCTGATTATTTTTCAAATTTTGACAAGCAATCCTTTCTCGCTTTCTGTTTAAAATTTGCCATAGAAATTTACCCTGAATCTCCATATCATGGTTATTATTTCAACGGAAAGTCTTCATACCCCCCAAAGACAACCTTCCCACAAAAATACCCCTTCCCATAATAAAATTTTGTATATTCTGCGATAAGAAATACTATATGTGAGCGGTGGGGAGACTGCATAACTTGATACTCCTTCTCCCGGGACTATAAGGATCATGTTCTCCCCAAAGATGAAATTAGATCTACGTTGCATGGGCAACGTGAGATGTTGCGGCAACCTTTGCTCGGCTTCGCCGAGGAAAGTGTTGCGAGAGCAACACTTTGGTTTTGTTTCCTCGCTGCGACTAAACGCTGAAGTTGTTAATCTGTAAGGATGCTAAAATACATACTAGGTACACCAACTCGCAAAAGTTGCAAACTCCTCATTGCTAAAGATGATTGTAGCCTTACAGCCGATTATTATTTAAAAGTCCCCTACATGTCTTACCACTGGAACCAAATTGGTCTTACCATCAAACACAACGGAAACAAAAAATAGGTACACCAACTAGTAAGAGTTGCGAACCCCTCATTGCCGAGGATGATTATGAGCTAACAGCCGACTGTTGCTTACAACTCCCCTATATGTCTCACAATTGGTATCGGCCTATTTTTGGTTTCAGTGTGTACCTTACTACTGAAGTTGTCAACCCCTTTAAACTTTCAAACTGGTATATCTCATGAAGGAATTTTTGTACAAAAAAAATGGATGACATATACTTTGATCAGCTCATCAAAAGCTATCGACTGCCGTCGAAAAAAAAATCTATCTGTCTTAGTTCAAAAGTTGACTTTTTTGCCGTAGGCTAACTTTCTAACGTCATCACTTAGAAAGGAGCAAAGGATAAACTCTAATTTCTTTAGCAATGAGAGAACTTTTAAAGTTTAAGAGGCACATCTGATACCATTTCTTTACCGCAATCCCAAGTGCGAAAAACCGAATGATAAACTCAGCTGAAATCACGAACAGAAATGGGTAGAAACAATAGATGGCAGCACTTTCGGACCCGTGGGAAAATGCCGCTTTTTTGCTTCTCTAAATTTTTCTATTTATCACTCAAAGAAGATATATTGGCTGTGGGGCAGGGTAACTGTCGCATATATTTAACACTTATAGATTTTAGTCCATCTTCAATTTGAAACTGGTGCCTGCCTGCTTGCCTGCTAGAACGGAGCTTTCCACTCGAAAGCAGAAACATGGTTTGATGAAACGAAAGCTTGGCTGCATAACTTCAGATAGTCCTCTCTGACATAGGCTATACAACTCCTCTTCGCTTCACACACTATAGGCTCTGGCTCAAGGACAAGCAAAAACCATCCTTTTTGGCCCCAGGCAAGAGTTCTACGAAGCTTTCCAAAATGTAAAGTCATATTCATCAATCCGGCCTAAGGTCCACACTTTCCGTAAAAACCGCAGAGGTTAGACCCTTACCACTTTCTAGGAATAAGCTGAAATCGGGGTGCTTGGAACAAAAAAAAAAAAACCACGACAAAACCAAAGTGTTTCTCTCGCAACACAATTAATGGACCTTGCTACAATTTTAATCAAACTAATATCGCTAAATTTTGATCTGTTATTATATGGGTAAAAAGAGGCGTGTAACAGGAAGTATCCGTGCTACAATATTTTTGGTTACTCTCAAACATAACTAAAATTTGTGATTCCCGATCACATTTATATTTCTATTTCATTTTTCACGATATATTTTAATTGCTTTGTTGTAAAATCCACGGTGCCTGAGTTTCATTACAATAAAACAAGGTGACATACTATCCGTAATAAAATTACAAATATCAGCAACGTGATTCTGGAGTAGTAATCCTCTGTTTATACATACTATGTACTCCTTATTTCTTTGGGTGTGTTCTTGAATCTGTTCTGAATCATTTGTGAGTCATAAGTGACTCAGATCTTCTCTGTTTCTGCATCTTATAAATATAACACAATTTTATACAACTATTGACTTTTGCATGGATAGACTTTTGGGTGGGGGCCGGCAAATTGACTACTCAGTTTCCAGAGGGGGGGGGGCAATTTTTATTTATTTTTATTTTTCTATGAAAATACCAAGCCAGTGTCTTGAGCGGCCACTTTTCAGGTATACAAGCTGGTATTAAAGTAGCTCCACCATATACAATTTACATTCACTGCCACGCTCAAAGACTCAACCTTTTGTTGGGTGGTTGTATTCAGAACTTGAGATTAATGGCGTCTTTCTTCCCCATTCTTCAAAAGCTGCCTTTGTTTGTTGTTGTTTTTTTACGAATAACAATGTGCGCTATCAACTGTTTATTATTGCTCAGAAAGCCACTGGCATAACTGTTATTAAGCTGGAGAAATCATCCACCACAAGATGGGGATACTGATATAGAACGGTGAACGAAGTATTGATAGATAAAACTGTTTTTTAGCCGTTTCATCAATTACAAAAACATCTAGTGGCAGGGAATCAGTAGCTTAGGCCCACAGACTCGCAACCAGTCTTCAAAGATTTGAATTGATATTTACACTCTATCTAGCGGAATTTTTTTTTTTTTTTCGCTTTTTTCCGCTTCAATTATCAGAGACACAATATGAACCATTCAAAATTAATCACTGAAGTATGAATCATAAAAACTAAATATATAGTAATTGTAAGACATTCATATGTTAAAAACTGAATTGTGTGTACATTTAAAAAGACCAAAAAGTATGAAGCAAAGTGATCAGCAAAGACGATCTGATGTCTGATGACTCCCATATTGTGACACGGCCCATACTCAAAATCTCGTGTCTGATTTTGAAGTTCTGCTTATATTCATAATCTGGGCTTGATTCTAAAATAAAAAAACATTGTTAAGAATGAATTTTGCGAACCGCCAAGGCAGTGTGAAGAAAATATACGAGGGTTTCAGGCTTGGATCATCAACCTTAGAAAGGAAAACGAGTGGAAAGAATCTTCTTAGTCTTTTAAGAAGAAACTGAAATCTGCAGTGCTCTCAGATTTAATTTTGGCCATGGGTTAACAGAACTTTCAGGAATTGCTCCTTGACCCAGAAGGATTTATACTTTCAAAATTTTGATATTCTTCCCTGAGCCAGGATAAACTCAAATATCTCAGGGGAAGTCAGGGGGCGTTTAGTATAGTATCTAAATGATTAGAAACTTATATACAAAAATTGTAGGCCTCAGGTAAAAATAAAATCATGGTTAAGGACCGTCCGGACCGTCAACCTTAGAAAGGAAGACGAGTGGTAAGAATCTTCTTAGTCTTTTGCGAAAAAACTGAAATCTGCAGTACTCTCAGATTTACTTTTGACCTTGGGTGTTCAGACCTTTCAAGAATCGCTCCTTGACCCAGAAGGATCTATGCCAGAGATCCCTTGGAAATGTAACCTGATAAATGAGCCAGAAGATTTAATTATCAGGGTTAGCATGAACCTTCTTTTCCCAAGTCCTTGGGCCAAGGCTACCACATGCAGGAAATCACAGATTGATATAGCAATACTGTTTTCTTATTATTTTTTTTCGCCACATAGGGATCTTCCTGGCCTTTTACTGTTCGTAGTTCTCTAATAGCTGTCTTTTCTAATATATTTTGAAAATCGTGTGCTATCCCTGTAAGGAAACCATCTTATCTTGGTCTCTTTTTTTTTTGTCTTCCTGATCCTTATCTGTCATATGGAATCTCCTCTTCCGATACCTTTCTTGGGCTTGTGAATTTTCTTCAAATGGAGAGGGTGTCCTTTCTTTTTTTTGTAGTATTGGTCACTTTCTATACCAGAAATTGATGAGATTATCCTGTATAAAACTGGTTTTGTCTCCATTCTTGTTTTTTCATCTCATATTTTTCTTCTCATTTCTTCCAGATTCTCCTCGTCTAATCCAGCCTCCACAAGTCCTAAATTTATTGCACTAGGCTAGTAAGAATTGCTGAAATCATGACACTGGCACATGCTGATACGACAGTCACAACAAAAATATATTTCTAATTCCGGGTTAGAATTCTCCTTGAATAAAGACAGAAAATTATTTTTTCACGTTGTTAATGAAAGAATGTGAAATATAATATTATACAATACTAATATCATTGAATATTTTGGTGCTTTTTGAATCCGTTCTCATTCATCTTGATCTGTCTTGGCTGGACAGTTACTTTCCTCTCTTAGCTTGTAACCAGTTGAATAATCATTTATCCATTTTGGTTCACACACAATTTTTATTGTAGTTTCACCTTTTTATTCTTAGAATATTTTTTTTTCAAAAATATTCGGGGGGAGCTCTTCCTTTTTATTGAAAATCATGATTACATTAAAAAAGACGTAATTAAATTCTCTGCAATTGCCAGCGGAAAAGGTGATTCCCCAGCGAGACATTTTTAATACTTGTATAATGTACTTTTCCCGTCGAATATTATGCTAAATATTTTACTTTTAAAAAATCTCAACTTATATTCCTATTTCCTCAAAAACAACAATTTGTTCAACATTGAGGAAAAGAAAATATGCATAAGTCCTTTGTAGATTTAGCTAACAACAGGCAGTCAGGAGGTGAATAGCATTTATAATCCAATTAGGGAAAAGGTACTTTATGATAATCCGCTTTTGTCAAAGTATACATGTTTTCCAATTTTTGCTCGCTCGAGCTGAAAATGAAGATCTTACCTTATAGCTAGATGCAAAAGGTATTGAATATTTATTCCTTTTCATCCATGCTAAATATTGCAGTGCAAGCATCCAGAGGGAGGGGGGCGTACTGGCCGCTTGTCTCACTGGAGGGTACTGCATGGAGGGTACTGCAGTAGTATTGGCTACCCTGGGAACGGCGTCGTGTTCGTATTGCCTAGACAGGGGTAAGTGCCTTATTAGCACGTGGTTTTGCCTACCGCCTGGGGAGGGCGTCCTACTAGTATTGTCTACCCTAGAGAGGGTGCCATATTAATATTGCCTACCCCAGGGATGGTATCGTAGTAGTATTCCCCCCTCACTACTATTCTATATAAATGACAATTGAGAGATACTATACTTTCAATCTTTAAAAAAATCCCCTGGTAACATTTGTCAATGTCCAACCTACCTAATTTTCCTTAGGACACAGTTGACCCCCTTCAACTTGTCCAAACTTGTTCGTGGTATGAGAATGACAGCAATATTTGTTTTTAAGAAATATCCAGTAAGGAGGGTGCTGTCGTCGAGCATACCTATGTTAAGGCTTAATTTAAATCAAATAAGGACAGAGATTAGCTTATACATCCTTCCTCCCCTAATTATTACCTATGTTAACCTCAATGCTTACGAAAGATTAAAAAATGTTAATGTAAGAATGATCCTTTTGACACATTTAGTACTCATCCCCCTCCCCACGTTTTAATGAGCCACTGGTACTTCTCCATAGTTGGTGATGTAAAATTTCCTCTGGACAAGTCCATCTTCACTGATAACTTTGTCTCTGTCAAAAACCCTCAAGATATACATTTAAGGTTCGATTTGAGGACTATAGGGGAAAGAGGGCTAGTGAGGGGCGGGGGATAGTTCTCCTTCAGCTTTTTTTGTCTACTCATCCCCTTCCCACATTAGTACTCATCCCCCTCCCCACGCTTTAATGAGCCACTGATACTTCTTCATAGTTGCTGATGCAAAATTTCCTCTGGACAAGTCCATCTTCACTGACAATTTCCCCTAGGTATGTTTATGATGGATTCCATCTTAAAAACTCTCCTGAATATGCTTTCATTTGAAAAAACATGTTTATTTAATTTTTGATTATTTTTCAGACTTTGGCGGAATCTCCTCGTGTGAAATTTTTCTCTAACAAACCCTCCTCCGCTGTTAAGTTTCTGCTGCAGAAAAGTTCCCTCACGGAGAATTTCTCGAGCTGATAGCTATATGCAGAGTTTCTGCCGGGGATTACTTTCTCTCTGTCAAAAACCCTCAAGATATACATTTAAAGTTCGGTTTGAGGACTATAGGGGAACGAGGGCTAGGGAGGGGCGGGGGCTAGTTCTCCTTCAGCTTTTTTATCATTTAAAAAGGGCACTAAAACATTTAATTTTTGTTCAAACAAACCCCTCCCCTATCTTCTAGGACCTTTGGTTCAATGTGATCACTTCCTTGAAGAACAAAGAAAAAAAATAATAGTAAATACGCATCTCTGATCTTTCTTCTGGCAAAAAAAATAATAAACCACATTTGCGCTGAAGGTAGATTGAAACCTTTACAGTAGGGTTCTCTGATATTAAGAATTTTATGGTAAAGTTTTCAATAAATTTCTGGACTTTTGGAAGAGGTTTCCCCCTTTTTCGAAAGTCAGGCAAATTTTCCTAGTTTCAGGCATCAAGATTTCACCTCTAGAAATCGTTTTTGAGGGATGGAGGAGGGGGACAGCGTGCGTGAACTTTATAAGAAATCCATGAGCCATCACAAATCCTGGCTATCTAAACATGGAATTTGCTGGATCTCTAAAACAAATTGGGAATAATTTTGAAAATTAAAGGTAAAGAAAGAATGGGGAGACATTTGAGAACTTTAGATTTTGAATGGAGGAATCGTGGTTGTGTCGGTAGCTGCAACTTAGTTTAAGACGAACACAGCCCAAAATAATCAAACAAAATAGCCTGGAATTCCTAAAAATAGTGTCGGATTGAAATACAAAGTACGCCATTAGGTTTTGGGCTAAAACCCTAATCAAGCCACTTTTACTCAAAACTATTTGTCTCAAAATTTAGTTTAGATAGCTTAGACCTGTCATGTAATCCTATGATCTTCTATGCAATAGATTAAGTAAAGGGCTGGAATAGTTTCTAAGCCATAACTTCCTGGGTGTATATTTTAGACCCTGGATTCATTCCTGTAAATTTCATTCATCCTGCTATTCTGGGCTACCTACATTTTACATCGTAGAAAACTGTTTCTTTTTATCTGGAAATCACAATATTGTCAATTATTGCTAAAAAGAAAGCAGTATAAAGTCAAACATAAGACAAAATTATGTTTTCTCTACGTCTACAGAATGAGAAAAAAAGTCATACAGATAACTTTTTATACTTTTTACTGGGCTATTTTTAGAGAAAACAGAACTAAAGTCATATAGATGACTTTTTGTACCTCATTCTCATAAGGATAGCATAGAAAAATTCATACAGATGACCTTGTGATATCTTACAAATGACTTTTCGTCCTACCATATTGACAGTACTGACACTTGTGTTAAAGAGCATGGAAGGGGAGGGGGGTGAATTTTGAAAAGACACTCAAAAATACCCAGAATAAAAAAAATAGTAGGATGTACCTCAAGTGGAAGGCTCAGAGACTCCTTCTTCCCCTTTTCTGAGGAGGAGGGGGTCAATTTCGGGGAGAAAACCAAAACTGTTCAGAACTGACATTAAATATCGTCCTCAACCTAAATTTCCTCTTCAGACTTTCACCGACTATGAGGCAATGCAGCAGGAACTTTCATCTGCAAACTGGTCAATGCTTATCACCAGTGAGTCAATGTGTCGTTGTTAAATTTCAAAAAACTCTCCTTGCTCTTGAAAAGAAACATTCTAGGGTTATTTTTAGGAAACAGCCTTAAACACTTCCCTTCCTCACTAAGGAAGTTAAGAAGCTGATTAACCAGAAATCTAGAGCTAGGAAACGTTATATGAAGAAGAGAAACCAGGAGACTTTATCAATTTATGAGGCAGTAGGGAATGGTGTGACAGATTCTGTGAAAAAACTGGAATCTGCTTCCGAGGAAAAATTACCTTCTGACATTAAGTTAAACCCAAAATCTTTCTGGAGACATGTCCCTTCTAAAAACCCAAATCATTATACTATTCCTGCCCTTGTTGACCACAGTGTACTAAACTCATCTCCAATAGATAAGACTGACATTCTAAATGCACAATTCGCTTCTGCCTTTATCCAAAACTTAGGTACCTCCTCACCAGATCCTCCATCGTATGAGGTGCTTTTCCCTATGCCTGATCTGTCAGTAAGTGAAGTAATGGCTTTCCATAGCCTTGTGTGTGAGTCAATGTGTCGTTGTTAAATTTCAAAAAACTCTCCTTGCTCTTGAAAAGAAACATTCTAGGGTTATTTTTAGGAAACAGCCTTAAACACTTCCCTTCCTCACTAAGGAAGTTAAGAAGCTGATTAACCAGAAATCTAGAGCTTGGAAACGTTATATGAAGAAGAGAAACCAGGAGACTTTATCAATTTATGAGGCAGTACCGAATCGTGTGACAGATTTGTGAAAAAACTGAAATCTGCTTCCGAGGAAAAATTAGCTTCTGACATTAAGTTAAACCCAAAATCTTTCTGGAGACATGTCCCTTCTAAAAACCCAAATCATTATACTATTCCTGCCCTTGTTGACCACAGTGTACTAAACTCATCTCCAATAGATAAGACTGACATTCTAAATGCACAATTCGCTTCTGCCTTTTTCCAAAACTTAGGTACCTCCTCACCAGATCCTCCATCGTATGAGGTGCTTTTCCCTATGCCTGATCTGTCAGTAAGTGAAGTAATGGCTTTCCATAGCCTTGGAAAGCTTGATGTAAATAAGTCAGAGGGACCAGACGGCGTTCATAAACGTCTTCTTAAGGAGTGTCGAAAAGCTCTCAGTTACCCCTTGTGCATGCTGCTCCAGTTATCTCCTCAAAATAGGGAACTATCGCATGATTGGAAAACATCTTATATAACCCCGATCCATAAAAAGGAACGAAGAGACTCAGCAGAAAATTACCGTCCTATAAGCAACACCTCTGCAGTTGTTAAGGTGCTTGAGAGATTTGTTAATAAAGCTCTAATTGAACATCTTGAGGTCAATAACATCCTTTCCACATCACAACATGGATTCAGATCTGGTTGATCTGTGGACACTAACCTCATCCAAACATTTGAATTAGTGACTACACTGCTTGATAATAGTTTTCCTGTTGACATGATTCTTTTTGATCTGTCCAAAGCATTCGACAAAGTTTGTCATGAATTCCTCATAATCAAACTGAAGGCTGCAGGTGTCAATGAAGGTGCTGTACAGTGGATTATGGGCTTCCTTTCTGAAAGATCACAGAGTGTCAGAGTTTTTGATTCACAAGGAACTTCTCATTTCTCTTCTCCCACAACTGTATTAAGTGGCGTGCCCCAGGGCACTATTCTTGGACCAACACTTTTCAACTTCTATGTTAACGATCTACTCACCCTTCTTTCAAATTTTATTACCATTTATGCTGATGACTCAAAACTAGTTGGAAAAGCAGCTACTCCCTCTGACCAGCAATCAATTCAAACAGATCTTGACAGTCTAGGAAGATGGGCTAACGTGTGGCTCCTTACTTTCAATGTTAACAAATGCCATGTAATCCATTTTGGCAGACACAACAAGCATCATAATTATTTCCTTCAGGACAACTTCTTTTCTGTTGTTTCCAATGAAAGAGATCTTGGGGTTATTGTAGATCACCAATTAAAGTTTAGCAGCCATGCGAAGTCTTTTTCATTTTCTGCAGATGAAACCCTCGGTATCATAAAAAGAACCATCTCCAGTCGACACACAACAGTTCTTATGAAGTTATATAAGGCGCTTGTACGTCCACGCTTGGAGGTCGGAATGTCATTGGCAGTCCCTTTTTTCAAAAAAGATAAGAAGTTGCTTGAGGATGTCCAGCGTCGTGCCACTAAGAGGGTTAGCAGCATGAATAAATTTCCATACGAAGAATGACTACGTCGTTTGAAGCTGCCAAAGCTAACATACCGAAGGAAAAGGGTTGACATTGTTTTAACCAAAAAAAATCCTCTGTAAAAACACCCTTCCCGGTCTCTTTGCACAGCCCTTGCATTCTGGTACTATAGGACATTCATTGAAGCTCCCCATGCAGCGTTCCACGAGTAGTCATAGAAGCTATTTCTTCAGCCAAAGAATCATCAATATGTGGAACTAGCTGTCTGAGGAAACAGTTTCTGCTACTTCAACTGACATGTTCAAATCCCACCTTGATAGGGAATGGCTCTGCCAGGAGTTTTTTTTTTACAATTTGGAAGCTGTAAAGTCCTCCATAAGAGTCTAGTCTAACAGCCACAATCTACACCAAACGAATTCTTTTTTTTTTCATGGAGCATCACAAGGATGGATAATCTTTATATCGCTCCAAGCTGCGATTTAAGGTAATTTAAGGTAATACGATATGTCTCAAAGTGAAGGCTCAGAGACCCCTCCTTCCCTATTTCTGATAATTTGAGAGGAAGTGCTTTGTTAAACAAAGGTAAATGTCTTCTCAGAAACCGTGTTTAACAATACTATTCTGGTACGTTGCAGTTTTGAGAAACCTGTGTCCAACATGCTTGGAACTCCTAAGATGAAAACGCTTTATAGTTTTGCTGGGTTGAACACGTTGACCCTGTAAACTATTGTTGTCGAAGCCGCTCAAAACACGTTTCAAACCCAGTGCCTGAAAATAGTGTTGCCAACGGCGGTACAGTTGTACCACTTTGGTACATTTCACCTCTAAAGGTACATTCTGGTACAAGCACAAATTTCCTGGTACATTTTACAAAATGTGGTAGAATAAGGTTTGACTGGACGTCAGGACTTAGTGAGCAGAGGGAATTGTAGTTTTTTTGTTTTCTCATCAAGAGGTTTAAGTTATAAGCTTACACATTTATTTAAGTGCCTGTTGTAGGTCTGTTGCGGTCATAATATAGCGCGAAGCAGCACAGCCATCTGGATGGTAACTAAAATAGGCCGGAGGCGCAAAAACAACTGAAATTCAAAATACAAAAGAAACGTGACATCGATGGTTTACCCCGTGGTGTTTATCTATTCAATGGAAGCCACTGAGCTTAGATAATTGAGCAAGGTATGCATACAACAACATACATGGATTTCATATGAAGAGGCACTGGAGCAAAATAGCCCCATTTGAAGGAGCAATAGGCTTAGTCATACACAAATCCTCAAGGCTGAAATTGTAGGGGCCTTGGGTTGCCTAGAAAAATTTGTTGGAATGAGAATCTCAGCTGTAAATATTTTATTTAATCATTCCATTCTCTTGAAACATGACATGGAGCCCCAACATGGTAAATATGATTGTGATATTGTGGTGCCTCAATACTGTTGGGTTGCAATAGGCCTAGGCCTATCTAAAAACAAGAGTTTGTGTATGACTGGATAGGTTACAAAAAATAGAATGTAAATAACAAAGCCTTGACACAGGCACATTTTCTTTAATCCAAGTAGTTCATGTCTCTAGATTTTGTTTCTTGACAATTGAGAAAGTTCCTTCTAACACTTATGAAGCCCTCTTTGTTATGTGTGTTTGAAGTTGGATCCTATTCTGTAAGTTCAATAGGTCATCAAATAACTTTTTAGTGGAGATTTCATGGAAGGGGCCATATGATATACTTAACATGGAGTAGACATAGCCTAGTACCTAGTCTAGGCAAATCAGGATTTTTGCAGGGAAGCTAAGGACCAAAACCAGGTGCCAGTTCTAGTTCATTTGAGGCATTCATTTGTCCTCTCAAAGTCACAAGTATGATTTGTAGTTCACTCAAGCTGAAGCAAGATTTTGCTAATTTATTCTTTTTGCCTGTGAACATGATAGGTGTAGTAGGCTATGTAAACCTTGATGCTTTTATGTTTTAAGCTGAAGAGTTGTTTTTCTTTGCATTGGGTGTGATTATAAAAGATATGCTAACCTCTCCTTGATACTGGGGAGTCTACTGTTATAAAACAACAATATCAAAGGGTTGATTAAAAGTGTGGAACCCTTCAACTCTGTAGGCCTAGGCTACTACAGTCTATAAAATACATTATAGGAATTACACTTACATGGTAATAAAAGAACATTGTTGCTCTTGATTTTTCTTTTTTTTTTAGATAGCACCGATCATATTCTTTTTTGGGAGCATTCCAATCAACCACAAGCACCTGATTTTTGGATACCCTATGCCCAAATCTGGGTATATCTAGTGTTTGACATAGAGTATGTATAAAGGTGAATACCCTATGCCAAATGCTGGATAGCTGTTGGTACCCTAACCCTGACCTACCTCACTACAGATGAATAATGATTGGCTGATTTCTGAGCTTCACTTGAATCAGCAATATTTTATTGGGTCCCAGTATCCAGCATTTGGCATAGATGACAGGTATAGCCAGCATTGTTCTCAGTTATCTACACTGATTTTTATGACTGATGCATATGAGTATTCAGCTCCAATTTTACAATATAACTAATTGCTTTCACGAAAACTGAATTATAGCCTATGCATAAAGCTGGATAGCCTATGCCAAACACTGGATAGCTGTTGGTACCCTAATCCTGACCTACCTCACTATAGATGAATTATGATTGGTTGGCTTCTGAGCTTGAGTCAAATCATCAGTAAGGATATGGTTATTCAGGTCTAATTTTACAATGTAAATAATTTTTTACACAAAAACTGAAACAATATAGTTAGTATAACCCAAATAACATTGGTCATGTTTCAATTGAAAATATCAAGAGAATTCATCTTGGGATGAATTTTCATGAGGGAGGGGGTCATTAACTCCTGATTTGGGGAAATCCTATATCAAATGCTGGGCATATCTATTGTCTATGCCAAATCCTGGATGCCAGGACCCAATAAAATATTGATAATTTGAGTGACCTTTCCTTGGTATTTTCAAAAATTGTGCTTGTTGATGATTTTAATGCTCCAGGTATTGATTGGCTATCACATACTAAAACATATTCTGATTCAAATTTTGGACATGGATCTTGAATTACAAGCTTTAGAGCTAAAAATTTTAAAACAGTCCCAGAATCCTCCCAGTCCTAGATTTTGTCTATTTGTCCAAGACTTGTGCAAATATTCATTTTCCATCAAAGAGAAGTCAAGTAACTAAAAATTTGTTCACAAGAACAAAGCAAAGACCAACAGTTTTTAAAATAATATAAAGCTTCAGAAAAAAATAATCTTGTAATATTAATCAAATTTTCACTTTTGGCTATGATAGCCAACTTTTATGAATTATGTTTTTGGAGTCACTTCTATTTGATTCACCTGCTTTCAGACTTTGAATACAGTCTATAGCTTAATTGTACATCATTAGAAGGGGCATTAGGTGGTGCAAGTTTTGCAGTAAGAACATTATACCTAGGAAGAGCTATGAATGGAAAATTAAATTCTATTACAACTTTTTCAGTTCTATTATTTCTATCTCACAAATAGCCTTCATTCAGGATTAATAATTGTTGAAGCATTAGAAGTGTGGAAGGCAGGCCTAGATATTTAAACAAACTTCCAATGCCCTAATTAAGCCAGAATATCTATTCTGTAAAATTTTATTCACCTACTTAATGCTTTCCTAGAGTGTAGAAAGATCCTTAGCTGCAGTTCATCATACTGTTAATCACTCAGTCAAGAATGGATGCCCACCAAAAAACATTACAGGGGGAAGGCATTAGAATAGCAATGGTGAGGGGAGAGGGAGGGGAACACTTTTGAAAATAAAAGGTTGTATAAAAAATACAATTCTCAAGGAAAAAAGAAAACTATGGTACTTAATTTTTTTCATACCAAAATTGCAAAATTAAGTAAAATTTTAAATGAAGAGGATGCATGGCAAAAAATCAATTCCTTTAGTCTTCATGCATTCAGTTATTATGTATTTAACTTCAGCATATTTCTTCCAAAATCTAAAATTACAGACCTAAATACCTAGACTCAAACTAAAACATTATTTTCTCTTGAGATTAAAACAGGTATAGTCTTGTCTTTATATAGTTTCCTAACCTTAGGAAGGGAGGTGTGGATTAGAGAGAGGAGCCTGGAAACACCTTCCAAAGAGATATTTTAAGCTCTGACTTTATTCAAAGGAGCTTAATTTACCTGTCTTAGACCAACAACCCGGTAGAAGCCTAGAATTGTTGCTGATGAGAAGGAAATATTTAAGATAACAATTCTTACTTCATAACATGCAGAATAGTCATATTTACACATTTTGATGGCTGCTAAACTACACATTATCCCCCCTAATATTGAAATATATTGTCTAAATTATGTATTTTGCTTGAGCTTTTCCGGTGCTTGATTTTGTCTCAGTTGGTTAATTTTAGAGATGCATGTGGTTAAACAAGATTGACAGTATACCTTGATACCCCCTTCACTACATATGTTTCGATTTCACCCTGTTTTGATTTTATAATGGTCATGTATATACCTTTTCCATTTTAGAATGATATTAAATAAAAAAACAAGTTTTTTGAAATGAAAGTAAGGAGCGACATTAAAACTTAAAACGAACAGAAATTACTCCTTATATGAAAGGGGTTTTTCCTCCTCGACGCCCCGCTCTTTACGCTAAAGTTTTTTATTGTTTTAAAAAGTAGAGTTGCGAGAAAGAATCAAACTTTAGTGCAAGGAGCAGGGCGTCGAGGAGGAAAAACCCCTTTCATATAAGGAGTAATTTCTGTTCGTTTTAAGTTTTAATGTCGCTCCTTACTTTCATTTCAAAAAACTTGTTTTTTTATTTAATTTCTGAAAGTCTTTGAATTAATGCATGTCTTATTTTGGCTCTCCGTACATAAATTATTAAAATGAAATTTGCATATTAATTCTTTTTTTGGCTAAATGGCTTTCTCTTAGTTTTGATCAGACGATTTTGAGAAATAAGGGGTGGGGAAGGAGGCCTAGTTGTCCTCCAATTTTTCGGTTACTTAAAAAGACAACTAGATCTTTTAATTTTTAACGAACGTTTTTATTAGTAAAAAAATACGCAACTTAAGAATTAACTTACATAACAAACTTTTATATTGTTATATTTTTGGTTATATATATGAGGGGATTGGTCCCCTGGTTAATACCTCGCTCTTCACACTAAATCTTGTTTTGTCCCAATTCTTTAAGAATGACCCCTGAATCAGAAAGGCCGTAGAATAAATTGTTGAAATTGCTTAAAAAATTTTTAACATAAAGAGTGAAGTATTTATCTCCTCCTAAATACCTCGCTCTTTATGCTAAAGTATTTTTAGAACCCCTCATATGCGTAATAATCTCTGTTCGTTTTAAGTTTTGATGCTTCTCGTTACTTTCAATTGAAAAAACTTTTTCATGTTTATATTTTCATTGTTTTTTTTTTTTTTAGTAATGCTAGAAAGTCCTGCGCCCTTTTGATTGAATTTCTCTTCCCCCATGAAATATTCCTCCAATAAAAGATCTCCCATATACCCCCTCCCCTGAACCCCACACCCAAACCAAAAAAATCCCCCTGATGACGTCAGTACACTTCCCAGTAACCATTACTGTATGTAAACATTGGCCAAAGTTTGTAACTTGCAGCCCCTCTCCCAGGGACTGTGGGGGGTAAGTCATCCCCAAAGACATAGTTATTATGGTTTTAGACTATGCGGAACAAAATGGCTATCTCAAAATTTTGATCCGTTGACTTTGGTAAAAAAATGAGCGTGGGAGGGGGCCTAGGTGCTTTCCAATTTTTTTGGTCGCTTAAAAAGGGCACTAGAACTTTTCATTTCCGTTAGAATGAGCCCTCTTGCAACACTCTAGGACCACTTGGTCGATACAATGACCCCTGGGGAAAAAAAACACAAAAAAAACAAATAAACACGCACTTGTGATTTGTCTTCTGGCAAAAAATACGAAATTCCACATTTTTTGTAGATTGGACCTTGAAATTTTTTCTACAGGGTTCTCTGATACGCTGAATCCGATGGTGCGATTTTCGTCAAGATCCTATGACTTTTAGGGGGTGTTACCCCCTATTTTCTAAAATAAGGCAAATTTTCTCAGGCTCGTAACTTCTGATGACAAAGACTAAATTTGATGAAACTTATATATTTAAAATCAGCATACAAATCTGATTCTTTTGATATATCTTTTAGCATCGAAATTCCGTTTTTTAGAGTTTCGTTTACTATTGAGCCAGGTTGCTCCTTACTACAGTTTGTTACCACGAACTGTTTGATTTCATTGTAACTCCATTGAAATTAAAACTTAGTATTCAGCTGTCAAAATAACCCTCTTTGTATTGATGTTCAGAATCAGACTGAAGATAAATAAGTTCAAATAAAATTCTTTACCACTACTCACAAGAGAGTCTTTGACGAAATAGTTTAATCTTATGAGCAGTATCCTTTTACTAACATAAGAAGAAAGGTCCATGTTTCACTGATCTCTGTCTGGTATTGGAAGGTTAGAAAATAACTGATATAACATTTTGAAAAGTAGTTAAAACATTATGTCAAGTAAAGTGAAAGTGATAGTCACAAGGGGTGGATAGTTGCTAGTGATAAATCATGAAGGGATGGCACTCCTGGGTGAAAGGTGGTTTTTGGAGAAAATGTTTTCTTTTTTTTGGGGGGGGGCAGGTATTTTTGAAGGAAATCCCTGAAAATTCATGGATAGTAAAAGCACAGGTATATTCTGACAAAATCTGCTGATAAATTTTATTTGGCCATGAAAACTGCTAAGTAGTATTGCTACCATGCTACCCCACTTTTCCACGCTTGCTGGTGGTGCTGATCCCTGACTCTCTGCCCTTAGCCAGGAAGTGCAATGGGTAGTTGGGGTAAATCCTTGTGTTGTAGCCCCTTCCTGTTGCTTTTCTGGATTTTTCTATGTACCTATTTATAGCTGGGTTGGCTCTGGTTCAGTTTACAGGATCACACCACAAACCCCCATCCTAGACCAAATGATCAACAACACCACAACTTAAGCCTCCATCCCAAAAGGGTGCAAAATTACATGGTCTGGGTGGAGGTTCACCCTTTACTAGGCTGAAGCAACTGCTGCAACCATGATTGCTTGTGTGCATCAAAATGTGAGTTTATGGGAAAGTTTTTTAAATTTATCTAACACTTTTATCTTATTTTTGGTCACTCTGAGTGTAGGGAATAGGGGGTTCAAGAGTGGTGTGCCAAGATTAGTGATTGTGATAGTTGATTAAGCTGCCAAATACCATGCTAAAATCCTTGTCAACTCAGTCTCACTGCATCAACATCAACCCAAAACAAGTTGCAAATACTGTACCAGAGAAGAAGCTTTGAGATGTTCTGCAAGAGAAATGTGGTTTCAGGGACATAAATAATATTGGTTTTAAGATAACAGCTAGTTCTTTTGCCACTGCTTCATTTAAGGATGATGCTGATGTCTCTTGAACTATGTTCCCTGGTGTTGTCAAGTAAGTCTTCCTAAAAAATTATGTACTTGAAGACAGGGGGCATTTATCATTATTTTTGGGAAATTTTAGTTGTATGAACAAAAAAACAACGTTTGTCATTTTTCGGAATATGATCAGAGCACAAATACTATTGGGATGAAAGAACTTTGAATATGAAATCAGTACAGGTTGAAGGAGTGGAAACCAGTGTTTTGAAAATGAAGGACTTCCATTTGAGAGATTGTTAATGCTTGCTAGTTATAGTTCAGCTATTAATAAGAGAGTTTGGTCAATAATTCACTCGGAAAAGAAAAGGCAGTGTTCAAAATTCTTTTAGATATTGGTACCTGCAACATCAAATGGAGTGCATAAGATGTTCCAAAGATGAGTACAGGAACTTGGGGAATTTCAATGTGATTATTGCATGGTTACTATTTTCAGCATATGGCCAGCTTGTTATGGCGGTTTTAGCCAGTACCTGGTAAAATTAAAGGCTTGGTGGCATACTAGCTCATACAGCACATGTAACATTAAACATTTTGTTTCCCCTATAATCAAAATGGTTAGAAAATTGTTACTTCAAAACCCAATGTCTAAATA
Organism: Artemia franciscana; assembly: GCF_032884065.1. NCBI lineage: Eukaryota > Metazoa > Arthropoda > Branchiopoda > Anostraca > Artemiidae > Artemia > Artemia franciscana. The sequence continues at coordinate 38,180,266 of NC_088870.1, forward strand.
GTAAAAATTTAGCTAAAAACTACAGACAAATGACATGATAAAAAAATAGCTTTTACTGCTTTGTGACTCCATAAAATGGAGCATACATCAACAAATCTTAAAGTTTCTTCCCTTTTGATTTTAGCAGCTGATGTTAAAATAAAATTCTAATGTCAAGACAACACAATACCTCAGTAAGATCATTATTGCAAAATCGTGAGAACCTGGTTTGTGGTAAATTCTGGTTTAGAGTTCTGGTTAGAGGGAGATCAAACATCCCATAACAAACGAGTACATATGAAAAAGACAGAAGGTTCTTAGGTTAGTCAATGCCCAGACTCAAGTAAGAAAACTGTTCCTTTACAGGAACAACATTTTACTTGTAAGACAGAGTTTATGTATATTTTAATACACTTTTTGTTGTAGTGCATCTACCAGAAAGTTTGTATGTAAGTACTGAAATAAAGTTCATTGTTTTTTATTCTATTGTTCTTGTTTGCGAAGCCAACACTTGTTGTGAAACCAAGTATAATTTACGTGGTCTTTAGCAATGCTCTCAAGGGAATATTATACTCTAAGATGATTCTACGCCGAAAATATTGGACATTGTTGACAGTTAACAGTGAGTCTTTTAGTTCCAATCCCTCACTTATTTAACTTCCATGACGTAATCTTAAGTTGAATCTCCATAAGTTATACCGGCGATGATCCTCTGCAACTTACATTATATCAAGAAAACCCCCCTAACTTAACACTAAGTACCCCCCCCCCCCCCTGTAACACACGTTGCCATGAGGTGGACTACCACAGGAGAAGCTGGAATTCACTTGATCAAGTAATGGCTGTTTCTGATTGCATGTGTCCTGGAATTCATGTCAAAGAAAAAGTGCTCCATATATCTCATGTCAAGTCTGAAGTACATGATAACTGTCAGTTGGATCAGAAAGTCGACAATAAAAGCTTAAATTGAGCTTATTTTGAGCCTGCAAGTACTGCCACTGCATTCACTGGAGTGTCTTAACTACAAGATCAATTTATTCATTTGCTGAATTTTTGAGTTGCAATGCTTGTTATAGTTCTACTAGGGCAGATTGTACAGCTGATGATGTCAACTATTGCCTTGTCATTATCTTTGAAGGTGGAGATGGCACATAATTAAATATAACCAACCTTTTATTAACAAGCGAATTCTGGCAGCCCTTAGCTCTTTGAAAGCAACTCTGAAAGATAGGAAACTTAATTTCCTGGGAATTAGGAAGCATGTCAAAGTTGCTGTATAGTATTTGATTGAGAAAAGCCCAGTACAACTTTTTCTGAAGCCTTACCTTCTATGACTTTCCAAAGCCAGATTACAAGCCGATACAAGTCCAGAAAGAATGGTAGGATTCTGTGCCACCAATCACAAACATTACACAAATCGAAAGCTTTTGGAAAAAGGTCCTAAAACTGATGACACTATTGGATGATGTGAAATATCAGGCCTTGGGTTGAATAGTAGCTCTGTTGCTCTGCCATGGAAGTGCAGATGTAGAGCGCAGATTTTCTTGTTCAGTTCAGTTGATTACAAGCTTGCAAGCTCACACAGAGGAGCGGACCTTAAATGCTAAAGCTTTGGCTGCTGATTCTCGGCGCAATTATAGGTACAAACCTGTGCTTGTGCAAATCAGAAAGAAGCTGCTATGTTTTGCCAGATCATTTTGAGCTAGTAACTAACTATAGCCTATCTTGTTTGACAAAAGCAAGATGAATTGGAAAATGAAAAGCTTAGAGCTGAAAAGAAAGAGGCTTTACTTCTGTCCAGGACTTGGCCTGGAGGAAGTCAAAAATAGTAAAGATAAAGTCTGACATTTTACAAAAAAAGGGATGGCTAAGTAGAAGAACGAAACTAGTGACACTCTTCTGAGAGAGGCAGGAGAACTCTGAAGAAAGCGAGAAAAACTTTTTGTACATAAGTCCAGTTCAAAGCATGCTGGAAGCAGCACTAGAAGTTTGTTCTGAAGAAAGGGCAGATGATACTTAACCTGTTGAATTACCTGTTTTATAGAGGAAATCAGAAGTCATTGATTGCCTTTCAAAAAAAAAAAAAAAAAAAAAAAAAAAAAACTGAGAAGGGACATCAATTATCTTAGGCGCAAGTTTACCAGCGATTCACTGCACTTACTCCTGAGCGCTGTTTGCACTTGTTATTCCTGTTCATAAGCAGCCATAAGTTTTGCTTTACTTTTGTTGCTTTCATTTAAAGTTCCCTTTTTATATGAGGAAATAAATTAATCAAAGAAAAAATATAATTTCCAGTCTATTTTTCCTTACCATCATGGGCTTTTGGAGAGCACTGCGGATTATAAGGCAGTCACTGTGACCTATGTAGTTCATCTGCCTTTGCTCTGAGTGGCTCTTGGTAGTCACTTTTATCTAGTTATGAAATAACTACAGTCAGTTTTTTCGGGTTTTTCAGTTTTCAAACAGTTCGTGGTAACGAACTGTAGTAAGGAGCCTAGCCTGGTATCCTAGCCTAGGTAAATTTGGTGTAGGAAAAGAAAACAGTAATGGCTATAGGCTTTTGCAATTTTGTAGGTATAACAACCTAGTTATAACCAATACGGTGTTTGGTCACAAAATGGCCCATAAGTTGACATGGTATTCACGTGATGGTAAGACAGCAAACCTTATTGATTATGTTAATGTAAACAGAAGACTAGCAGGATCAATACAAGATACTAGGGTGTATAGGAGTGCTGTTATTGATGTTAAAAGTAAAGATCACCATCTAGTGGTGTCTAAGGTTAATTTAAAGCTGAAATTTCGGAAGGGTAACTCCCTCTCGGAAAGTTATGATATTGGTAGACTTCAGGATGAAAATTTGAGAAAAAATTCCAGGAACAGTTGAGTACTAAACTTGAGGGTTTAAAATTTGACAATGTGGAAGATGGATGGAATAATTTCAGAAAAACAATTTGTGAAGTTGCTGATGGTGTCCTAGGGAAGAGTGCTAAGACAGCAACTAGGAATATTAATGAAAAAGCTTTAGGTTTAATAGAGAGTAGAAGGGGTTTGTATAAGAATTATCTGAGTGATAGGTCGTATGAGAACAAAAGGAATGTAAAGAAAGTGGAGAAAGCATTAAAACATGAACCAAGGAGATGTGAAATGGAGGCGATGGATAAAATTGCTGAGGATCTGGAAGATGCGGCTAGACGGCATAATAGTAAAATATTATACTGGCATGTTAATAAATTGAAAGGGAGTAGCCAATCCGGACTAGTCCCAGTTAAAGGTAGAAATGGGGCCACAATTAGTGATAAGGGAAAAAGTTAAAGAAAGATGGGTGGAACATTTTGAGAATGTGCTAAACCGAGATACAGTTGCAGGAAAAGATATAGATGAAAATGAAAATGTTTGTGATACCTTGGATGTGAAGGAAGATTTGTTTAGTGAGGAAGAATTAGCGACAGTACTAGAAGGATTAAAAAATAATAAGGCCCCAGGTGCTGATAGTATGATTAATGAGTTCCTTAAATATGGTGGCTCTGAGGTTAGGAATAAGCTACTGAAGATTATGAACATGATTTTTGAAAAAGGGGAAGTACCCAATGATTTTAGGAAAACCTTAATTAAACCACTGTATAAGAAAGGTGACAAGAGTGAGTGTCGTAATTATCGAGGCATTAGTCTGGTCTCTGTAGGTAGCAAATTACTGAGTAATATGATACTTTTTAGACTGAGACATGCTGTAGACAAAGTTTTAAGGGAAGAACAATGCAGTTTTAGAAAAGGTAGAGGATGTGTCGACCATGTTTTCACTCTTAGGTTAATAATTGAGAAGTCCCTTCGTTGTCAAACACCTTTGGTCCTAAGTTTTATCGATCATGAGCAAGCTTTCGATTCTGTTGATAGAACAGCGTTAACAAAGGTCTTATCGTTATATGGTATACCAGAAAAATACATTAAAGTGATCTGCGCTATGTACGAGAATAATACTGCTGCGGTTAAGGTAGGAAATGAGGTTAGCAACTGGTTTTGTATTAAATCAGGAGTTAAGCAGGGTTGTGTTCTATCCCCCTTTATATGGATCATTTTGATGGACTTCGTCTTAAGGAGCACAGAAAAGGCAATTGGAGACCATAGAATCAAATGGGGAGGAAGAACGCCCCTGGATTTAGATTATGCTGATGATTTAAGCATATTAGATGAAAGTGTGAGCAAAATGAATGAATTTTTAGAGGTTTTACGAGTTCAGGGTGCTAAAATAGGCTTGAAAATTAATGTTAAGAAGACTAAGTCACTAAGGCTAGGAATAAGTGAAGATGAACAGGTGACATTAGGTAACGAAAAGATTGATCAGGTTGGGAGCTTTAGTTACCTTGGTAGTATTATTAGTAAAGATGGTGGGAGCAGTGAAGATGTTAAAAGTAGAATAGCTAAAGCTCAGGGTGTTTTTTCACAGTTAAAAAAAGTTTGGAAGAATAGAAAGATAAGCCTACAAACCAAGATTAGAATATTGGAAGCTACAGTGATGACAGTGGTCGAATATGGCTCTGAAGCATGGGCACTCCGAAAAGGAGATGAAAATTTACTAGATGTTTTCCAGAGAAATTGCCTACGGATTGTTCTGGGTACCCGGCTGACTGACCGTATTTCAAACAGTAGGTTGTACGAAAAGTGTGGTTCAATCCCGCTTTCTGGGGCTATAATGAAAGAAAGGTTAAGATGGCTAGGCCTCGTTCTACGGATGAAGGATGACAGATTACCGAAGATTGTCCTTTTTGGCCAACCGTCTGGGGCTACACGGAAAGCAGGTCGTCCTTGTCTGGGTTGGGAGGATGTCATAAATAAAGATTTAAAGGAAATGGGAACTTCCTGGGAGGGTGTAAAGAGGGAGGCTTTAAATAGATTAGGTTGGAGGAGGAGCGTGCGTAGCTGTGTTGGCCTCAGGCGGATTGGTGCTGCAGTGAGTTAGTAGTAGTAGTAGTAGTAGTAGTAGTAGTAGTAGTAGTAGTAGTAGTAGTAGTAGGAGCGACCCGGCTCAATAGTTACTAAAACTAAAAAATGGAATTTTGATACCAATAGCTACACCAAAAGAATCGCATTTTAATGCTTATTTTAAATATATAAGTTTCATCAAGTTTAGTTTTACCCATCAAAAGTTACGAGCCTGAGAAAATTTGCCTTATTTTAGAAAATAGGGAGAAACACTCCCTAAAAGTCTTAGAATCTTAACAAAAATTACACCATCAGATTCAGCGTATCAGAGAGCCCTACTGTAGAAGTTTCCCATCGAGGAATTAGTCATGGAGGAAGAAAATTTCCGTGAAGGGAGCGCAGGATTTACTAGCATTACTTAAAAAAAAAACAAGGAAAAAATAAATATGAAAAAGTTTTTTTTCAGCTGGCAGTAAGGAGCAGCATTAAAACTTAAACCCATATGAGGGGTTCACCTCCTCCTAATACCTCGCTCTTTACGCTAAAGTATTTTTAGTAATGTCAACTATTTATTCTACGGCCTTTGTGATTCAGGAGTCATTCTTAATGAATTGGGACAAAATTATATCTTTTACTAATAAAATGATTCGTAAAAAAATCAAAAGTTCTAGTTGCCTTTTTAATTAACCAAAAAATTGGAGGGCAACTAGGGTTCCTCCTCCGCTCTTTTTTTTTTATCAAAATCAGTCGATCAAAATTATGAGAAAGCCATTTAGCCGAAAAAAAAAAATGCAAATTTCGTTTTAATTATTCCTCTGCGGAGAGCCAAAATCAAAACATGCATTGATTCAAAAACGTTCAGAAATTAAATAAAAAAAGACAAGTTTTTTCAACTGAAAGTAAGGAGCGAAATTAAAACTTAAAACGACAGAAATTACGTCGTATATGAAAGGGGCTGCTTCCTCATCAACGCCCCGCTCTTTGCGCTAAAGTTTTTTACTGTTTTAAAAAGAAGAGTTGAGAGAAAGAGTCAAACTTCCAGCGTAAAGAGCGGGGCGTTGGTGAGGAAGCAGCCCCTTTCATATACGAAGTAATTTCTGTTTGTTTTAAGTTTTAATGTCGTTCCTTACTTTCAGTTGAAAAAACTTGTTTTTTTTAAATTTAATTTCGTTAAAGTTCCCTTTTTGTATGAGCAAATAAATTAATCAAAGAAAATATATATTTTCCAGCCTATTTTTCCTTACCGTCATGGGCTGTTAGAGAGCAATACAGATTATAAGGCAGTAACTGTGACCTATGTAGTTCATCTGCCTTTGCTCTGAGTGGCTCTGGGTAGTCACTTTTTTCTAGTTGTGAAATAACTAGTCAGTTTTTTTCGGGTTTTTCACTTTTTCCGTTAAAGTTCCCTTTTTGTATTAGCAAATAAATTAATCAAAGAAAAAATATAATTTCCAGTCTATTTTTCCTTACCGTCGTGGGCTGTTAGAGAGCAATACAGATTATAAGGCAGTAACTGTGACCTATGTAGTTCATCTGCCTTTGCTCTGAGTGGCTCTTGGTAGTCACTTACTCTTAATAAAAAACTTCCCATGTGTTTCTTAAAGGACCCAAGTGTTTGTGACTGCCAGATCCCAATAAGAAACAAGTTCCCAGCATTTCCTGCACCCATGACCAGACCAAAGCCAGATCAAAGTAAAAAAGCAAAAACAGAGATAAATAAATTTATTTTATTATGCAGTTTTGTACGGTTGAGTATTCAGAGAAACTAGAATCTCTGTAAGAAGATTGGCTATTAAAAGCAGCATTATTTTAATAAAATAATTTTTAACATAAATTTTATTTATTAGCATATTTTAGAAACTTGTGAAGAAGCAAGGCAGTGGAATAAAAAGAAATAATCGGGCTAGAAAGGGTAAGAGTTGTATTTAAACAGGTAAGGACTGTTTTAAGAGAACTAGGAAATCCAGAAATGGCATTGTGATATAACACCATCCTTGTATCTCTTTCTATGCAAGGATTAAGGAAGAACGGGAGGAAGAACTTTATTTTAAGGCGATGGTTGACAAGGAAGAACTAAAGTGGATAATATTAGCTAGGGAAAATTTTCTACCACTTGGTTACCCGAGAAAGTATCCAGGAAGGGTTAAGTTAAAGGCAGCTTGTTACTTTTGCCCAATGTGTGGAGATGAGGAGGGGGAGGAGGATTTAATTCGTTTTTAGGTTTGTAAGGAATTAAATGGTCTGAGGGAAAGGGGGAGTTTCTCTAGGTCGTATGCAAAGGATGAGTTGGTGGATAATCTAACTTGAACTTAAATGTGTGTATTTGTTTGAAATCTTTATGTTGTTGTATTTTATATACACTGAGGTACATAAAGGCTTTAAGTGTGAATAAATATCATATATATATATATATATATATATATATATATATATATATATATATATATATATATATATATATATATATATATGTGTGTGTGTGTGTGTGTTTAAACAATAGGCAAATTTCATAATTTACATTTTTTGTCCCAAGGGCAGTTGGGGCCAGGTCATCCCCAGAGGCATAGTTATTGGATCTTTCAATAATGCTGAACAAAATGGCTGTGCCAAAATTTGGTTTGATGGTGTTTTGGGGAAAGGCAGCAATAGGAGTACGAGACTGGGCTAGTTGCCCTCCAATCACATTTGACTTTCAAGACAACCACTGGAGTTTTCAATTTTAGATCAAATGATCCCACTTCAAAATTATCACAACAACTCCTTCCAGACAAATTGCCTAGGGGAAAAAAGAAGTAAAAAAATACACATAGCTCTTTTTGTTCTTACTTTGGCCTTACTATTGTACTGATTATAATCTACATAACATCCAAAAACTTTCTCATAGTATATGCAAGGAATTTGGCAATTTTATGTCTTCAAATAAAATTTTGTTGAAATTTTTCACTGCTTGTTAAGGTAATGACGAATGTTGCTTCATTCAATTTAAATCTGAAGACTAAGCACAACAAACATGCAGCAGCCTAGTCGTAACAGTGCGAATTATTTTAGTCTTTATTTTTCACTTGGGGAGGAGGGTGCCTCCCTACCGGAATTTATGAATGTGTGCCAGTTGTGAGTCTCCATATTTAGGTGGTATATGCTGACTTGCATCTGAGGGGCCAAAATGTTCCAAGTATGGTACTGTAAAGCAAAATTATACATTGGTCCAATATTGTAAAAAGGGTTTTAAAACTTAACATTTGCAATATACTCTTCTGGAATAGACCAAAAACGTTCAATTTATTTACCTTATAAATATATTTGTTTTAGTTGGTCAATATAATAATAGAAAAGTTATTAAATTGGTCTAGAATTTTAGAATCTGTTGATGTATGCTTTTTGTGCTTGTATCTTCAATTTTTTTTTTTAGGATTCGTGATCCTTGTTTTCTATTGAAGATACGCCATTGAAGTTTGTTAATTATTCTGGTTCTAGGTATAATTAATTCCCTGGGACAGCCAAGAGAAAGCCACTGTGTTTGACTCAATTGGTAAAATATGGAAACACCCAGCCTCTCTGATATCACTACAGTTAAGCAAGGTAATTGGTATTATTGATGATAGAGCTAATTTGCTCCTCATTTTGCTCAAAAAGTTGGACAGTGCCCTACTTATTTATTTATTTGTTTACTTATTTGTTTATTGTTACAGCTCCCCACTTTTACTTACTTTTACTTGAAAAATAGACTAAACAGCTTTAAAGCCTATTTACTATTAATTAATAAAAAAGTACAAAGTATTTTAATTTTTGCCTTTTTTGCCTTTATCCAAATTGATTAATAATTACTTATATATTAATGAACGGATGACTGGTTACAGTAACATCATTTTCTTCCTAGCTAGCCATTATAAATATTAAATGGCGATTAAAAGATTATTCTCGTTTCTTTAAAAAAAATGGATTGACTTTAAAATTCAAGTAAGCACAAACTAATGACCATGAGCTGAAAAACAATTTCTTTTGCTGTTTATTTTTTCTATCCGATTAGGCCACCTAACCCTGATATTAACAATAACAATCAAATCCCTTTTTGCTCTAAGACGACCAAAAAATATACAAATTAGAAGCTCCAAGTTAGTTTACCGTGAATTGTCAGGACCTCACTGAGAAGAGGGGGCTCTAGCAATGCCCTTGCCTAGGTAAAAGATAAAAATCACAGGGCTAGGGGCATTCCAAAACTTAATCTTTTTGACTTGAGGATAATTTTGAGTTATTTTAAGTGATTATAGTATCCTATCCCACTAAACAAATAAAATCATGATTTTTGGCTAAGAACTCGAATAATTGTTGTACCTATATTATTATTAATAAGCTGTCCTAGCCGAGTCTGTTGGTGCACTAGATTTGGGATCCTTTGTCTTAAAGGACACGGGTTCGAATCCCAGTGTACCCAATTGTTCAGTTTGGGACGGGAGTCAATGGCGTGACTCTGTAAGCTTAGCCAGAGTCGACCCAGCTTTAAATGGGTACCTGGAGAAATCTGGGGAAGGTAAACAGGAAGGGTGTGCGAAAGCACAAGATGGTTGGCCCCCAACCCCCCATTGCACTTCCTGGCTGAAGGGCCAAGAAACGGATATCAGCACCGCCGGTAGGGACTATAAAGTCTAATGCCGTATCCTTTATCTTTTTTTACTTTTATATTATTATTAAATAGGTGAAAAACGGAAAAGTAATGTGTTGTTTGTTGACACAAAACAAGTGAAGCAACTATAAGGGCAGGCACCACTATACTTGGAATCAAATGATTCTACACTTTTTTTATTGTATTGTTTAGTTCCGGAGAGGCAATGTGCAAGAGTGTTACCCAAATTTATAACTACTACAAATGATTTAAAATATTCTCGGTACAAGGTCGTTCTTGGGGGGGGGATACCAGTTTTGAAACTAGGATTAACTTCGAAATGACATAACTTGTCCTACATTCTCCCAACGTCCTACGTTTTTTCTTCTATTTTTCTGTTATCAAATTTTGCGTTTAATGTCTTTTGAAAAAAAGAGCACTACTGCTTGAAGCAAGAACACCAAAACAAGCCATTTCATTATTTTTTTTTACTAAAGCACACATTCTATTCCCAATAAGAAAAGAAACAACTTCACAAGATAACAGGAGCAATTAAACAAACCACGCTATTTTTCACTGCTAGCACTGCATACTATTTTCCTAAAATATAAATTTATTTCTCACAAATTTACTTTTACCTATTTATCATCTTAAAACTACCGTATCCTACTCAAATATTATGGTTACAGCAAATTTTGAATTCTGAATAAAAAAACTCTTGGGTTTATTTGTTTAGTGAGGTAGGATTCTAACGTATCCTGACATTACACGACAAATGTTGACTTGTACCATGACATCAAATGACTTATTTCAATTTTCTTGCTTCAACAAATACATTTCTGTTTCTTGTAATCTTAAATAATGTAATCTTAAATGTAATCGTGATTTTTTTTTTCAAGGAAAGAAAGAAAACGTAGAATTTCCGATTGTCATTGTTTGTTTCATTCAAAATAACTTTTAGGAAAGAACTGGGCAAACTTTAACCTAAAGGGGTGGGGTGTTGAGTAGGCAGAAATTGCATAAAAATAGCGACGAAGACCACACTGCCTTTTCATAACAAACAAATACAAAGTTGAAACAATGGGAAAATCTTTTCAAGATAGTGGAATAATATCAAGAAATATTCACAGAATTGATTTCCACTGTCTTGAAAAGATTTTCCCTATTGTTTCAGCTTTGTATTTGTTAGAAATTGCTTAAATGATTAAAAAAACATAAATGTTGAAAAGTATGTCTAGTATCTCAGCTTTGGGTCTCTAATAACCTGTGTAAGGTTATACCCTTCTTATCTCTTGTTTACCAAACCTGTCCCTATCAAAAGCCATCCTACCTTTAAGCTGCGTCGCTCTTAATTCTAAATTGACAAAGTAATATAGATAATAATTATATTCTTAGTAATGTATATGCTACTTTTTACTATAAAGATTCTTTATTTGGAGAAGGGGTGTGCCTCGAATTCTTTGTTGAAAAGTTTGTTTTACCTTTATGGCATTTTTAATTATCATATTAGAAACCTATTTAGAAAAAAGGCTATAACCAGAAGCAGCAGACCCATAGCCCCTACCTGCTTTTTCAGGAACAATTTAACCGTCGATTTATTCGCTTCAGATTTCAGAATAATCACCTTTTATTTTTCCACAAGGGTGGGGGGGGGGTCGCAATGTCAAAATAAATGGGCTCTAATTAATTGGAGCCATCATCTACCTAGCATTGAACTGTTGTGTAAAAAAAAACAAGACTATTGGCTAATGCAACTTAATGCTAAAATCAACGTAGCAACTAACGGATAACGCTGAAACTACTTGAATTTTATTGTTACCTTGTGATTTTCACATATTTGCTACTAGCATGAAATGGATGTTATTTTTGTGCTTGTTTGTCTCCAAAACTTTTGTTTTTCTTTACATCGTTTAGTTACTTTTTGCTTGAGTTACATTTTGCGTTGTTTATAGTTTTTACCATAAAGTGTTTTACTGTGTAATGACCAAAACAAAATTAGTCAGCCAATCCTAGTGCAATCTTGAAAGTTTTTTTGTGTCTCAGCAGAATATTTTACGCCTTTTTACTCATAACTGGATTATTTTCAAATCTAGCTTGAAGTTTTTGCTACCGAGTCGTTATTTTTAAGATTTAAGAAATTTAATTCATTGCTAGACTGTTGCCTCGGCCACAATGAAGAAAATATTTTACAAAACTTGCAATAATTGGCTATTATCATCACCAAATTGTTGAATTTGTATGATTATCTCATTTTTAAACCTTTACACATTGATGAAATACTATATAAAATTGTATGGAATTACAAATGTGTTGTACATTTTCACTGTAATTTTCACTGTAATGTGTTGTACATTTAACAGACTAATTTTGTGGTTTGCGTTTTATGTGATATTCACTGTAATTTTGTAGAAGCTGAAGATGCATCCTCAAATGATGATGGTGATGATTTGCTATTCCAAAATGATGGTTTTGGAATAGGACATTCTGTATTACCCATGGATCATGAAGCCGATCATCCTTATATTTCTCCTACCGTGTCTGCTGGCTGTAAGACTAGTTTTGTCCGTGTTAAACTAGAGTCGAACATTGATCAAGACAAAGGTATGCATTAGTTATCCAAAACTTCTGTAAATTTACATGTACTAAATGAAAAGGTGTATTTAAACTTATGTTGGAATTATGGCTGGGCATGTAAGATATCTGTTTGTTGCATCTGAGTGCCCTGGTTGTATTTGAAATTAAAAATTTAAATATTTTTGAAAAGAAGAAAAGGACACAATGGTTAAATTAATGGCATAGAAAATTGTGTACCTCAATTAAATCCCTGGACAAAACTCTGTACCAATTTTAATTATATGAGATATTTTTTTTGTTCCTAATGTTAAGAATTTGGCTATGCGCACGAATTTTCAATAATATATGCTGGTATACAGTAAAATTCTATAATATCCACTTCCTTGGTTACAGCATTCCTTTATAAAAACAATTTAGTGCTTCATTAAAATCAATGACTTGTTTTTTAATACGATACTTTCATAGCAGAAGAAGTACATGATTTACATGAGGTGCAATCAGCCTCATTGATACAATGGTGACTTTAAGTTTGAATAAAACAGGGACTATTCATAATTATTACCTCTTTTAAAATTGAAACTGGAGTGTGACCCGGGTGTTATTTGCCCAGGATTTCTGGTAGTTTACGTTTTGTTGAAATCACCAGTGAGTTACCCTGATTTGACGATTTATTTTTGATTCATTTTGTTCTGGCTCAAATTATATGAAAAACTTTTATTTTTTTAACGATTCTTCTGGAAGTTTTCTTGACCATAAGCACCCCCCGTCAATACTCATACCAAGACAATCAATCTTCACGCCATCCTTTTTCATCAACAAATCTCTTTATCAACAGTATCAAGAACCAATGGTAACTTCTTAAAACATATTAAACAAAATCCACTCTAGTAATTATCCTTTTAAATACTACTTTATTTAAACATTTTTATTTTCAGTTTTTCTACTCTGACAAAAATCTTTGGTGTTTTTTAAAGGAACCAAGAGTAAGGGAGTCCCGAACCCCCAGCAGGAATTAATTTACAGGCACGCCCCACAGCAACGGCAAGATCGAAGTCTGAACGCACTGAGGGGGCAGAAGGAACAAGTATATCATCCCGATTTCGAACTGCATATGGGTTGACTTTATTCACACGTTGAAACATGCCAGAAAAACTTGATGGGAGATGTCTGCGGAAATAGTGGAATGCTATTGAACACAACGAAAGTATATACATATTCTTCAGGTTTAAGAGATGGACTGGAGCATATTTGGTGGACCGGGGGACTTTTGCCGCTTTCAGCTAAAGACTACAGATGGGCAAGAGTCAAGATGGAAAAGTAGACATTACTGCAGATGGAAAGTAGTATAGATAAGGATAAATAAAAGAGAAGTATAAAAGATGGAAAATAGAAAAGGAAAAATTTGCTTACGTTTCCGTATGAATCCCACTCCTCTTAGAACATGGATTCTTGTCATCCGAATATACTGGTTGAATGCTAGATTTTCATGCAGAAGAAGTCCAAATAATCACACGTATCTCAGGTGGGTGGCTGTCAAACCACCCACCTGTCAAACCAAATAAATTTCCTAGTCATCATTTGTAACTATAGTGTAAGGGATTGTTCATCTGTAGCCGATGCACCAAACGTACTGTGCTGTGGTAGTAAAAAGTCTATAGAGGTCGTTGATGTTAATGTGGAATGATGAAGGCCCAAGATTTGAGCCTTGAAGCACTCCATATGAAACTGAAATTCAGTCATCCGAAAGTTCAGCAGCGATAAAACGGCTAATGAGGGATGATGAAAACCATGACAGTTGCTTGCCACAGACTCTGCGATGAGACAACTTATAGATGATGATTTCATGGCTCAGACTGTCGAAAGCTTTCCTGAAAAGACTGACCAGTTCCTCATTAATGAAGTGCTATATAAAAATTGTGTAGTATTTTATATGCTGTACAAGCACCAAGATTATTGTGTTGTTAGTGTTTTTATGTGATTTCTACTGAATTTTTTCTCATAGCTGAAAATATATTTTAAAATGATAATAAGATCTTTTTGAAAGTGCACATCTTAAATTATCAATTAAACTAAAAAAAAAAAAAAATCATTTTGCTATTTCTCGTGGCACATATGGGGATTACAAACTTAATTCTGACATCTTAAAATAGATTCCTGATTTTTCGGCTCCTCCTCTCCTAGATTTTCGAAAGTACCTTTTTTTTGTATTTTCGTTAATTACTATCCCTTTTCGGTATTTACAATGAAAAATACCTTCTTTTTCAGCATTTTCATTGAAAATATCAGAAAACAAGCAAAATTTTCCCCTTACATTTTGCTCTCATTTCTAAATTTTTTGATTGTGTCTAGATTTGAATATAAAGTTACATTCTAATAAAAATGTAATAAAGCATTAGCAAATAAAGCACTCTAAATGTTGTGCTGTTAACAGAATTATTTCGTTTTGACCGTTTTTATGGGATTTATACCGTAATTTTTTTTAGAAGCTACATCCTTAAATGAGGGTAGAGACATTTTTGGGGGTACACATCCTGTATCATCACTGGAGGATGAAGCCCGTCTTTTTACTATTTCTCCTGGTATATCTATAGATTCTGAACCTAAATTTGAATCTCTTAATCTAGAGTCGACCATTGTCGGGAACAAAGGTATGTAAGAGATATCCTGAGCTTCTTCTGTAAATTTGCGTGTCCAAAATTATAAGGTGTATTTTACTCTTGTTTTAGAATTGTGGCAGGGTGGAAGAAACATTTATTTAACAAAAGTTATGGAGGGTAATAATTATTAGGACATAAAAATTTAGTTTTCCAGTTAAATCTCTAAACAAAAGCTTGAATTTCATTTTATTCGGGACTCTTTTTCTTCTTTTGGAAGTTATTAGAAATATTTTCTGATTTTAAAAATAGAAGAAATTTTCTTATGTTTCTGGTTTAAGGACTTAGCTAGAGATACAAGTAGTGTGAAATAACAAAAATTATGTGCCTTTTATGGTATATATATGCCCTTATGGTATCCTCATAGCATACAACGCCTATTTAGTAATTCGCCACTATAGCATCCGTAGTCGTAGCATTTGTTCTAAAAAAGCTTTCGTTTCACTTGTTTTGATGGAACACTAAGAACCGAAGAAGAAGTGAATAATTTTTGGGGGGTGCAATCATCCTCATCGAGACAAGGGTGACTTTAAATTCAAGTAAAAACAGGGATTGTTTATAAACATTGCCTTAATAACCTCTTTCAAATTGAAACGGGAATGCGACCTGTCTATTAAGCATATTCTGCTATTCTGAAAGTTTTCGTATGATTGCCATCGCTAGTGACATAACCTTATTATTATTATTTTTTTTTTTATTATTACTATTTTTTTCATGATCAAATCATGAGGCTTTTTAGCATTACTTTTGACTTCGAATTTTTAAGAGACTTTTTGCATGATCCGAATTTTATAGTTGTTATACTGTAGACCAGTACAATTCTTTACAAGTTGATTCGCTTTTTCTTATCTGATAAGAATAAGAATATTGGAAGCTGGCAACTGAAATAGTTTATTTTATAAATTTGTCGATCACCGGAAATGGCTTAATTTTTCACGCAAAACAGTCATCAAGGTCGTGGTGGTAAAAAGAGAGAGGTATTCACATCAGAGCACCTATCCTTAAGAACTAAGATAATTAAAAAATGTAGAACTAGCGTTCCTTTAGAAGATTTAACAAAAAAGGCCTTTATCAGAAAGCTAGTATTCGCTGTGAAGCAAATAAATCCTTGGTTGCTTTGACCGTCCTTCATCAACTTTTTGGATATACTATGGAATTATTTAAAGTATTACGTGTTATGACAAAATAAAAAAAAACATTAAAAAATCTTAATTATTCTATGTGAAAAAACTCTGCTAATTGATAATTTTGCGAGTTAATATAGAACATGGATAACATAGTATACGGTATGCATAACATCCGTAGAATTAAATTTATATATTGTATCCACATGCTTAATATAGTATGTGGGCAACATAGTAACCATATTTGAGAAGTAAATATAAATGTTTTATATGAAGAAGCTGTGTTGATTGGTAAAAGTAGAGGATTAATATAGTACACGGATAATAGGGTATAATAATATTTTTAAGACAATTCCATGTTTAGGTAAATTAAAATATACGGACAACCTTTAGAATGTAAGGTTGCCGACAAGTGTCAACGATATGGCCAATCAATATAAGTCGTTATAAGTTAATCATCACGCTGATTATAAATAAGTCATTATAATTAAATTTATAGTAACTGTCTAGTTTTAAAAGTTTTTAAAGCTTGACATTGACATAAAAAAAGAAAACGATCATTTATGGGATTTTTAAAGGCCAAATGAAAATGCAAGTGCGGAAAGTACAATAAAACCAATGACAAAAATCACCAAAAAATTAAATAAATTCAATACAAGACCAAAAATTAAAAGAATTAAAGTTATTGAATTAAAAGGTTGTTCGTTAGTATCCATCGATGGTAGTTCATATTTGTTGGGATTTTGTGCAAATCGCGGATATTGGCGAAAAACTCACTTTATTGTTTGTTAGGTATTTGATTTTAACTCTTTTCATTTTTGGTCTTTTCTTGAATTCTTTTGTTTTTTTTTTCATTGGTTTTGTTTTACTTTCCGTGCTTGTTTTTTGGTTGTTGTTTTTTCATCGATCATACTGTTTTGTTCGCGCTGAAGAAGAAAGGCGTTTGTTCTCTCGAAATATTCGCTTTATGTGTTTTCTTCAGTATTTTAATTTCGCCTTCAAAATCCTCATTTTTGATCGTTCTCTTTCTTTATGTTATGGCAGGCCAATGTGGTTTAAGAAATTATCTTTGACACTGAAGCCAATATAAAAGACGAAATAAATAAAAAATTCTTCAAGCATGGGAGATACAGATAATACAAATTAGTAATCTATTCTGAGTTAATTTTATGTTATTTCAGTTGTTCCTGCCGTAACATCCAATGACACTGATATTTGCAAAAAAAGATGTGGAACACCTATCTCGCCTAGTTTTGTAAGAATATATGTAAAAACAGAAACGGATTCGAATAATCAACATGAGATATCAAGTAACATCAATGTATTTGTTGAAAATGACGCAGCAAAACATGAGGTTTCTCCTATTGGAGACAAAACTTTCAAATTTGATATACGTGAGAAAATATTCCGCCAAAAATCTCGACTACCCGATCATCAAAAAATTCCTAATGAAGATAAACCTTTCGAATGTGAGATATGTGAAAAAACCTTCAGCCGAAAATCCAACTTATTTGAGCATCAGAGAACCCATACTGGAGAAAAACCTCTCAAATGCGATATATGCGATAAAGCTTTCGGCAGGAAGTCCAACCTATCGGATCATCAGAGAACTCATACCGGAGAAAAACCTTTTGGATGTGATATATGTAAGAAACGTTTTACTTCAAGTTCTAGTTTATCTCATCATCAAAAGACTCATACTGCTGAAAAAACTTTCGAATGTGATATTTGTCGGAAACATTTTATTTCAAGTTCAAACTTGTCTAATCATATAAGAACTCATACAGGGGAAAAACCTTTCGAGTGTGATATATGTGAGAAACGTTTCACTTCAAGTTCCAGTCTATCTCATCATCAAAGAGCTCATGCTGGACAAAAACCTTTTGAATGTGATGTATGTGAGAAACGTCTAACTTCAAAATCCAGTTTATTGTATCATCAAAGAATTCATACAGGAGAAAAACCTTTCGAATGTGATCTATGTGACAAATCATTCAGTCGGAAATCCAAGCTATCCCGTCATAAAAAAACGCATACAGGGGAAAAACCTTTCAAATGTGATACCTGTGGGAAACGTTTTACTTCAAGCTCCAGTTTATCTTATCACCAAAGAACTCATACTAATGGGAAACCATGTGTGTATATTAGTGTGTAATATATTTGTTCAAATAATCATGTCCAATGTATCAAAGAATTTGCGCTAGAGAAAAATGTTGTGTTATAGTACTTTTATGTTATCAGGAAACTTTTGTCAGCAATGCGTGCGATTTTTTTTATTTTATGTCAGCAAAGCATGAATACAATTTTAAATCCAACAGTAAACTTTTATTAAACACAGTGTTATGTAAACTTTAGTTTAAGGGATTGTTCATTTATAGCCAATGCACCTAACGTACTGTCATAAGCGAATGTTATAAATTCTTCATGCTTATTGAATGTAGCTATTGGTGCAATGTGGGATTCATATATATGACATAATCTGAAGCAGACGGTTGGTGCTATGGTAGTAAAAGTTGATAGAGGTCGTTGATGTTAATGAGGAATGGTGAAGGCCCAAGAGTTGAACCTTGAGGCACTCCATATGGAACTGGAACTTTGTGATACGAAGGCTCAGCAGCGATGGAAAGGCTAATGAGGTATGAAGAAAACTACGACAGTTGCTCGCCACGAACTCTGCGATGAGACAACTGATCAATAATGATTTCATGGCTCAGACTGTCGAAAGTGTCCCTGCTAAAGACAAATCCATTCCTCATTATTGAAGTACTATATAAAAATTGTGTGGTATTTGGAAGTGAAAATACATTTTCAAATGATAATAGATATTTTTGAAAGCGCATATCCTGAATTATCAATGAAACTCAAAATAAATCATTTTTCTTTTTTTCATAGACTCTTGATTTTTCGCCTCCTCTCCTAGAATTTGGAAAATACGTTTTTATGTATTTTCGCTAAATTCTATTTCTTTTCGGTATCTTCATTGAAAAATGTCTTCTTTGTCCGCTGTTTAATTGACAATATCAAAAAACAAGCAAAATTTCCACTTGTATTTTGCTCTCATTTCTAATTTTTTTTTATTGTGTCTAGATTTCAATATGAATTTGCAAACGTTACATCAATTTAGTAAAGCATTCTAAATGTTGTGCTATTAACAGAATTATTTCGTTTTTTTGCGTTTGTATGGGATTCTTACCGTTATTACTTAGAAACTACATTCTTAAATGAGGATTGAGACATTTTTGAGGGTACACATCCTATATCATTAATGGAGGAAGAAGCCCGTCTTTTTGCTATTTTTCCTGGCATATCGGTAGATTGTAAACCTAACTCTGAAAATCAAACAGTTCGTGGTAACAAACTAAGGAGCGACCCGGCTCAATAGTAAACGAAACTCTAAAACTCGGAATCTTGAAGTGAAAAGATACATAAAAAGAATCACATTTTCATGCTGATTTTAAATATATAAGTTTCATCAAATTTAGTCTTTGTCACCAAAAGTTACGAGCCTGAGGAAATTTACCTTATTTTGGATAATAGGGGGAAACACCCCCTAAAAGTCATAGCATCTTAACAAAAATCACACCATCGCATTCAGCGTATCAGAGAACCCTAGAGCAAAAATTTCAAGCTTCTATCTACAAAAATGTGGAATTTCGTATTTTTTGCCACAAGACAGATCGCGGGTGCGTGTTTATTTGTTTTTTTTTTTCTTTTTCCCAGGGGTCATCGTATTGACCAAGTGGTTCTAGAATGTCGTAAGAGGGCTTATTCAAATGGAAATGAAAAGTTTTAGTGCCCTTTTTAAGCGACCAAAAAAATTGGAAGGCACCTTGGCCTCCTCCCACGCTCATATTTTCCCAAAGTCAACGGATCAAAATTTTGAGATAGCCATTTTGTTCCGCAATGTCAAAAACCATAATAACTATCTCTATGGGGACGACTCACTCCCCCGAAGTCCCTGGGGGAGGGGCTGCAAGTTACAAACTTTGATCAGTGTTTACATACAGTAATGGTTATTGGGAAGTGTACAGACGTTTTTAGGGGGATTCTTTTGGTTTGGGGGGCTGGGTTGAGGGGAGGGGGCTATGTGGGAGGATCTTTCCTTGGAGGAATATGTCATGGGGGAAGAGAAACTCAATGAAAAGGGCGCAGGATTTTCTAGCATTACTATAAAAAAAACAATGAAAAAATAAACGTGAAAAAGTTTTTCAATTAAAAGTAAGGAGTAGCATTAAAACTTAAAACGAACAGAGATTATTAAGCATATGAGGCGTTCTAAAAATACTTTAGGATAAAGAGCGAGGTATTTAGGAGGGGATAAATACATCGCTCTTTATGCTAAAGTATTTTTACTCATTTCAACTACTTATGCTACGGCCTTTCTGATTCAGGGGTCATTCTTAAAGAATTTGGACAAAACTTAAGATTTAGTATAAAGAGCGAGGTATTAACGAGGGGAAACTCCCTCATGTACATAATAAAAATATAAGAATATTAAAATTTGTTACGTAAGTTAATTCTTAAGTTACGTATTTTTTTTACTAATAAAAACGTTCGTTAAAAATTAAAAGTTCTATTTACCCTTTTAAGTAACTGAAAAATTGGAGGGCAACTACGCCTCCTTCACTCCTTATTTCTCAAAATCGTCTGATCAAAATGAAGAGAAAGCCATTTAGCCAAAAAAAAAATTAGTATGCAAATTTCATTTAAATAATTTATGTACGGTAGCCGAAATCAAACATTCATTAATTCAAAAGCGTTCAGAAATTAAATAAAAAAATTATTTTTTTTTAACTGAAAGTAAGGAGCGACATTAAAACTTAAAACGAACAGAAATTACTCAGTATATGAAAGGGGTTTTCCCTCCTTATCTAGAGCCGACCATTGTCGTTGACAAAGGTATGTATGAGATATCCTGAGGTTTTTCTGTAAATTTGCGTTTCCAAAATTATAAGGTTTATTTTACTTTTCTTTTGGAATCATGGCAGGCTGGAAGATATATATTTGTTGCATCTTAGCGCACTGGTTGAAAACGAAAAGAGTTATTTATATAACAAAATTTCTGGAGGGTAATAATCATTGGGACGTGAAAGTTTAGTTTTACAGTTAAATCTATAAACAAAACGATAAATTTAATTTCATTCGGGACAATTTCTTCTTTTGGAAGTTATTAGAACGTTTTCTAATTTTAAAAATATTATATATTTTCTTTTGATTCTGGCTTAAGGATTTAGCTAGACGTACAAGTAGTAACAATAAAAATTATGTCTTTTATGGTATATGTACCCTTACAATACATCATACAACACTTATATGCCCTTAAATTAGAAATACCAGCAGTGTTCTGTGAGGATTGGTAGTAATGTATGCAAGTTGTTTATTGTTTACTTATAGGATATGGTATTGGGGAAGGGTGGCATATTTGATCCTAGGTCTCCGAAAAGGCTTAGCATATCAAAGTGAAACTTTAGAATATTCTAATATACTAAGCGTTAAGCAATATTAAAGCCTAATAAATAGTAAACAAGCTAAATAAAATGTCCTTCAAAACCGAATAGGGATTAACTTTGAAGCATTTTTGGAAAAAAAAAAATTTCTCGAAGAAAATTTAAGAGGCACATCTGGTTGAAGACAAATAGAAATGGAATCCTATAGTGATTCAGAGTTTAATACAGAAATAAAGCATAAAATACCAACTTTAATTAGTCTATCTATAATTTGCGTTTTAAGTAGTTCCATAATGCCTTGAGAACAAACGTAGCATTGCCACAACAGGGACAGAGCTTACACCATTTTGCTATAAAGAATATACCTTAAACCTCGTTGCATTTTCAATAAACCACTGACCTACATATTCAGGTCAAGACAATTATGTGAGTACATATTTTATTTGAGTTGTATGAAACTTGTTTTGACACGTGCTTGGGCAAAGTAAATCGGACGCGTTTTATAATACGAACCGAATTTTAATGAATGAAAAGGTGACATTTCGGTTAACCCTTCTTTCTCGTTCTTTGACTGCATTGTTCGTATAAAAGCAGCTTGAGAATGGGGCATGTACTTGGGTAAAGTTAATCGGACGCATTTTATAATACGCATTGAATTTTAATGAATGAAAAAGTGACAAATTGGCTAACCCTTTTTTCTCGTTCTTCGACTGCATTGTCAAGCAGTTCGTGGTAACGAACTGTAGTAAGGAGTGACCCGGCTCAATAGTAACCGAAATTCAAAGAAATTGGATATTGATACCAATAGCTACATCAAAAGAATCGCATTTTAATGCTGATTTTCAATATATAAGATTCATCAAGTTCAGTTATACACATCAAAATTTACGAGCCTGTGAAAATGTGCTTTATTTTAGATAATGAGGGAAAATATCCATTAAAAGTGACAGAATCTTAACTAAAATCGCAACATCAGATTAAATGTATCAGAAAACTCTACAATAGAAGTTTCAAGCTCCTATCTACAAAAATGTGGAATTTTCCATTTTTTGCCACAGGACAAATCCCGGATGTGCGTTTATTTGTTTGTTTTTTGTTTTGTTATTTCCTAGAGGTTATCGTATTGACCCAATGGTCCTAAAATGTCGCAAGAGGGCTCATTCCAACGGAAATTAAAAGTGACCATAAAATTGGAGCGCAGCTAGGTCCCCTCCCCCGCTTTGTTTTTCCCAAAATCACCGGATCAAAATTCTGAGATAGCCATTTTATACACCATAGCCGAAAAATTTATTAACTGTGCCTTTTGGGACGACTTACTCCCCCCACAGTCCCCGTAGGAGAGGCTGCAAGTTACAAACTTTGACCAGTGTTTACATATAGTAATGGTTATTGGGAAGTGTGCAGACGTTTTCAAGTTTGTTTGGGTAGGGGGAGGGGGCTAAGCGGGAGGAACTTTCCATGGTGGGATTTGTCATGGCGGAAGGGAATTTTCATGAAGGCGTGGGATTTTCTAGAATTGAAAAAAAGAAAAAATAAATATGAAAAGTTTTTTCAACTGAAAGTAAGGAGCAGCATTAAAACTTAAAACGAACAGAAATTATTACGCATATGAGGGGTACACCTCCTCCTAATACCTCGTTCTTTACGCAAAAGTATTCTTAGTAATTTCAACGATATATACTACGGCCTTTGTGATTCAGTGGTCATTCTTAAGGAACTGGCACAAAATTTAAGTTTTACTGTAAAGATCGAGGTATTGACGAGGGGGCGATCCCCCTCATATACGTAGTAAAAACATAAAAATATAGAAGGTCGTTACGTAAGTTAATTCGTAAGTTACGTATATTTTTACTAATAAAAACGCTCGTAAAAAATTAAAAGTTCCAGTTGCCTTTTAAAGTAACCAAAACATTGGAGGAATAACTAGGCCTCCTATCCCGCTTCTTTTCTTCTCAAAATCGTTCCATCAAAATTATTAGAAAGCCATTTAGCAAAAAATAAAATTTAATATGCAAATTTTGTTTTAATTATTCTTGTGCAGAGAGCCAAATCAAAACATGTATTAATTCAAAAATGTTCAGAAATTAAATAAAAAAACTAATTTTTTTAGCTGAAAGTAAGGAGCGACATTAAAACTTAAAACGAACAGAAATTACTCCGTATATAAAATGGGTTGTCCCCTCCGCAATCCCTCGCTCTTTACGCTAAAGTTTGACTCTTTGCCACAATTCTACTTTTTAAAACAATTGAAAGCTTTAGTGTAAAGAGCGAGGGATTGCGGAGGGAACAACCCATTTTATATACGGAGTAATTTCTGTTCGTTTTAAGTTTTAATGTCGCTCCTTAAGCTTGTTGACTTTGAGCCCTGACTTTGAGTGCTCTAAGTGAAAAAGAAAATGGTGATGAAGAAGTGATGCTTGGTATCGAAACTATCAAACTAGTACATAGTTTGACTTACCTTGTGAGTACAGAAAGTGAACGCAGTGAAGATGTGAAAAGTAGCAAAGTCTAGGTTCCCCAACTAGTTCAATCTGCCTTCTGTCATAATATTTGGTTTTTCAAATATTAGGAAGTTTCTCTTCTTCTAACGAAAGAACTACTTATTTTTACAAACAATCTACATTTTAATAACAATCGATATCGTAAAGCACATTTTCTAATTTATCCAATCTCCTTTAAAACTCATGCTGAGTAACAAACCGTCTTTCGAATTATCAGAACCAAATTTGTTATGTTTTCTCATTATGATTACATAAATATGTCTAAGGCTATTTTTTTTTACTTGTAGACTTCTATGCAAAATTGGAAGTAAGAAAATGATTGCAGGTCAAACCCACTATATTAATATTACCCACTCAAAACTTAACTCATAAAAAGGGATTGGTTCCCCTTATAATGTATTCCAAAATACATATTTGGATTACACTTACTTTTATTTAATTATTACTATTTCTTTAATCCTGCGAGTTCAATTGCAACCTTGAGACTTCAATGTTCACGTTTAAACGACTTTTTCTAAATTTACTTACTCTCTCCTCCAGCTTCCTTCTTATTTCATGTTCAGACCTTGCCATTGGTTGTCTCACTCACAATGGCACATTTGGTATAACCACCAGGGCTTCCACTTTTCGGTTTCAATTTTCCCTATTTTTATATTAATTTTTCCTAAAATTCCCTGTCTTTAGATCTGATTTCTCCCTATTTTCCTCCATAGAAAAAAAGATATTTTGCCTCAGATTTCCATACTATCTACACGAAAAACGTAACGTAAATCAAAGTGTTATTTTTTACGTTAGATAATGATATACATAAAATCTTTTACACTATTGAGAACACAAAAGAAATTTCGAGTAAGTGTCATCTCCAGTACTTCATCGCACGTAGCGTTTGCTTTTGTCTTGAAAGCAGCAACAGCTTTCGGTATGCTGACAGTTGATGAAGTTTTATCTTCGTTTTTCAACCAGAAATTAACTCGAATAAGTGAGATTAGTGTGACAATCTCGGCATTATTTCGGATGTCTGTGTTGATTAATTTCAGGAGACTATGCAAACGCTCAGCTGGTACATTACTAAAGGGTAACAAAAGCATCAGTGATGTGCCCTTCCGGTATTCTGGGTACTTGATTTCACCTCTGCAAGTCTTCAGACTAAGTATCTTCATCCAGTAGCACTCAACTGACAGTTCATCAACTTGGGCACCTCCCAAATGAAGCTTAATGATATCGGTCATAGCCAGAGATTTCCATTCTACGTCCATTTTTGGACGCAACACTTTTCTGTTAGAACGGGATATCTCGCAAATAGTGGCCTTAGAGATTTTGGCTTCAAATTTCTTGCATTCCTAGGTTCAACCAATGCCAAAATGTCATAAATTTTGTCTTTAAACCTGAAACGGTCTTGATTATGCTTAATTAGGACTATATAATAGTTTCGACAAGACCGGTAAAAAAAATTAATATTATAACTTGGCTCTTGAGCGTCTACGAGTTCTCGCATTGAATCGGTTGCAGCTATTCCCCCATATGTCTGGTTTAAAGGCAGGTACTCACTTGAAAGGTGAGGATTCAGTTCGGTAAACAAAGCAACACTGCGAATATAGTCTAGTTCCATGAAGTTAGACGCAACATCATTCACAAGTTTTCTGACACTTGCCTTTAGGGAATAAAGACGTGGAAGCTCAGATTGAAAACTGTGTTGGATTCATTAGAGAGGCGAAGAAAGTAGTCCATAAATTCAAAGTGTGGCTTTGTCAACTTGCTTTGTAATGTTGACAAGATAAGGTCATTGGTTGTAGTTATGTCGTCAAACGTGGTTTCTATGAAATAATGAGTAAGAGCAACCCGGTGCTCAATAAGCCTCTTTATGCAGGCATGAAGGGACAACCAACGGGTCTGTCCTGGTGCAAGAATTGGGAGTGCTTTGCATTCAAAGAATTTCTGAAATTTGACGTACTTATTTCGCCTGGAAGTACTCCTTGAAAAGTGGGCATAGATATTTCGCGCCAAGTCTTCTAGTGCCTTGGGAAGTGACAAGCATGCATAGGATGAACATAAGTGAATAAAATGGAACGAGCATTTCACATTCAAAATATGAAGAACCTTTGATATGAAGCAAGATAATGAAGGCTTTCATTAGCTTTGAAGCAGGTCTATTGCCTCCAAACTTGACATTAGTAGTATCTGCGCAAAATCCAACAATATTTTGCCAGGGAATCAAGTTTTTTTCAATGACTTATTTGATGCAGTTAGTCCGACCCTCAGCTGATCCATCACAACACTTAACCATATCCAATGCTTCAACATTACATTGTAAATCTTTCTTACCAAAAAATATTATAATGATGAATTTTTCAGTCTTTTGTTTGAAAAAAATCAAACTTTCACTGAAAATCCTTACTTTACCCAAGAATTTTCCTTTGTCCCTAAATTCAAAATAAGTGTCCCTAAAAGAAGTAATTTCTCCCTAAAATAGGGTAATCTCCCTAAAAGTGGAAGCCCCGATAACCACTGCAAGTGCTAACTGAAGAGCAAGAAGCAAGTGCTCAACGCTAGCCCAAAGGAGGAGCCATGACGTTTCTGACCAGTCAGAAAACCGAGCTTCTGAGGCACGGTGATCAAACAGTTCGTGGTAACGAACTATAGTAAGGAGCGACCCGGCTCAATAGTAACCAAAACTCTAAAAAATTGAATTTTGATATCAATAGCTATATTAAAAGAATCGCATTTTAATGCTGATTTGAAATATATAAGTTTCATCCAAGTTTAGTCCTACCCATCAAAAGTTACGAGCCTGAGAAAATTTGCCTTATTTAAGAAAATAGGGGGAAACATCCCCTAAAAGTCATAGAATCTTAACGAAAATCCCACCACCAGATTCAGCGTATCAGAGAACTCTACTGTAAAAGTTTCAAGCTCCTATCTACAAAAATGTGGAATTTTGTATTTTTTGCCAGAAGACAAATCACGGGTGCGTGTTTATTTGTTTTTTTTTGTTTTTTTTTTTCCCAGGGGTCATCGTATCGACCAAGTGGTCCTAGATTGTCGCAAGAGGGCTCATTCTTACGGAAATCAAAATCTCTAGTGCCCTTTTTAAGTGACCAAAAAAATTGGAGGGCATCTAGGCCCCCTCCCACGCTCATTTTTTTCCAAAAGTCAACGGATCAAAATTTTGAGATAGCCATTTTGTTCAGCATAGTCGAAAACCATAATAACTATGTATTTGGGTATGATTTACTCCCCCACAATCCCTGGGGGAGGGGCTACAAGTTACAAACTTTGACCAGTGTTTACATATAGTAATGGTTATTGGGAAGTGTACAGACGTTTTCAGGGGGATTTGGGGGGTGGCGCTGAGGGGAGGGGGCTATGTTGGAGGATATTTCCTTGGAGGAATCTGTCATGGGGGAAGAAAAATTCAAGGAAAAGGGCGCATGAATTTCTAGCATCACTATAAGAAAACAATGAAAAATAAACATGAAAACGTTTTTTCAAATGAAAGGAAGGAGTAGCATTGAAACTTAAAACGAACAGAGATTATTACGCATATGAGGGGTTCTAAAAATACTTTAGCATAAAGAGCGAGGTATTTAGGAGGAGATAAATACCTCGCTCTTTATGCTAAAGTATTTTTAGTAATTCCAACTATTTATTCTACGGCCTTTCTGATTCATGGGTCATTCTTAAAGAATTGGGACAAAACTTAAGATTTAGTGTAAAGAGCGAGGTATTAACGAGGATACAAACCCCCTTGTATACATAATAAAAATATAAGATTATGAAAGTTTGTTACGTAAGTTGCTAATGTATAAGTTACGAATATTTTTTACTAATAAAAACGTTCGTTAAAAATTAAAAGTTCTAGTTGCCTTTTTGAGCAACCGAAAAATTGGACGGCAACTAGGCCTCCTTCTCCATCCCTTATTTCTCAAAATTGTCTGATCAAAACTAAGAGAAAACCATTTAGCCAAAAAAAAGAATTAATATACAAATTTCATTTTAATAATTTGTGTGTGGAGAGCCAAAACCAAACATGCATTAATTCAAAAACGTTCAGAAATTAAATAAAAAAACTAATTTTTTTAGCTGAAAGTAAGGAGCGACGTTAAAACTTAAAACGAACAGAAATTACTCCGTATATAAAATGGGTTGTCTCCTCCGCAATCCCTCGCTCTTTACGCTAAAGTTTGACTCTTTGCCACAATTCTACTTTTTAAAACAATTGAAAGCTTTAGTGTAAAGAGCGAGGGCTTCTATATATGGATTCTCATCATCCCTTGTGTTCTATTTTCATAGATATTTGATTATTAAAGTAAGTCCAATTTCTAACAATTATATCTACTAAGCTTCAAAGTTTTGGTTTCCTTTTTTAAGGTTTTTGATAATCCCTTGTTTTTATATTTTTTAGTTTTTATTTAGTTTTTTTCTTTTTTTGAGTTTTTAGTTCTTTTAGTTTTTTTCTTTTGTTTCTTTTAGGTTTTTTTATAGTTTTTTACTTCTTTTTTTATTTTATATTTCTTCTTTATTTTTTTTTCCAGAACGTGCCCCAGGAACGCGTGTGCAAGGTGCTAATTTTTAACTATGTCAAACTTACGGATATACAACTGGTAATTCCTCTGAAATACTCTAGTAATTCCTCGACAAGCATTCTTTTTTACTTCCTCTTTCAGCCGCAAGCCAGGTTTTGCGTTGCTCTTGTAATATATTGACACGCTTTCTTTTGGTAATTTCTCTCTGAGCCGCAAGCCTAACTCCCCCCCTCCTAAAGCAACATGTATGCAAGATGCTAATTTTTAACTGCGTAAAATTTGTGGATATACAACATTCTTCGCAGTCCCACTATCTGTAAATATAAACAGATTGTCCGGTTTAGCAACTCTAGAACATGCAACATATAATTGTCCATGGGAAAAACAATCCGTATTAAAATCTATACTGCTTTTTTCTAATAATTGCCCTGGAGCTTTAATGATGGTGATTGCAAATGCTAATTGAATCTGCCTTGTCTCGAATCTTGGTCAGAATAATATTGTTGATTTCGTGGACGTCTTTGTTCTTGGCTGCCAGAATCGCTCGTTCACTTAGCCATTTATAATTTTTATAATTGGTTGGAATATTCGGAAATACCTTTTCAGCCAAATCATTTTTTGACGTCACTAAATTGAAGAATCCAGGAGGTAGTTGTATATGTCCTGAAATTGGGTCAACTGGGAACATTCCGTTTCCAATTGCCAGCAATTGATCTGAAAATGTTTCACCAGAGTAAGCGTTTTGCAATCAGACACGCATATTTATAGTTAATCTTAATGTATTTACGTGTGCCCATAGATAGGAATTTTTCAGGCAAGCATTAATTTCTTCCACAGGTGTCGATCTAGGAATAAAAGGTGATGTTTGCCTGAAATCTCCCGCAAGTAATATTAGTGTGCTGCCAAAGTGTTTAGAATTTCTTTGCAAATCTTGCAATGATTGCTCGAGAGCCTCGAGCTATTTTTTTGTGCATCATTGTGCACTCGTCCCAAACAATAAGTTTGCATTGCTACAATACTTTACCCATCCCCGATGATTTGGAAATGTTGCACTTGGGAGACGGGGGAGTTTCTGTAGATTGCATATTCAGAGAAAATTTCAAAGCAGAATGAGCAGTTCTCCCACCAGTCAGCAAAATTGCGGTGATTCTGGACGATGCTAGGGCTAAGTGTCATACTTGCCTTTTTGTTCAGTCGTTAACTTAGAAATACTTGTTTGTACATACGACAATAGATGAATCGTGTTGTAACTTTGTTCACGATCCAATTCTACAAATGTAGAAATAGCAGCAGTACGACTAGGTAAAGGCATTCCCAAATGCTTGAGAAGTTGTTTTTTTTTGCCATAGGTAAGCAAAAGTCTTCAATCATAACTAAAGTGCTGTTATAATTTCTCTTGTAAAGTCCAAGGTCATATCTGACCTCTCTAGTCGTATTCAGTGGAGTATATCCTCGGCCATTTGCAATTTGTATTTCTCCCATAACTATAGGAGATGAAGGAGAGCAACTTTAGTGGAGTATATCCTCGGGCATTTGCAATTTGTATTTCTCCCATAACTATAGGAGATGAAGGAGAGCAACTTTTGCCGGAAAACACGGGCTGTAATGCCATGTCTATGAACCGGCGATTGTCCATAAAGTAAAAGTTGCTGCATCTCGTCCCAAGAAAGATTAGAAGTAAATGCAATAAATAAATCTGAACGACCATAAAGACGAACATACGCAATGGCATCTTGAGCATACTCATACATATGACGCGGACTGCAAGCATATGACGAAGGTAAAATCGTTACTCTTCCAATGTTAGTGGTATTACCGTCATTTACAACTGCATCTTTCAAATGAATGTATTGATCACAGCGGAGCTTGGTCTGATTCAGACGGATGAAGAGCAAACGTTCTGCTTCAATCTTTGCATACATATCAATGATGTATTAGTGAAACAATTGACGGTATTTTAAAATATAATTCTCTTCATCGTGACGAATCAATATTCTGTAGCCATAATAGTTCATTGCGCCGCATTTGTTATCCATTTCTTTGTTAGCGGCTGGATTTATCAATTTAATGTTAAAGTGATAGCCTTCGGCTCCATCCCAAAAAACGATAGTATATTGTAGGGCATCGTAGCATCAACGATTTTCAGCAATTCTTGTCAACAGATTGTTTCGCATATAAAGAATTATATCTCGAGGTATGAACTGATCATAGACCGTAACGATTGCCACTTCGTTGATAGTTGGAGCATTGTATGATCCTACGCATATTTTCAGCAGTAGGCGTTTTGTCAGCGGATTTAACAATTTTATGCGTATTAGCAGGCATCAAGTCGATTGCTGTTTTGAATAGACGCACTAAATTATTATTTTCGTGGAAAAGACGTTGCAACTGGAAAACGATAGTCCTTTCAAGCCGGGAGAAATTTCAAAACGTGCATTCAATTCAGCATTGCTATCAATGATGAAGTACAGTTGCAAAAATTTGTGATGCTCACCTGAGAATGGTAGAAGAGAGCCTACCCTATGATAAATTTGCCCTTTTACTTTGGAAGTAGGCATAAAATGACCTCGATCTTCAATTTGGGCACCAAACGACGTCATTTAGAAACATGAGTTATATTTCCTGATATTTGATAAAAAACGATTCGATTCAGACGTATTTCCAATAAGAAAAGTATTCAATGGTTCTGGTGGTGCACCCAGTTGAGGAAGTTTAACTTCCCTGAAGCGCAACACATTCCCGTTGTTTCGCCATTAAATTTCAGTGCCTCGCAATAGGGACAAATTTCAGACATTGTCCCAATTTGCTCATCTCGACTCAAGCTATAATCATCGGAACGGCAGCACTTGAAAGTCAGGCGATTATACACGCGTTGTTTTTATAATACATCGACACGCTAACTCTGTCAAGCTAATTCTGTCAGATGCAAGCCGGGTTTCACGTTGATCGGGTGGTTCCTCGACACGCCTTCGTTGATGCAAAGCTGCAAGCCTGGCTTCGCGTTGCTCTGGTGGCTCTTCGACACGCCTTCGTTGACTTAAAGCCGTAAGCCTGGTTTCGCGTTGCTGTTGTGATTCCTCGACACGCCTTCTTTTTTACTATCTCTATCAGCTGCAAGCCTGGTTTCACGTTGCTCTGGTAGTTCTTCGACACACCTTCGTTGACGTAAAGCCAAAAGTCTGGTTTTGCGTTGCACTGGTGGTTCCTCGCCATGCCTTTTTTTAATATCTCTGTCAGCTGCAAGCCTGGTTTTGCATTGCTTTGGTGGCTTCTCGACACGCCTTCGTTGACGTAAATTGGACACTCCTAATCTGGCCCTTTTTCTTTGAACCGCAAGTCTTGTTTTGCGTTGCTCTGGTGTTTCCTCCTGGTTTGCCCTTTTTGGTGACATTATAGGATAATTTCACTTTGACATTAGTAATACTTTCTCTTTGAGCGACAATGTAATGGTACTTTTTCTCTGAGCCACAAATATTTATATTAAACTAACTGTTGGTGCGGTGCTTCGCGCATCACCAACACCTAGTTGGTGGGGTTGCTTCGAACCCTCCCCCTCAAGCTCCCCCCTCCAAGCTTGTAAGTCGTTATGCGCCGTTTTAGTTTCGCGCCATTGTAGTATTTGTAGTTTGTGTTTTTTTCTTTTTTTCTCTTTTTTCCTCTTTTATTTTTTCCTTTTTTCAGTTTTTTTCTTTTTTTCTAGTTTTTCTTTTTTTAGTTTTTACTTTTTATTTTTTTATTTTTTTTATTTTTTTTATTTTTTCTTTTTTTCAGTTTTTTTCATTTTCCTTTTTTCTTTTTTTTCTTTTTTAGTTATATTTTAGTTTTTCTTTCTTTAGTTTTTTAGTTTTTATTTTTTTTTTTTTCTATTTTTTAGTTTTTAGTATTTTTTAGTTCTTTTCTTTTTTAGTCTTTTCTTTTTTTTAGTTTCTTCTGTTTTTTTCTTTTTTAGTGATGTATCTCTTAGCATAAAAAAATCCGTTTTTTAGAGTTTCGTTTACTATTGAGCTGCGTCGGTCCTTACTACATTTCGTTACCACGAACTATTTGATATATTAGTTTGAAAGTTTAAAGGGGTTGACAACTTCAGTAGTAAGGTGCACACTAAAATCAAAAATATGCCGATACAGAAATTGTATCAGACATGTCTCTTAAACTTTAAAAGTTCTCTCATTGCTAGAGAAATTATAGTTTATCCTTTGCTCTTTTCTAAGTGATGACATTAGAAACTTGGCCTACGGCAAAAAAAAAATCTACTTTTGAACTAAGACAGATAGATTTTTATTCGAGAGGAGTTGGTAGCTCTTGATCAGCTGATCAAAGTATATGTCATCCATTTTGTGGTAGAGAAATTCCTTCATGAGATTTTCCAGTTTGAAAAAACGGGGTTGAAAACTTCAGTAGTAAGGTACACACTGAAATAAAAAAATAGGCTGATACCAATTGTAACACATATAGAGAAGTTTTAAGCAACTTCAGCTGTTAGCTCATAATCATCTTCTGCAATCAGGTGTTCGTAACTTTGGCTATTTGGTGTACCTATTATTTGTTTCTGGTGTATTTGATGGTAAGACCAATTTGGTTGCAGTGGTAAGACATATAGGGGACTTGTAAGTAATAATCGGCTGTTAGGATACAATCATTTTCAGCGATGAGGGGTTTACAACTATTTCTAGTCAAAGTGAGGGCTTTGCAACTCTTGCGAGTTGGCGTACCTAGTTTTTATTTCAAGATCCTTACAGATTAAAAACTTTGGCGTTTAATCGAAGCGAAAAACAAAACCAAAGTGTTGTTCTTGGAACACTTAACTCGGCGAAGTCGAACAAAGGTTGTTGCAACACCTCATGTTACCCATGCAGCGTAGATCTAGTTTTTGTTTGCTTTGAGTTTTATTTACTTATTGACAGTGACTTGTGGTAGTTTTACTCTCGGAAGGTTCTTTGACTCTATTTCTGCTCATTATTGGCTTTATTCAGCTCTTTAATTTTATTTAAAAACTTTTTTTCTGGTTCAGGTATAGGTTCATTTATTTTCCTATCATACATATATAACATACTAAGTATGCCAATATATGCCAGAGAGACAAGCTCATTTTGCACAGATTAGACTATAAATAACGATGTATGGATGATAAATCAAAGTAAGAAGAAAAAGAAAAAATAGACATAATATTAATTACTCACCACACCACAGAAGAGATCCCACCCGACGATAGAAAAAGAAAAAGTACATTTTTTTTTTTATCCAAACAAGAATAAAATGGAAACTTGAGAAAAAGACCCAAAAACGAAAAAAATTATCAAATTAATAGTAATGATAAATATAAAAATAGAACAACTAATAACTTTCAAAAAGAAAGGACTTCAACTTATTTTTGAAATTCCTAACGACAGCTCAAAAACAGACTCATATTGGTTCCATGCAGCAACGACACTATTTCTTAGAGAAATACGGGACCTCTCTGAAATTATCAGTGGCTCGCACAGTTTACATGTATTACGAGTTATGTACGAAGATGGCGCAGCAATTAGGAACAGATCAAAAGAAAAGAAATAGCTAGGCAGTGTCAACAGACTGTAGGCTACTTAAGTTTGGATAGTAACGAATAAAAAGTAAATGCTAGTTGAACATGAAGAATATTCAATAGAAAATATAAACTCTTATTAAAGGACTTGTTTGAAAGAGACGCTGGGGAAGGAAGAAAGTCTTTTAAAATACTAAGCGTCTCATTTTGTTGCTTTTGAGTGGGATAAAATGGGATCTGAAAGTATTCTAGTAAATAAGTGGACAGTAATTCAGTTAAGAATGAGCAAGAGCAAAATAAATAGAACGCATAGCTTCCAGAGGCAAAACTAAATTCATACGGTGCATAATACCTATGTTCCTTCCAAGCTTAAGCCTTAGACTATTACTATGTGGCTTCCAACTTAAATCCGAGTCAATCCGTATACATGGGTAACAGAAAATAAAACACGAAATATCTCTGAACTTGACACAGAAGACTTAATCAGTTTATGACCTGGAAGGGCTCGCGATGTACATGAATATACTAGAAATTTAGCTTTTGAAGTATTCAAATCTAGCCTATTTGCCGTAAACCATGCTACTAGTTTATCAAATGCAAGAGTTAAATTATATTTTACGCTATCCTCATCAACTCCAGAAACAGCACAAGCTGTATCATCAGCAAATAGTGCAGTCAACCCCTGGTCCGCAATTACATTACTAATATCATCAACTTAAATTAGAAACAATATAGGGCCTAGAATTGAATCTTGAAGTACCACATCATTATTTGACTCATTTGAAGACAATGATTTAACATCACCGCAGTCAATACACTAAACGCCATCTTTTAAATGTGACATTATCAACAGATTAGCCTTACGTCTTAAGCGCGTAAATTAAAAATTTGTAAATTTTAATTTAAATTATATGGCTTATAGTATCAAATACTTTCCGTGTATCCACAAATATAGCAGCTGGAATTTCATACTTTTCCATGGCATCGTGTATAAAGTGGGTTATTGCCAAGATAGCATTTTCTGTGGAATGGCCTTAACAAAACCCAAATTGGGACTTACTAAGAAAAACTATTCTCTTCAAGAAAATGAACAATTCTTACATACAGACAACGTTCAATAATCTTTCCAATGCAAAAGGATGGATATTAGCCTATAACTAGATGGATCACTTACATCTTCCCATTTATATAGTGCAATGATCCGGGTGGACTTCATGGCCTGTTCTAAATATTGCCTAAAAATCATTGTAAAATTTTGTGAATTATGAAGCTATATATGAATACTTTCTAATCTAAACCCCTAATACCAATAATAGAAAATACACAAAAAATAAGGTTTGATCCCAGTGTCTAGAGTTCTAATGAAAGAACGATTAAGATGACAAGGGTATGTTTGAGAGGGAAGTATGACAGGTTTGCAGAAAGGTTTACAGTGCTTCTGGCCAACCCTCTGAAATTTAACAAAAATGAAGTCGTATCGGAATGGGGTGGAGCGATAAGACAGGATTTATGTGAGTGGAATCTCATGGGAAGGAATAGAGCTAGATTTTGAGCAGATTAAGGTGGAGGAATGTGCACAGCTGTGTTGACCTCAGGCGACCCTTTGCTAAAATGAGATGTCACTAATTGCTAAAATGAGACGTCACTAGTTGCTAAAATGAGATGTCGCTAATTGCTAAAATGAGATGTCACTAATTGCTAAAATGAGATGTCACTAGTTGCTAAAATGAGATGTCACTAATTGCTAAAATGAGATGTCACTAATTGCTGAAATCAGATTTTACTAATTTTATTTGTAGCAAATAAATCGCTAAAGTATGTTTACGACACTTCTATCGATACTGAATCACATTAATTAACGGGAAAAAAACATGAAAGAAAAACAGAATCATTGGTCCACTGCTTGCTTCGTCTAAGGATTTTATTGAGTGGAAGGGCACCTTCATTGTGCTACAAAACAATGTTACCATATAGGGTATATTTTAGGACTTTTAGAAGAATTTTTAGAAGAATGCGCGTTTAATTCTTCAAAGCCACTTTTTCTGGAGAGTTGGAGTTCTGACTCTTTTTCACACGAAAAATGTTGCTTTCGGTGTATCTCCACTTCCAGTGTTGCTCGTCTTACACCAGATTACATTTGATAACACTGCTTTGAAGTAGCAAATAATACAGACATTGCATTGAAAAATTAGTTTTACAAAAAAATTTCAAGCTCTTATTTTAGTAACTTTGACCATATAGGTTATACATAAAATATTTACTTAAAAGCATTTTTTGTCTATTGTCAAACTCATATCACAACATGTCATTCAATATATCAGAACTGCTCACTGTTATGTCAGCTTGATTGGCATTAAGAACATTCACAATTTTTTTTATCTTTCTATTATTTGATTGTATGATTTAGCCGTTTCTTATAGTTTTTCTTCTTTTACTGTCTAATAAAGGTTTTCTGACTTGAATCTAGAATTACCAAGCTTATCTTATTCACCGTCTTGGCATTGTTAATTATGTATTTCTTCTTTTTGTTCTATTTATAAAAGACA
Source organism: Artemia franciscana (assembly GCF_032884065.1). Classification (NCBI taxonomy): domain Eukaryota; kingdom Metazoa; phylum Arthropoda; class Branchiopoda; order Anostraca; family Artemiidae; genus Artemia; species Artemia franciscana. The sequence goes on from NC_088870.1 coordinate 38,216,655, forward strand.
ATACCTTGTCGTAAAATAAATTATTTTCGAAAAATACAAAAAAAGCTCTGGAAATTTTTGTTGGAGGATCCTGATCTAAAAGCCACCGCTAGAAACATCCTCGGTTCAAACTCTAGTATTTTTAGTTTTTCATTGTTTTTGGTTGCTGTTTGTTTTTAGTAGAAAAACAAATACAAAAAAAATTGTATTAAAAATGTTTATTTATTAATGTGTAGCCTACATATAATCCAGCTAATGAGACAAATTTAAACCCGTTCAGATATTTTCTTTAAACACTCGTCAAAAATCCCGTTGCGGATGCGACACACCTCGAGCACACATAATGGGACCCGAAAGATGGGGACTGGAAACTGGAAAGTTCCCCGGTTCAAACTCTTGTATTTTTACTGTTTCTTTTGTTGTTTTTTTGGTTGCAGTTTTTTTTAGTACAAAAACGAATACAGAAGAAATGTATTAACAAACGTTTATTTATTAATGTGTAGCCTACATAACATCCAGCTAATGAGACAAATTTAAACTCTTTCGGGTGTTTTCTTTAAACACTCGCAAAAATCCCGGTACGGATGAGATGCAAATCGAGCACAGATGATGGAATCTGAAAAATGGTGACTGGAAACTTCCCCGGTTCAAACTCTGGTATTTTTATTGTTTCTTTTTTTGGTTGCTGTTTTTTTAGTTGAAAAACAAATACCAAAAATTGCATTAAAAAATGTTTATTTATTAATGTTTAGCCTACATATAATCCAGCTAGTGAGGCAATTTTAAAACCGTTCAGATATTTTCTTTAAACACTCTTCAAAAATCCCATTGCGGATGCGACGCACCTCGAGCACACATGATGGGACCCAAAAGATGGTGACTGGAAACTGGAAAGTTCCCCGGTTCAAACTCTTGTATTTTTATCGTTTCTTTTTTTTTGGTTGCTGTTTTTTTGTAAGTAAAAAACGAATCAAACAGTTCGTGGTAACGAACTGTAGTAAGGAGCCACCCGGCTCAATAGTAACCAAAACTCTAAAAAATGGAATTTTGATACCAATAGCTACATCAAAAGAATTGCATTTTAATGCTGATTTTAAATATATAAGTTTGATCAAAATTAGTTTTACCCATCGAAAGTTACGAGCCTGAGAAAATTTGTGTTATTTTAGAAAATAGGGGAAAACACCCCCTAAAAGTCATAGAATCTTAACGAAAATCACACCATCAGATTCAGCGTATCAGATAACCCTACTATAGAAGTTTCAAGCTCCTATCTACAAAAATGTGGAATTTTGTATTTTTTGCCAGAAGGCAGATCACGGATGCGTGTTTATTTGTTTGTTTGTTTTTGTTTTTTTTCCAGGGGTGATCGTATCGACCCAGTTGTCCTAGAATGTTGCAAGAGGGCTTATTCTAACTGAATTGAAAAGTTTTAGTGCCCTTTTTAAGTGACCAAAAAAATTGGAGGGCACCTAGGCCCCCTCCCACGCTATAATTTTCTCAAAGTCAACGGATCAAAATTCTGAGATAGCCATTTTATTCAGCGTAGTCGAAAAACCTTATAACTATGTCTTTGGGGACGACTTACTCCCCCACAGTCCCTGTGGGAGGGGCAACAAGTTACAAACTTTGACCAGTGCTTACATATAGTAATGGTTATTGGGAAGTGTACAGGCATTTTCAGGAGGATTTTTTTGGTTGGGGGAGGGGTTGAGAAGAGGGGGATATGCTGGGGGAACTTTTTATCGAGAATTTGTCACGGGGGAAGAAAATTTCCATGAAGGGAGCTCAGGATTTACTAGCATTATTTAAAAAAACAATGAAAAAATAAATATGAGAAAGTTTTTTCAGCTGGAAATAAGGAACAGCATTAAAATTTAAAACAAACAGAAATTATTACCCCTATAAGGGGCTCACCTCGTCCTAATACTTCGCTCTTTACGCTAAAGTATTTTTAGTAATTTCAACTATTTATTCTACGGCTTTTGTGATTCAGGGGTCATTCTTAATGAATTGGGACAAAATTTAAGCTTTAGTGTAAAGAGCGAAGTACTGACGACGGAGCAAACCCCCTCATATCTATATAAATAAAATATGTAATAAAAACATGAGAATACAAAAGTTCTTTACGTAAGCTAATTTATAAGTTACGTAAATCTTTTACTAATAAAAAGATTTGTAAAAAAATTAAAAGTTCTAGTTGCCTTTTTAATTAACCAAAAAATCGGAGGGCAACTAGGCTTCCTACCTCGCTCTTTTTTTCTCAAAATCATTCGATCAAAATTATGAGAAAGCCATTTAGCCAAAAAAAAAAAAAAAAAAAAAAAATGCAAATTTCGTTTTAATTCTTCCTCTGCGGAGAGCCAAAATCAAAACATGCATTGATTCAAAAACGTTCAGAAATTAAATAAAAAAAAGTTTTTTTAACTGAAAGTAAGGAGCGACATTAAAACTTAAAACGAACAGAAATTACTTCGTATACGAAAGAGGCTGCTTTCTCATCAACGCCCGGCTCTTTACGCTAAAGTTTTTTACTGTTTTAAAAAGAAGAATTGAGAGAAAGAGTCAAACTTTAGCGTAAAGAGCGGGGCGTTGATGAGGATACAGTCTCTTTCATATACGAAGTAATTTCTGTTCGTTTTAAGTTTTAATGTCGCTCCTTACTTTCAGTTAAAAAAAACTTCTTTTTTATTTAACACAAAAAGAAATGTATTAAAAAATGTTTAGTTATTAATGTGTAGCCTACATATAATCGAGCTAATGAGACAAATTTAAACCCGTTCTGGTATTTTCTTTAAACACTCGTCAAAAATCCCGTTGCGGATGCGACGCACCTAGAGCACACATGATGGGACCAGAAAGATGGTGACTGGAAACTGGAAACTTCTCCGGTTCAAACTCTGGTGTTTTATTGTTTCTTTTTGTTGGTTGCTGTTTTTTTTTAGTAGAAAAACAAATACAAAAAAATTTCATTAAAAAATGTTTATTTATTAATGTGTAGCCTACATATAATCCAGCTAATGAGACAATTTTAAACCCGTTTATGTATTTTCTTTAAACACTCGTCAAAAATCCCGTTGCGGATGCGACGCACCTTGAACACACATGATGGGACCCGAAAGATAGTGACTGAAAACTGGAAAGTTCCCCGGTTCAAACTCTAGTATTTTTATTGTTTCTTTTTTTTGTGCAGAAAAACAAATACCAAAAAATGGTATTAAAAATGTTTATTTATTAATGAGTAGCCTACATATAATCCAGCTAATGAGACAATTTTAAACCCGTTCAGGTATTTTCTGTAAACACTCGTCAAAAATCCCGTTGTGGATGTGACGCACCTAGAGCACATATGATGGGACCCGACAGATGGTGACTTGAAACTGGAAATTTCCCCGGTTAAAACTCTAGTATTTTTATTATTTCTTTTTTTTAGTTGCTATTTTTTTGTCGGAAAAAAAGTACAAAAAATAGTATTAAAAAATGTTTATTTATTGATGTGTAGCCTATATATAATCAAGCTAATGAGACAATTTTAAACTTGTTTAAGTATTTAATTTAAACTCTCGTCAAAATTCCCGTTGCGGATGCGACGCACCTAGAGCACACATGATGGGACCCAATAGATGGTGACTGGAAACTGGAAATTTCCCCGGTTCAAACTCTAGTATTTTTATTATTTCTTTTTTTTTTGCTATTTTTTTTTGGAAAAAATTACAAGAAATAGTATTAAAAAATGTTTATTTATTGATGTGTAGCCTATATATTATCAAGCTAATGAGACAATTTTAAACTTGTTCAGGCATTTTCTTTAAAATCTCGTCAAAATTCCCGTTGCGGATGCGACGCACATAGAGCACACATGATGGGACCCAATAGATGGTGACTGGAAACTGGAAATTTCCCCGGTTCAAACTGTAGTATTTTTATTATTTCTTTTTTTTTGTTGCTATTTTTTGGAAAAAATTACAAGAAATAGTATTAAAAAATGTTTATTTATTGATGTGTAGTCTATATATAATCAAGCTAAAGAGACAATTTTAAACTTGTTCAAGTATTTTCTTTAAACTCTCGTCAAAATTCCCGTTGCGGATGCGACGCACCTAGAGCACACATGATGGGACTCAATAGATGGTGACTGGAAACTGGAAATTTCCCCGGTTCAAACTCTAGTATTTTTATTATTTCTTTTTTTTTGTTGCTATTTTTTTTGGAAAAAATTACAAGAAATAGTATTAAAAAATGTTTATTTATTGATGTGTAGCCTATATATAATCAAGCTAATGAGACAATTTTAAACTTGTTCAGGTATTTTCTTTAAACTCTCGTCAAAATTCCCGTTGCGGATGCGACGCACCTAGAGCACACATGATGGGACCCAATAGATGGTGACTGGAAACTGGAAATTTCCCCGGTTCAAACTCTAGTATTTTTATTATTTCTTTTTTTTTTGCTATTTTTTTGGAAAAAATTACAAGAAATAGTATTAAAAAATGTTTATTTATTGATGTGTAGCCTATATATAATCAAGCTAATGAGACAATTTTAAACTTGTTCAGGTATTTACTTTAAACTCTCGTCAAAATTCCCGTTGCGGATGCGACGCACCTAGAGCACACATGATGGGACCCAATAGATGGTGACTGGAAACTGGAAATTTCCCCGGTTCAAACTCTAGTATTTTTATTATTTCTTTTTTTTTGTTGCTATTTTTTTTGAAAAAATTACAAGAAATAGTATTAATTTTTTTATTTATTAATGTGTAGCCTACATATAATCAAGCTAACGAGACAAGTTTAAACTGTTTCAAGTGCTTTCTTTAAAGACTCGTCAAAAATTTGTTGAACACCATCTTTTTTCAATTCTTTGTAAAGATTTCTGCTGTGCATTGTTGTTATTTTTTTCAATCTTTCTGCTTACTTGAGATACTAGACTTTGATTGCGATTGCACTCTTCAAAGATTCTCACGACAACATTTAAGATTCCTTCTTGTTTATTACTGTCAAAGTAATAAATATTACCGGTATTACTACCAAAAATGGTTGCTTGATAACTTGATGACGGATGTAAATCTGACATTTATGAGCTGGATGAAAAATACTGAAAGATTCCATCCTTGAAAATTCAGTTTTAAAAGCAAAATTTGGTCCCAAATTAATTTATTAGTTAATCATTTGTGTTGAAAATAACCCTTGTAGATGACCACAATGTGTTCAAAGGATTGGCTTAAGTGAACTAGTGTCAACTAAACTAAGCATTGAATTTTTGGAGTTCTTGGCTTTGCTCGTTTCATTTTAAGTCTCATTCTTCCTATAGAAAATAAGATAAAATATAAAAATTTAATGCAACACTAATTTATTACCACATAATAGCCTTAAAATATATAATAATAAAAATACGATAAAACGCTCTTATTAGCCAGATTGCTCAACATTTTCCGAATTATTTTCATTCCTTGTATCAGGTCTGCGACGACGAGGAGAGGTCTCTGAAAAAGTATTTTGCTCAGATGATTTTGGGACATCCTTCTGTTGATGTTGCTCCTTATCCCTAGCTACTTCTTCAATTCGTATCTTAATCCCTTCAGAAGATCCTTGGATAGACTCACGAAGTCCAGGGAACAGGAAGACCTCGAAGTAAATAATAATCATCAACACAAAGATAAGGTACATGAAGAATCAAACGTTATCTTTAAAATATCTAGGCAATTGTTCGATTGCTACTTTCATTGTCGGATTTTGGTTTCTTTCTTGGAACAGTCATTTTCAGAACTAGATCACTTCAAAATAAACGTTCATGTTTCAATGAAATTGAGAAATGAAAGGTTCAGATTAAAGTGACTTTCCCAGGGAAGGATCTAGTTATGAAAAAAAAAATGTTGGAGGATTATGGCTTCAAGGATTCATCTAACCGAGGTAAGGGATACCTTACATTCCATTGTGAGCAGGCATGATCGGCAATGTAATGTACTTTTTATAAATTACTGAACTAAATATACTTTCTGCCAATCTAAACAAAGTGAAAAAAAAGATTGAGATGGATAAAAAAAATATAGAAAACTGTGTTTTGAGGACGTTTAATTAGGCTTGACACTGTACTTCTCATGCACCATCCCCCAACTCTTCCCTTCTCGGCATAACCTGAAATGATGCTAATATTATAGTACTGAATAAAAAAAAGGATAATTATTACGAACAAACTGTTCCATTATCTTCCAGTCAAAGTTGTCTGAAGGGAAGTGCGTATGGTTAAATTGTTATTACTCTCCCAAAGAACGTTCAGCGTTCCCTCTACTTGCCCAAATATCTTCAATATAAAAAAATAAGACGATATGACGCATTTCTGGCAAAAACAAAACAGCTCTAAACTAGCCGAAACCCCTAGGAAAGTGTTGCAAACTCACCTCCCCCTTTTTTTATCCAATTTGCGCAGTCCCCTCGGTTTATGTATTTAGGCTCTGAGCTGCTAAACCTTGGCCAAACTTCATAAAATAGAAGCATATCATTAAAAAAGAAACAAGTTGTTGTTTCTTCACTATACAAATGAATGTTGCCAAATTCTGTATAATAGAGCCCTAACAAAATACTATGCAGAAGCCATAAATTATAGAAATAAAAGAAGAAATAAAATATATGTACAAGCTCTGCGAAGCCTTTCAGTTTTTCTTTCTGGTGTCCTTTTCATGAAGTCTTTTTTCTTACAAGTTGATTTACTAAAACAAAATCATTAGAAAATTCAAATTCCTGAAGTGTAAAGTGTAGCATGGAAATTTAAGCTTCTTTAAAAAAAAAAATTGATTCCGTATTTCAAATTCTCCCAGATTGAGAAATCGTATTTTAAAAAATGGTTCTAGTTTTTTAGGATAAATCTAAAATACGGTATCGCACAGTTATGTGTATGAATCAATGACTAATGATATTTACTGAAGGAGCAGATAATTATGGACAAATTAACATTATTTTTAAAGAGATGTGAGGTGATTGACTCAGTTTTTTGATCCGTTGGGAATGGGGTTCAAGAAACAAAAGACATAAATTGCAATGATGGATCTTCAAGTGGAGTTTAAAGAAGTGTAGGAGAACTCTTTTTTCACTGTCGCAACTACATTTTTTAATTGTATATTTATGAATTTTCAACATATACACATTTGAAGAAACAGGTTTAAACAAAATATCTTCAAATCCATCAAAATGTATAATTGAAGTGACATTTATAATATTTAATATCTACATTTACATATTATATTCATACTACATTCTATTGACTTACCCCCCCCCCTAAAAAACAAAACAAAACTGATATATTGGTATTGCTTGTAGTCATGCAGAGGTATTATTCTTTAAACGTTAAATTTAATTAAACCGAGTAATTTTAGTATTTAGCTTGGGAATGTAATAATTTACAATAATATTCCAGAGAACCGTCAGAGGTGGAACAAAGAAATATTTAACTTCCCTCCCATCCCCAAAACAAAAAGTTGAGCCCCCCCCCCATCCACACACACACGATCTTTGATATTCTTACAGCATGTCCTGTAATCCATTACATTTTCATAAATCACTTTTTGATTATTTTTTTTCTTGAAGTTACGCTCCGACCCTAAACGAAATTAAATAAAAAAAACTAGTTTTTTTGACTGAAAGTAAGGAGCGACAGTAAAACTTAAAACGAACAGAAATTACTCCGTATATGAAGTGGTTTGTCCCCTCCGCAATCCCTCGCTCTTTGCGCTAAAGCTTTTAATTGTTTTAAAAAGTAGAATTGTGGCAAAGAGTCAAACTTAAGCGTAAAGAGCGAGGGATTGCGGAGGGGAAACCATTTCATATACGGAGTAATATCTGTCCGTTTTAAGTTTTAATAAAGTTTTAATTACGTTTTCATGTTTATTTTTTCATCGTTTTTTTACAGTAATGCTAGAAAATCTTGCACCCTTTTCATTGAATTTTTATTCCTCCATGACATATCCCTTGTATGACAGATCCTCCCACATAGCCCCCTCCCATCAACCCCACCCCAAACCAAAAAATCCCCCTGAAAACGTCTGTACACTTTCCAATAACCATTACTATATGTAAACACTGGTCAAAGTTTGTAACTTGCAGCCCCTCCCCCAGGGATTTTGGGGGAGTAAGTCATTCCCAAAGACATAGTTATTATGGTTTTCGACTATGCGGAACAAAATGGCTATCTCAAAATTTTAATCCGTTGACTTTTGGAAAAAAATGAGCGTGGGAGGGGGCCTAGGTGCCCTCTAATTTTTTGATCTCTTAAAAAGGACACTAGAACTTTTCATTTCCGTAAGAATGAGCCCTCTTGCGACACTCTAGGACCACTTGGTCGATACGATGACCCCTGGGGAAAAAAAAAAACTAACAAATTCTGGCAAAAAATACAAAATTCCACATTTGTTTAGATAAGAGCTTGAAATTTTTGCTACAGGTTTCTCTGATGCGCCAAATGCGATGGTGTGATTTTCGTTAAGATTCTATGACTTTTAGGGGATGCTTTTCCCTATTTTCCAAAATACGGCAAGTTTTCTCAGGCTCGTAACTTTTGATGACAAAGACTAAATTAATTGAAACTTATATATTTAGAATCAGCGTGAAAATTCAATTCTTTTGATGTATCTTTTAGCATCAAAATTCCGTTTTTTAGAGTTTCGTTTACTATTGAGCCGGGTCGCTCCTTACTACAGTTCGTTACCACGAACTGTTTGATATCACGTACCCTACGTATTATTTCTTTAACCTACGTATTGCTACCAACGTAGGTTTTAATTACACCAAATAGCAACTCAAGATGAAATTTGAATCATCACTGGTCCTATACAGTAAAATAGAAGGAAGGTTTAGCACATTCTGCTTTTTTTATGCGTAGTTTTAGCAAGGGCATGAATTCTAGCCCATCAGGGCCGTATCCAGGATTTATTCAGAGGGGAGGGCTTACAAAAAAAATACAGAAATCGGAAATTTGTTTACATGTGTTTTGTTACTTATGTACGAGTCAGAGAAAAATTTCAGCTGGGAAAAGGGGGTCAAACCGAGTAACCCTACCCCCCCCCTCCTGGATATAGCTCTGTTTGTACTCGATAATTTGTTTTATTTTTAGTGACAACTAATTATTAATATTTGTATGCATAATTTGTTTTGTATTTATTTGCAGAAGATCACGGTATCCTTTATGGTTTATTTCGCAGCTAAAACGCGCTATATTATTTCCTCTTAGTAGCAACCCAGCAGTAAGAATTCATTAGTAATGACATAATTTTGTTATATTGGTATGCTAAAGCACTTTTTGCAAATTAACAAAAAGCCCTTTTTAGGATTTATCAGAACAACTTCGCGTCGTAGATGGTCAGAACATTACATACAAAGATTCAATTGGAACATTGCTTCAACCTAATTCTGGAAATAGAGATTTGATTACCTCCTGCGTTTTATTCAGACAGAGAATTTTCACAATCAACTCTTAGTTTGCAAGAGGCTTCTGGGCTCTTATTTCTGTAGCTATTATTATCCTATTATGTCTTCTCCTTCTTTTTTGAATTATTAAAGAGACCCTCTCACATAACTTAATCACTAGAATTTACTTCCCGGCCCTCCGCCAGGCTACTCTAGCTGAGACTGAACTCCAGGTCATTGAAATTACTTTCTTGATGTTGTTGTTTATATTAACATGGAGACACTTCTGCATTATCTCACATCCAAAATGCAAATTTGAACCCGACCGCAGGTTACTCCAGCTGAGATCGAACTCTGTATTCCGTATTAATAATCTCTTCTTCATCTTATTATTTGGAGTAGCGCGAAGACTCTTTCGCATGATCTTATCACCAGATTCAAATTCCGGGCCGTAAAATGGGTCACCGCAGCTGGTTTTGAATTCTAGCTCATGTTATTATTTTTATCAATCTGTCAGTTTTCTCTATATATCTAGGAATTGATAATAAGCTCTGTAATTACCTACACTTTAGCGAATTTTAGATAAATGGAATTTGGATTCGGATAAGACACTGAATCATGCATTACCTGATCGAACCCCCCTTCCCTTCATTCTTTTTGTACGAATAGTAAAACGTGTAAATGATGGATACATTAAAGCGTTTTTTTCGCCTCCCTCCCCCTCAAATAAAAATCCTTGATGTGCCCATGATTAATAGATAAAATAGATACCAGATATTACAGACATACCTAAATAGATACCAGATATTACAGAAAGGGCACTGAAATAGCCCAACAGGTAAAAACCCAATAGAAATAAAACATAAATGTGGCAAACGATGCCACATCGTTTTTTTTTTTGAACTGATTTTGTCTGCTTCAAACACCTGAAAAACCTTTTACCGGATTCAAAGAAGAAAAAGTGCAAGGAGCTTAATAAATCATATGCTGTTGTGGTCTCGTACAAGTTAACTTTTCCTCAATCGAGATAGCAGATTTGACACCCCATGACTTAAATAAAGAAAAATACAACAGTTATGCTGTCTGTAGCAGTTTGTCCGCAATCTATTGTAGGTCAATACATCTATGATTAGAATTCGCTAAAAACTTACCAACGAAGAGGTTGTAAGATCAAGAGCAGTAACAAAAGCTCCATAAACTACAGGCAGTTTTGTCCTAACGTTTACTAAGACCTCTGAACTGATTCTTTCAAGATTAGTTGCTTTCATAAACTGTGCGCCAGTTTCAGCCACAAAAACGGCTACCACATCAATCTGGTCACGCACAGCTTGAAATGACAGGCCAGGAAGTGCTTGGATTATTCCCTAAAAATTTAAACACCAAGTTTAAAATTTAATATAATTCTAAAAACTAGTAGGGATATAACGAGGTATCAACCATACACTGAAACCCTAAGGTAAGAAGACACATCGCCACTTTTACACCTAAAGACTATATCTGAAACTTCTCTACTTCTAAGATAAATCACAAATTGAGCTGTTGAGCTACTCTCAAAGGGAGGATCAGCCAATGACAATTTTTGGAGGGGGCACTTACCCAGGGCGTAGAAATTTTAGGGGCACAAAATTTAAAAGAAATAATCTAATTTTTAAAATCACTTGTAATTTTTTTTAATTTTATCAAAATAAAGTAGAAGGCGTGGTTGGCAATAAGTATAGGTAAATTGAACACAATTTTTTATTTTTTCCATATCTTCACCAACATTCCTTGAAGATAAAAGTAAGAAGACCGAATTTAACTGATTTTAATTTTTTTGTGAAGATTTGTATTCAAACCTGATCAAATTTTACAAGAAATCGAAATAATTATAAGGATAAAGTAAGAAGGATAAAGTCAGAAGTCTTATCTATAGTTCTTCCATCTGATTCATAAAATTCGCACAACTCTCTTTTCAAATTTAACTCTCTTTTTAAATTTGAGTAAAAACTTAAAAAAACGGTAGACAGTAACTTAAATGGTAACGAAAAAAATAATTGAAGAAACCGTTGGATGTTATTATAATCTGGTAATTAATACAGTTAAAAACTAGAAGATATTTAAGAATAAATTATCAATTAGTATTGCTTATTTTGTGCTAGTTTTAACAGCCTGAATAATCCAAATGAAAAATAAGGGGTCTAGATGTATTCTAATCTTTCACTTGTGCAAGGTTACCTATAAAGATGATTTGTATAAAAGAGTTAATGCAGAGAAGGGTGTAGCAAATACCTGGAGACCAAAAATACGCAGAACATAACACATTTTATCAGGGGCGGATCCAGGGGAGGGGCAAGGGGGGCGATCGCCCCCCCCCCTAGACGGGCTGTAATTTCCTTTAACTGCATTTACGGAAGTCTGCATTAACGCATGTTCTAACTACTTTAACTAGACTATAAAACCTTTTTACATTTCGTTCATTCCACAGCTTTTCCACTATCAAGCTAGCCTCGAGGATTTTTTTGTCACCTCATAGCATAGCAACAGTTCACCCGGTAAATTTTAGCTAGTTCTCACCTCCCTGTTCGATGTAAACATTGGAAGTGGGTGGGTGGAGTGCAACTGTAGTTGCAAGTAGCTCTTCAATTAGTTCTGTTGGAAGTGGCGAACAAAGGCAAATTCCATTGCAAATTCCTAACACTTTGCAATCTTCTGTTAACCGCATTAGCCTTCAGAGTGATCATCCAACAACACCCCCGCCCCCTACCCTGTTTCCGGAAAACGATATTGGGATCCACATCGGTACAATACATGCCATTGACGACCGAAAAAAGTGCGAGCTTCTGGAGAGGCCATGGAAACTCCCGATTGGATGCCAAATGCCATATTCTGTTCATTTAAAGCGGGGGAAAGACGAAAAAAGGTACTTGAACGATTCTTATTAGCAGAGTTTCCACTGGCTTTTATATTCTGCTGCCCAGAAAGGCCTTTTTTTGCAAATACTGCCCTCTTTTTGCAACTGGGGCTAGCGGGGGTTCAAACAGACAGGTTCCCCTACAAAAGCTGGTCACAAAGCCTGTCACAAAATTTTCTAAGTTACTGGGAAAAGATGGAGAACTTACAGTACATGATACTTCTCAGTACCATCATGACGCAGTAGAGGCTGGAAAGTCGTTTCTAAGAGCCTACCATTCTCCACACGAATCTGTAAATAATCGTGTCAACGAACACAGCGAATGAAGCAAGCAACAGAAAACCGAGAGAGGCTTAAGCCGATTCTGGAATCAATCACATATCTAGGAAGGCAGAATATTCCACTGAGGGGCCATCGGGATGATGGTAGCTTAAACTTGGATGACTTGCCGCTTTCCAATGAAGGAAACTTCCGAGAACTACTACGTTATCGTGCTGAAAGTGGCGAAAGTAAATTAAAGGAACAACTAAAAACATCAGGAAAAAATGCTACCTACAAAACAGCTCAAAACTAGCTGATTGAGCGTTGTGTGAAAGAAGTTATAGGTGTCATTCTAGAAAGAGTAAAGTCAGCAAGGTATTACAGTATCATTTTCGATGAGACAACAGATGCGTCACATTCATTGCAACTTAGTTTAGCTCTCTGCTATGCCTTCCATAACCATAGACGCGAGGATTTCATAAGTTTTGTCGGCGTTCATCATGCCACCTTTGAACCTTCCACTGCAGACAAAGAGCCAACTGTCAACGGAAAAGTGATTGGCCAGCTAGTTCTAAGCCTTTTAGAAGAAATGGTTTTGAATTTACTTGACTGTGTTGGAATCGGTACGGATGGGTGTGGAATGATGGTATCAAATAACTGTGGTGCTGTAGTTGAAATTCAGAAAAAGTTAAAAATGCGTCTCGTTGTCCCTGCTTTAACCACGCCCTGAACCTTTCTCTGTCAAGAAGCTCAATTGTTTTTAGCATCAGAAATGCCATAGGCATTATAAAAGAAGTTGCTGCATTTTTTAATGCATCTGCGAAGAGAAATTACGTCTTGAATAAGGTTCTAAAAGCTAAGCTCACGGGAATCGGCGAGACGAGGTGGATCGAGCGACACGAGTCACTTATGCAGTTTGTGTCCGAACTTCCAAAAATCATCCGGTCTTTGGAACCCATTAGTCACTGGAGTGAATCAGTGACCGCTCCGAAGGCAAAGACGCTTGTTACAGCGTTACATAGTGCGGAATTCGTGGTTTCCCTTCAATGTCTACACATTATTTGCGCTCTGACCTTGCCTCTTAGTTGGGTATTCCAGAAGAAGACTTTGGACTTGGGCGCTGCCGATGGCCACGTTTCCGATCTTTTGGATGTTCTAGCAAAGCGACGGGAAACGTGTGACGAAGAGTTCGCATTAGTTAATGAGCAAGTAAAAGAATTGTCAGATAAAATCCAATTGGCTGTTGAAGTTCCAAGGATTACACAAAGACAAGTTCATTGAAATAATCCCCCTCATACTACGCCTACGAAGAATATTTACTACGAAGAATATTATTGACGTGTTGTTTTTATACCTATGCTCAACTCAGTCATAAGTGACTTAAAGAGCCGATTCTAAAGAGACACGCTGAACTCTTTCCGGTTAAACGCACTGTTGCGATCAAATATTGTGAATTCTACTGATGATTTGCTGCAATCTTCCGTCAAAGATATCTCTAGCATGTACAGTCAACTTCTTGGCTTAACCGTGCCGTCTACCAGGGCAACATTTATTTTGGCAGAGGTGCATGTGTGGAGAAGTAGATGGCTTCGGGTTAAGAGAGACGGAGGTATTTTTCCTAGTTCAGTGGAAGAAAGTGCCGAGGAATGTCAGCTCACTTGTTGATATTCTTATGTCTCTTCCAGTGAGCGTGGCATCTGCCGAGCGTAGCTTCTCAACTTCACGCAAACTGAAAACCTGGCTCAGAGCACAGATGGGGCAAATTAGACTCAGTGGCTTGGCCCTCCTTAATGTGCACCGCGACATCGATATCAGCATTGACAGAGTAATCGACAGGTTTGCGAACAGTGGAGCCAGGAAGCTTGAATTTTGCTTGTAAACAGTTGTCAGTAGATCAAGTACAGTTTTTATAATCATTATTGTAATATATGAAAACCACATTTTCGTTAAACAAGAGACCGCCAGGGAAACTTAAAACGTGAAAAATAAAGTCAGTCTTATGGCCGACAAAAAGGACAATACCCCCACTCTTTTCGGTAAGAATCCCCCCCCCCTAGAATGAAAGGCTGGATCCGCCCCTGCATTTTATCAGAGTTTGAGCAGTGACTACAACTACTGACAACTAAAACCCTATAATTACATACTGAGTAAATTATAGGGAAATAGCAGTAGTTAGTTAATTTGCGTTAAAGTTATAGATACATGTTGCATAGAACTATAAATGTTGCTATATACACGTTGTAGATACATGTTGCATAAAATTATAAGGAAATAGCAGTAGTTAGTTAATTTGCGTTAAATTTATAGATACATGTTGCATAGAATTACACATGTTGCAATATACACGTTGTAAATACATGTTGCATAAAATTATAAGGAAATAGCATTAGTTAGTTAATTTGCGTTAAATTTATAGATACATGTTGCATAGAATTATACATGTTGCTATATACACGTTGTAGATACAGGTTGCATAAAATTATAAGGAAATAGCAGTAGTTAGTTAATTTGCGTTAAATTTATAGATACATGTTGTATAGAATCAAGAATTTTTTTTTTTTCGTTTTAAGTTGGAATTTCGCTCTTAGCTCCAACTAGAATTGTCTTACTAAAAACATATGATAATTTTCAAAATATAACCCTTTCTTTAGCCTTTGATCCCCCTCCCCCAAGCGGTAAAATTTTCTGTATCAAAACAAACATTTCAAAACAAATTCCATAAATCTCAAAGCTGCTTTACACGTTAGTTATAACAATCTGGATAACCTAATGCTAAGACAAAGAGCAAAGACACATCAGGACCTTTCATTTTCACAAAAGTAGCAATATGAAAGGGCACAGAGGAGATGTATACCTCCCACAAATACCAAAAAATAACCGGAGAATAGAGCATTTTATGATAATTAAATACGAAATACGACTGTTTTTTGAACTAAGAGATGTTCAGTTCAGTTCATTTCGGTCTATTAAAAAAAATACAACAGTCATAGCATACATAATCTCTCGTCTCTATGAAAAATACATGCTGAGTCCCTTATTGCCTCAAAACTTAAAATTAAGATGGATACTTTTTTGCTCCACCCCTCCCCTGGCCGAATATAATCGTCACCTCCCGTCAAGATATTTTCATGTAATCCGTTTTAATATATGTACATAGGCTTGATTTTCATGTAGATGATGATGATGATAAAACAGAGTATCACTCTATTATATTATCATTCACTCTATTTTAGAACAGAGCACATGATTTTTATAAATTTCAGGACCCATAAGAACCTAAATTCAGGGAAGCAGCTTGCTCATTTTGGTGCCGTAAGAAAAAAAAACAGATGGTGTCTCCATTTATTTAAAGCAGAAGTGTGCCATTTGTGTAAAGTCTGCCTTCTAGGTTTGGGAAATTCAGACATGAGACGCGATTTAGCCGCTCTCTATTTAATGGAAAACAACTCTTGCTCCATATTTCGCACCATCAGTGTGTACTCGGTCTCCCCTGAAGAACGTGTGACCCTGTATTTTAACCTCCCTCCTCAGTATCTTACAGTTGAGATTGGTCTCGACAATTCACATCATAGACGGTTCAAAAGTATTCACAAAATATTTGAACTGGTCAAATTTAGGTCTGAGACGAACTAACTCTTCTTAGGGAGAAATGTTTTACAGTCAAGAGTAATCTTCCACGAAGGGGAAGGGGGAAATTTTCCGGCATTAGCTGCAAAAATGTCAAAAATTAAACTTGAAAGCAATATTTTAATCGAAAATAAGGAGCAAAACTTAAAAAAGAGATGAATTGCTCCATATATAAAAGGAACTTCTTTATCCTCCGACCTGTAGCTTGTTACTGATCGAATTGGTAACTCTTAATTGGTCATAGATATCCCCCATTATAACATAATATCCCCCCTCCTTCCTGTCCAAGGCAAAATATTCTCAAATGTTTATCCATCTATAAAAAATGAGGATAGATTTGTTTATAACCTCATTTTAAGAAACGTTTATTATTTCAAACAGGTTCTGTTTTGAATATTCAGATTAGAAAAAAACTACCATAGCTCTCTGAGTTGTAGTCAACAATCGACGCGTGAGGACCCTTGCAAGTCTCAAAGAACGACCCTTAATATCATCAGTGTTAGCATCTTCAGGCAGTTTTTCATTTGTTAGCTGTTCATAAAGTTCCGACAGGCGACGCATGGAAAGTGCAGAACTAGCTGTTTCACGCAGATATGTAAGCTGAAAAAAAATTAAATATTTTAGGAAATATTTGCATTGTTCTTGTCCTTTTTAAGTACTAGTGTAATGAAACGGTATCTAAACATGTTAAATATTTAGTCTAAATTTCAAAGAATATGTAAAATGACTCGTTGAGAAGAAAGCTGATACGAAAAATATTTTATACTTAAGCTAATAAAGGTATCATCTGCTTTTGATAGATCATGAAAAATCCGATTAATTCGCTTTCCAACACATTTAGCGTGCTTGCGTCATCATATTATATAATAGGAGGGGGAACACGAAATAATCCAGCCAACTATCAGCCAATTTCTTTGTTGTCTGTGTCAAACAAAATCTGAGAAGGTGATGCTTTCCTGCCTTAATAATTTTCTTACTTCTAAGGATTTTTGTCACGACTCTCAAGTTGGCTTTCAAACAAATCGTTCAACTGAGCATGCTTGTGCAGTTTTACTGAATTATCTTCACTTTGCCCTAGACTCCCTTTTGATCCCTGCTGCTTTGTTCTTTGATATTCGTAAAGCCTTTAACCCACAGTATTCTTCTATTTAAACTTTCTCATTTTGGAGGATTTGTAGATTGCTGTGTAATAATTTTACTGTTATAAGGAAAATAAATCTATCTACCTATCTAACCTCTCTAAGTAGAGAGCATAAGGATTTGGCTTCTCTCTAGACAAATATTCAGAGGCTGCACCCATAGCAAGTGCTGATTCTTCCGGCAAGACATGTGCACAAGACACAAGTGAGGGGGGGGGGGCTTTAAACCAACTCCCCCTAAAATAAAAAATTATTCGTAAATATTTGTTTTACTTTACCAGTTTTTTTTTTAATATTCTTAAAATACGTCTTGAAAATATTACTGGGTATCTCCGTGCCACTGGCACTCAAGGGCTTAATTCTTCATGTGAAAGTACGGATTGAGGGATCGATTCTGGACCCCATTCACCCCAAATAATAATAATTAACAATCACTTACAGAGAAATTAAACAAAAACTGTGAATCATATAAATTATCTGTGCTAATTAAGTGCTAATTAAAATAAATAAGCAATACATTTGTAACATCGTTTTAAACTCTTAATAAAAGTTTATAAAAGGTTGGTCGTTGAAAATTATCTTTAATTTTCATCATTTATTTATTTTTTTCATAATTGAACTTTTTCTCTTAATTTAGAATCTTTTTATGAAAAAAAAATGAATCAATCTGTTTTGACCAAATAATCTGATCTATTTAGTTTGTCGATATAAATATATGGGAATTTGTCCACTTAAATTCACCTTGTTAGCAAATAAAAGTTTTGAACCAAAAAAAAAACTCAAAAGGCTTCACAAAGGAAATACATCTTATGCCGTTGCTTTTCCATAGGGCTTCTATGTAAGTCTGACTTGTGACTTGTTGTTTGTATCCTAATCTTAAGTCTCTGACTGTTTTTGATACTACAGCTAATCAGTTGTAATTTGGTAAACGTTTTGGCTAAAGTTATAACTGTCTCTATCTAATCTTGCAATTTTCCGAAGTTTAGTCAGAGAAAGAGATATTGTGCCTAGATATTTTCTGCCCTCCCCCCCCACTGTTTTTAAATACATTTTTTTAAACTTTTATTCAAAAAGTACTTTTTTTAACTTTAAATTAAAAAATTATTTAAAAAATACATTTCACACCCCTTTTTACGCCCCATTTCAACCCTCATCCTCACATTAAAAGATCGCTCGATATATCATCACTTCCTAAAATCGATTCTTCTTTAATTTCACTACCATATTTCTATTTACTGCATCTTCATCTTAACTGCATTTTCGTGATTTCTTAGCTCCTATCTACGAAATTGTTGAATTTCGGATTTTGTTTTCCCAGAAAGAAAAATCATTGATGCGTCTTTATTTGTTTTTCCCAGGAATGGTAGTATTGAATCAATGGCCCTAGAAGATTGGGAGAGGGTACATTCAAACGAAAATTATAAGTCCGATTGCCCTTCTTAAGTGACCAAAAGTGATAGGGTTGCAGTAAGATGCAGTTTTCGAAAAAAAATCCTGAGTCCTGGCATCATCCGAAATTCCCGTTAAAAATGGTGGTTCATTCTTTACAGAATTTCGGATTTATGTCAGGAAAAACACCTCACTGAACAATCACTTCCATTTTCAAGAAAAAGCAATTTTCGAGAAAAACACTTTTCAAACAGTTAATATACAGTTAATACCAAAACCAAAAAAAAAACAAAAAAAAAACAGTTAATACCAATGTCAAAGCATGTTGAAACTAAGAAAAGAGAAACAAACACGGGATCATGCAAAGAGCAAAAATAATTTAAAAACTCGGGTGCTCATAACATATTTTAATTTATTCAGGTACCCGTACCGTTTCCAGATTATACCACCGGAAAACCCTGAAAACTTAGACTTTGCAAACGATATTTAAGAACTTCCTTACTAAAACCAATTCGTGGAAAATAATTTATATAATTCAAGATTATGAGAAAGTTTGTGTAAGAAATTTTAAACAAAGAAAAATTTCAATTTTTGATACAATATCATTGGACTTACGGGAGGGGTACCAGAAAGGAGAATGGGTAATTCTCCATTAGGGTTGAGGATTAATAGGAAACAAGTCACGGAATAATATTTTATTTTTCTGACAAAAACATAACGAACGAATGATCGTTAGAAGTTAAGAGATGGATTATTCGGTCCCAGACTCTAGGATCTAGTGACCTTTTTAGGTGATTTTAAAGCTTAAAAATATTCTTCGGGTTAAGAGGTTACCAGAGTTATAAATTTTGGTATCACAAGGTCAAATGAGGAAACTTAGAGAGAAAAAATGAAAATCGAGCTAGACAAGCAGCGGACAGCACAATGAAGAAAATAAAGAGGCTATTAAATTAAGCGTTAAGAATGGACGCAAGCACGATAAGAAGGTAGCAGCTCCTAAGAAAGGTCAAGTCTAAAAGAAAAACCTATAACAAAGACAAGGAGCATCGGAATTCAGCAGTCATATCTATTTCAGGAAGAGTTAAAAGCAACCAAGAAAACGATGCAACTTACTGACCGAAAGCTATCAAGTCGGCAGCATTCCACAGAAAAAATAAACACAGACATGATGAAAATTGGCCTAAGACTTAAGTCAGAAGTTAATAACCAAGTTAAGGCTTAATGTATTAACTTAAGACTTAACTGTATTAACTAAGTTATGAAACAAATTAACTTAAGACTTTAAGTCATAAGTTAATACCTAAGATGACAATTAAGTCAGGCATTACTCCATAGAAGCGATGGTTTTAAAGATGTTGCCAAAAAGAGGAGAGCATTTTTGCAACTGTGTTCTTTCGTTTGCCAATTGAACTGGCGTTTCAAATCCATTTTAACTAATCTTCTGATATTCAGTTTTTTTTTTTTTAATGCATATGATCGCATTTGAAAAGTGCTTTTTATGTTAATTACATTTTTTTTGAAATTACGCTCCGCCCCTAAACGAAATAATACGTACCCTACGTATTATTTCTTTTACCTACGCATTACTACCAACGTACGTTGGATTTATCAGATCCCTTTTTAGGATTTATCAGAACAAGTTTGCGTCGTAGATGGTCAGAACATAACATACAAAGATTCAATTGGAACATTGCTTCAACCTAATTCTGGAAATAGAGATTTGATTAGCTCCTGTATTTTATTCAGCCAGAGAATTTTCACAATCAACTCTTAGTTTGCAAGAGGCTTCTGGGCTCTTACTTATGTAGCTATTATTATCCTATTATGTCTTTGCCTTCTTTTTTGAATTGTTAAAGAGACCCTCTCACATAACTTAATCGCTAGAATTTACTTCCTGGCCCTCCGCCAGGCTGCTCTAGCTGAGACTAAACTCCAGGACATTGAAATTACTTTCTTTTTTCTTGTGCTTTTTATGTTAATTACAAGTGTGTGCAATTACTACAGAATAAAGCAGCGAAAATAATTGATAAGTATTTAAAAATGTGAAAGACACCAGTGCATGCTTGAAGTCGCTAAGGCTACTCAATGTTGGACGGATAAGGGACTATCAAGCGGTGATGTTTGTCTATAACTGTGTGCATAATTTAGTCCCGGAAGCTTTTAATGAGTTACCGTTTCAGAAGTTCTGTTCATAAGCAAGATACAAGAAGAAGTGATAGCTTGGTTGTGGAGATTGAAAGTAGTGTGAGATCTCGTTCTACTTCGAAGTATTTTGGCCCTCATGTATGAAATTCGCTTTCTGTGATTGTTAGGGCGGCTGAACACCTCCCATAGTTTAAAAATGCAATAAACAGTATTTCTTGGGGAATTAGTTTTTTTTTTTTTGGGGGGGGGGGAATGTGCGTGGGCTGTAGGGCTGGGCAGAAGAGTAGTTGGAATGGGTGGAGGCTGTATTTGGGTGTGATTATTGCCTTGGGGGTGTTTGGGAAAAGATTATTTTTTTTAAATTAATCCATTAGTTTATAATGTTTTACGAATGTTTATGTAGTTAATCGCTACGCAGAAGCAAAGATTTTTTTGTCCTAGCCTGTTGATTATATTAGTAATGATATGTTAAATAAAATCAAAGTCAAGTCATCACTTTAGTTGCTTGTAACTACATAAAGAAGTTTAAGCAAAAGAGGTTAAGTACAAGAGAAATTGCGTACCTCATAGAATTTTTACGCTTTCAAACTAGGAAGCTTCTAATCAATTTAAAAATACTGATTTATACAATTTAACAGCAAGGAGTGGGGGAGTTGCGGGGGCATTAACCCCCCTTTATCTTATATATTCCTGAGCATGATTTGAAAAGTAATAAGAAATTAAAATTAGAACAAAAAAAACTTGTTGAAAAACAAGTAAGGAGAGATATTAAAACTTGAAACGAACAAAAATATTTCTGTCTGTCCTTTAATATGTTCTCACCCAATATTTCAAAAGTGTATTTTATTTTTTTCTGTGTAATGGAATTTTGAAATATACAACAAAATTTTGAAAAAAAGGAGACCTTTATGCCATATTTACAATTTTCGCATTCTTTTTGGTTGCCAATCTAGCACCACATGCATGAACAATTTTTCAGCAGTAACTTTATTTGTCTTGAAGTACTTTTTTCTGGTAAAATACTGAGTGTCATAAAATGAAGGAGTCTTAAGCGTGGAGATTGATTACATTTTCGTGTATTATAATGATTTTTCTACGTTGTCTGATATCTATTGATGTAATGAAAATGAATATCTGGAAAGCCCTAATTCTAAAACAAAATTTATTTGGTCCTTCAGGCCACTCTCATGACGGTGAATTTCGCTCTCCTTCCGTTGCATACAGGTAGATGCCAAAATCTTCCAAAAAAAACCATCCTTACGTCCGGCCATTGTTACAAGAACATTTTAAGTTAGAGCTTACTGATCATTTTCACAAAAGAGTTTGCAAGCAAAAGATATTGTCGAAAAAACTGTATACAGCGATTACAGTATTTGACACCCGCAATAATCCCCCAGTAGAAATAATTTCCAGAGTGCCATCTCCAACTCCCTTTTGAGGTTTTTAATCAGTTTTAAAAAGATTAATGCCATGACTAGCAACGTATCATCATTATTACTGGCGGTACAAATCTTGCAAAAAAAAAACTAGAACTACACGAACAAATATTTGCGAAATTTAATTTTCAATTCATAGTATTTATTGTTTCATGTTCCAAGAGATTTTTCTATACACCTTACTAGAAGACAATTAAGATAACACCAGTTCAACAAGCCAAACTGTTAGAAACCCTGGTTCCTTTTATGACATTCATTAACAAGCTAAATTTGTTTTTGAAAATCAAAATTGTATGAAAATACCAAACGAGCGTACCTAATCAACATTATAGCTGGATGTCAAGTGAACCTTTGTGAGATCACACTGGAACTTCTGGTATTATCTCAGACTACCCCACTCCCTCCAAGAAATCCGATGAATTTGGCCAAACAATAACAAAACACTCGATTTGAGTTTATCGCGGCAAAAATAGTAACTGACCCTGCTATATCGATTGGTTAAGCATGCACAATCACTAAATGCTAAATTAGAGTGCTTCTGGAATCCCATAAACTTACCATTTCTAGATTGATTCCAAGCGAGTCAAAAAGCTGTTTAGCAGTGATGCGAATATTGTAGATGGAGGTACCCAGTGCATTAGAAAATCGTTTGCGTGCTTTTTGCACAATATTGACGGATCTGTTTAAGGAGTAAGATAAGCGTTCATTGCCAGAGTCCATGGGCGGCTGCTTCATCTCTCCAGCACCATTTGAACTGACTTGACCTGAAGCAAAAATTATTAAAATACATGATAAATATTGACGAAGACAATATGAAGATGAGTTTTTGCTCATTCTAGCATTTGGTAAATCTCTTATGATAGAAAAGTCAATATTCGCACTTCATCCTTACAAATGAGATTATTCTGAAACATCTTAATTGCATAGCTACGTGCCAAGAGTAAACCTACCCATCCACCCCCCACCCCTTCAAGCAAACAGCAGGCACATAATTTACTCGTATATGATGGATGTCATAATTAAATTCATAATTAAAACTTATTAGAACATCATAAAAAAAAAATGTTGCAATTGAAACCGTGTACTGGACCGCCTGAAAGCATGATATTTAAGTATTCAATTCTTTAAAATTGATAATGTTAGATGAGCTCAGGCCTAAGATGACTGAATGGCAAATGTCAGAATACATATGCAACCAAAACTACTCTCACAGATCGGGAAGTCTGATCTAATGATGATTGCTTTAAAATCTAAAACTGAAAAAACAAGGACAAAATCAAGCTATTTAAAAGGAAATTACGAAGCTATTTGAATGGGTTGAAGTAAAGTTAACTGTAAGAACTTTGTTACCTGGCTTCAGCAGAGGATATATACTCCTAATTACCATCGGTTATATATACAGCGGAAAACTAGCACATCTTTCTACAGAAAACCTACCGTAGAGTAGCACTTAAAAAAAAACAAAAACAATAAAACTTGTCAAGCAAAAAGAAGAGGCACGAGAGACCTATAAGAAACTAGCTAACCTTCGAGAATGGGGAGCTATTCAGACGAATCAGGAGCAAAGGTAGATAAACAACAAGGGTGGAAGCCAAGCAGTGTGAAGAAGAACTTGCTCAGGATATCCAGGATTTCCCAAAAACATTTTGTAAGTCATTTAGCTCCTAAAACAGTATTCAAAACTGCACACCCCCTTCATGCGATGACGAAACGCAGAAACTTATTGAAAACCTGAATAAGAAGGCAGATATACTGAATAGAAAATTCTCAGCTTCCTTCAATTGGGCAACATAAGAAAATCTTGAGCCTCAAATTACTGCTATATAGCTTTTTTCTATACTAAAACCCCTAGACCCAACAGAGTCTTGAGGACCAGATAAACTGCATCCAAATTTACTTCGAGAAACAGCAAGCGTAATTGCAAACCCTTCAACGATGATCTATAAGTAATTTATCGAACACTTATTATTCCCCCCCCCCAGTTTGGAAAAGTCCAATAGTATCCTTAATCTTTAAAGTAAGAAAGCACGAAATAGTTACAAAATATTACCCGGTTAATCTGACTTCTACGCGCTGTAAAATATTCAAGTCAATTATTTCAGAGCTCGAGGTGATCATTCGAAAGCGAATGGCTTTTTAACAAATCAGCTTGGGGAAATCAGCTGAGCTACAATTGCTTCTTACTGCGGATGACTGGAGAAAGGGCACAGATAAGGGTTTGTAAGCAGATTTTATTTCTCTACGTAAGGCATTCGGCAAATCATTGGACAAACGACTCCTACAGAAAGTGGCAAATTACAAACTTGTTTTCATCAGCACCACAAACTACCATTTCCTTAATGGTAGAAAACCATTTGTCTGTGTAGATAGGCACATGAGTAACATCAGAATCGGGGCACTGAGTGGTGTCCCACAGGGGTTTGTCCTCTGTCTCTTGTTCTGTAATCCGTATATTAGCGACCATATCGATGGAACCGAATCGGCAATCATCCTTGACGCTGATGATACCAAGTTATATCGTGTACTGTAGTTGTATCGTACAAAGTTGTACAGTGTACCGTGAACACAAGACCCTTAAACTACAGAGGGCCACTGATGGCATCTGCGAGTGGATGAATGAGTGAGTGACTGATAGAAATTAATATTGGGAAGAATTAAAATATGAGTCAGCGTGAAAAGCAAGTGAATTCATACATGCTAGATTCGGAGAACTTATCAAAAACCAAGCTAGAGTGAAACCATGGAATCCTTGTGGACTTTAACCTAGTATTCGTTTCTCACTATAAACCAACAGTAAAACAAACTTTCATGGTAGCCATACTCCTAAGAAGAAACTTCAGGTTCAATAATTTGGGAGTACTTATTGCACTTTATAGATCACTGGTCTTGCCCGTCTAGGAAAATGATCATAGTACCTTGTACAAAAAGGATCTTGTTGCTCTTGAAAGAGTAAAACGAATGGGAGCAAACGATGTGATCGCAGATAAGATAATTAAGATTGACCATAACCACCTGCGAGAACACAAAATTTAAATTAAACCATAACACCTTAAATAAGGTATCCTTTCTCAGACTTCATTTAATGTGTTACGTCGTATATATGGGAAATAAAACCAACCAAGTATACAACTATAAACTCAACATTTCATTTGAAGTTAGAAGACACAGAAAACTTTGCCGCCTTCATTGGAAATTTATTCCACATTTAAAAAAGAATAAAGAAGAAAACTTACATCAAGACTTGATGTAAGTGAACTTTATCATTGAACTCTCTCCGAGAAAAAACTAGTGAACAACCCGGAAGTTCATTATTTTGCAAAAAAACCGTAAGTTATTGATTAAGTTTTGTATAAATATGTTAGTTTTAATTTTAATACTCTAGTATTTCTACTGATGACGATCACTGTATATGTGATCGAAATGTCTAGATTTCTATACATGGTTTCACTGTCTAAATAAATAGTTTCATCCCCATTTGAGGAATATAACATTTCACCTGGGAACAATATAAGACGCTGATACTTATTCTTTACAGTACAGAGGATGATTTTTCTTAATAATAGCAATAGAAGATACATTTACTTATTTCTTTTCAAAAATAAATAAATAAAAAAAACAACTCAATAGCACAATCAGAGATCCCACAATGACTCTAAGGCCTGTAAAGTAAGGAAATCACGAAACAAAACTTAAACTAATATTCGAATAAGCATATAAAACTCAAAAACAAGTACTGACAAAATAGAAAGAAAAAAATAAAAGAAAGAACAGAAAAAAACAACAAAAGAAAGGAAAAAGAAGAAGAAGTCACAGAAGGAAAGAGAGCTCATTCACAAAAAAAAACACAATTGACAACTGATATACAGAGTGTATGACATCATATTTGTGAAACACATCTTGGGGCCGTCATTTTGTGATATAACTAAATCGTACAATATAAGATAAAGTGTACTGTTTGTGATATACGTAAAAAGATCCAGATTGGCTATACAAAGATTGATGCAAACAGAGGGAAGCATAATAGACATGCGCTGGTCAAACTTTATTCTAATTTCTGTGATCATTCTGTCCTTTATACTTCAGGTCTTTTCCCCCTTCTTAATGACAGTAATTTAAAAAAAAAAATTGGACAAATTATTTCAAATTTTGCAAATTTCTTCTGTATCTTCCACCTTGGACAAAAAGCCGAATTCTTGTTAGGAAATTTTCAGTTCCTGATATAACTTTTAAGTTGGAGATTCGTCACAGAAAATTATCTGTTTTTTTTTTCGTTGATTTTGTGTGTGTATTTGTTTTTCTCTTTGTGTTTTTTTTATTCATTCTTACTCCATCATATTTACTTTATGTATCGTATGGGTGAAAAAAAAATTACAAAGCTAAGAAAAAGTCCTCTAGCTATGAAAAGGTCGAGGCTTTTTTCTGCATGTGATACATGGCATCGCAACCAGCATTGATACTTTTAATTAAGTAAAAATAAAATAAAATTGATTTGGATGATTGTATTCCCTGGTCTAAGGTTTTCATAAGGATTGTAGAATGCCCCCTTTTCAATGTAGAAAATGCACTGTGTATTTGGATTTTCCATTAAGTCAGGATTTCAAAGAAGAGGGCCTAACCAAAAATATAGCCTATTATCGTCCTAACTGAACGTTTAGCCTAACTTTTGGCATCAAGGCAAATCTTTCGTTAAAACATGATGTTTAAAGATGGATGTTTAATCATTTTTATATTAGTAAAAATGACGGAGACTATTAACTTTATTTTCAAGATTAATCTTTTGTAGGCATTCAGTCCAACATGGTCGCTATCTTTAGCATAATTTTTCTTAAAGCAAATAAAACTAAGAATTATCTTAAAATATTCAACTTCTTCTTAAATTTTACCGTCACTTTTACTTTAAATTTGAATATGTGCGATTGTCAATTATTAGAAAGCATAGAATTCTTTCAACGAGTATTCCGCAGAGTAAGCATCGGAACAGTAAGTCAGATCTCAAAGAAAACTAGAAAGCAAAGGTTTTAAGCAGTAATTTAAGTGGAATGTGTACCTTTATCATCCAATTTGTCCTTTCCAGGGAGAAAATATTCCACGCAATTATCCGCTGTGTCCAAGGCTGTCAAGACACCGCCTAAGGCCATTTGCCCAACGCTCGACGTTAATACGCGCTCAGTAGCAACTGTTACGGTAGATTTGACAGCTTCAACACGGTCATACGTAGGTTGTAACTTCCCGTTGACATAATCTTTGGTAGTCTGTATTATCTAATAAACAAATATATCCTTAATAAAAAAAAATACTTTTTTAAAAATACAAGAAAAGTGTTATACAATTATTAGGTGAGACACAGGACTGCAACATGTAGCATGAAAATGGTATTTTAGCCCTATTTTATTTTGTGCAATAGTGTAGCATGTGCTCAGGGTTGCCATCTGTAGCACAAAAGTGCTTTTTTAATGCTGTTTTAGTCAAAATTTTACAATCAATTGTTGGCTGTAGCACCTAAAATTACCATGCAGCACGTGAATTTGGGCAATTGTAGCACTTAAGGAACTGACCGTGGTGGCAACCCTGATAACACATCCCTTTTCGTCTATCTTCAGTGCAAAATTGCATCCATTGACTTAAATGCCAAAGTCATATTTGTTTTTGATACATGCATCCTCTGGATTTTTTTCAGGAGCACTCAGTGGCTTGTTGGTTGCTACCCAGGCCAGGTACATCTTGAGAAGTTAACTAATAACATTTTTGACGGTCCAATGATCTAAGTGTCTGAGGTATGGAGGCAAGAATAAAGGAACTTGCTCCATGGGGGAGCGGAATGAATATATTTAAGATACTGAAAAAATGACGAATTATGATAAAAAAGGGAAATCATAAAAATCTTGATATTAGGGGAGGACACTGGCATATGTATATATATGTATATTTATATATATATATATATATATATATATATATATATATATATATATATATATATATATATATATATATATATATATATATATATATATATATATATATATATATATATATATATGTGTGTAGAGACGTAAAAGAACAGGGAAATTGTAAAACAAGGATTTCCTTTATTTTGTATAGTTTATCTTTGGTCATTTGCTTATTTTTCAGTATTATTTAGTTCATTTGACCTTTAAAGATTTGATCTCGAAAATAAGAAAACCAAAAATAATTCCGACCTCTGTGATGTCCTAATCGTACGAATAGGGTGATACAGCAAAAAAGGGTCTATTTTGAATTATGCTTCTGTTGCCAAACTTCCATTAGTAGTAGAAGCTACCAGATGGCTCATGCAAACAAAGTGAATTGCAATTATTTTGTAAAACTTTGATTTACAGCTCAACTTCCTCAAAGTAAATAATCTTTATGGATTGGTCTAATCTATTCTATCTAACATTATTGATCTTTAGAATTTTTTAGGTATTAGAGAGATTTAGAGATATTTAATTTACTCCAAAAAGTTTTAGGTTCTTCCGAATTCCTTTATATCTTTTCTTATTTAAAGGAATAGTATAAACATTGAGCAATTGATATGAAAATAGTTTCTAATGTATGTTGAACGTCGACATATTTTACAACTATTGGTCCTTAATATAAACGAACAAAAAATAATTTATTATAAAAAACATTCCGCAATCCCAGTCAGCTGCAAAATTAATACTGTACAGCTTAATACATTTTGAGCTAGCATAGACACTCAATTTAAACATTTCTAAGGCACACAACCACTAGGGTGTTTGCATAGAACCCCTTTCCCGGAATTTTGTTATTTCTTCCATAATTTCCTATCAGTATACTCAATTGTTTTCGTCTTTTTTTGGATTTAGTCGACTCACTCAAAGATTTACCCCCCCCCCAATAATCACCAACCCTCAAGGATACATTTCTATTGAAGCATCTCCAACCACCACACCTTCTCAAACATTATCTAGCAGCTAGCAATCATAGGCACGTGCCTATGGTTTTTTTAGAGGGGGGGGGACAATAATAAAGAAACCACTTAATTATTTTTACTAAGAAGGGCTTAGAAATTCGGAAAAAAATAGCATGTTGGGGAAACAGGACCTCGAACCCCATCCCCCCCACGCGTACATGCCGTGTATTTACTTAGTAAATAAATACTTCCTAAAAAAGATTTTTTTCATTCAATATTTCTAGGCTGCATAGAGTTTAAAATCTCAGAAATGAATATAGAAGACCATCAAAATGGGGGAATGAGGTCATATGCTTTTTCACTTATCCTCCCTTGAAGAATCACGAAACTTTGCTCCTGTTCCTTATGTATTTTTATTGAAATAACCAACTTTCCTTTGACCCTATAAAGATTATTGCAGCCAATATTGCCATGTACTTTGAACCTGGATGTACGAAGTCTTGAAAATTTTGCAGAAGCAACAAAATATTTGTTCCATTATTCTCCAATTTTAACTGTTTAAATAAATCTATGAAAAACCTTTTTTTAAAGAATTTAACGACATTCACTCATGAATTTCAGCGGCTTCAATTAGGGGGGGGGCAGTGGGCATTACCCCCCTAAATTTTGAACTCTTTCGAGGTTTTTAATTGAAAAGTCCATTTTTGTTAATTCTATTGTAAGTGCCGAAAAAACAACCTAAGTGCCTCCCAACTTTGAAAAATACATCCCCCATCAATTTTTCAAAAATCGACATCGCTGACGGATTTATTGATCTTAATCAATTGACCCGAAAAAGTACTTAAAGGACCAAAGTTGCTAAACTTTTAACTTTTTTAGTAAGAATGAAAACGAACAAATAATAAAAATTTCGTCAAAATTAATTGAGAACAAATTAAGCTAAACTGGGTACCTCTTCAGGAGTTTTGGTTACAACAGGCATTTTTTCTTCAAACTTATCAAGGGTTTTGCAGGCAATACTGTCAACCATGTGTACAGGCATGCTCGTGACAACTGGTAGTGCAAGTGGCATAGTCTTCTCAGCGGCATATTTTACAGTACCTTCAGCAGTTGAAATCGTCCTCTGAATTATGTAAGGCGACGATTCCTAAAAGAGGGAGAAATAGTCACTTAGTAATCATACTTAAGCTTAGGAAATGGACTGGTCTAAGGACTAGCCCTTCCACTTTCAGGGTCTTTAAAGGTGAGGTCAGAAACTAAAGGACACAGTAAAACCCAAACCTAAGACCCTCTCCTTTTTTTCCTAAGTCAGAGCATTGGCGGTATAGCTTTCCTTTCCAGCAGAGTTGTCACCCCCTAGTGATTTATCACTATTTCTTGTGATTTTTTTATACTGCCTACAAAAATAACTAATTGTCACATAAATCACTAGAGTATTGAAGAAAATCACTAAATCAAGCAAAAATTACTGAAATCTAATAATTTCCTTTTTCGTCGGGTGGCAACCCTACTTTCCAGCCGACTAATGGCTTAAAACATCCAATATATTTTACTGTTTTCTTCATTTTGGAAATAAATAACTTCAGCGTTTCCAAGAAATTACATAAAAAAACTAGTTTTTTAACTGAAAGTAAGGAGCGACATTAAAACTTAAAACGAACAGAAATTACTCCGTATATGAAATGGGTTGTCCCCTCCGCAATCCCTCGCTAATTATGCTAACTTGCAGCCCTCCCCCAGGGACTGTGGGGGAGTAAGTCATTCCCAAAGACATAGTTATTATGGTTTTTGACTAAGCGGAACAAAATGGCTATCTCAAAATTTTGATCCGTTGACTTTGGAGAAAAAATTAGCGTGAGAGGGGGCCTAGGTGCCCTCCAATTTTTTTGGTCACTTAAAAATGGCACTAGAACTTTTCATTTCCGTTAGAATGAGCCTTCTTGCGACATTCTAGGACCACTTGGTCGATACGATGACCCCTGGGGAAAAGAAAAAAAAACAAAAAAACAAATAAACACGCACCCGTGATTTGTAATATGAAATTCGACATTTTTGTAGATAGGAGCTTGAAAATTTTGCTATAGGGTTCTCTGATACACTGAATACGATGGTGTGATTTTCGTTAAGATTCTATGACTTTTAGGGGGTGTTTTCCCCTATTTTCTAAAATAAGACAAATTTTCTCGGGCTCGTAACTTTTGATGGGTAAGACTAAACTTGATTAAACTTATATATTTAAAACCAGCATTAAAATACGATTCTTTTGATGTAGCTATTGGTATCAAAATTCCATTTTTTAGAGTTTCGTTTACTATTGAGCCAGGTCGCTCCTTACTTCAGTTCGTTACCACGAACTGTTTGACTTAAAAAATACTGGCACTTTTTTGCTCCTAAGACACTACTTG
The DNA here is from genome assembly GCF_032884065.1 of Artemia franciscana. Taxonomy (NCBI): domain Eukaryota; kingdom Metazoa; phylum Arthropoda; class Branchiopoda; order Anostraca; family Artemiidae; genus Artemia; species Artemia franciscana. Next base: position 38,248,219 of record NC_088870.1, read on the forward strand.
TTGCAAAAAATACTCATTATGCTGTTATCTGGGTTGTCACTGTTGCTGATTTATCCCCAATTTTTTTCCTTTTTTCCTCCCTCCGGGACACTTTTGATGATTTTTAGGAGTTTAAAAAAAAGATAGTTGAATCCGGCCTGGACTATTATTTATGTAACTACGCTACATCATTTATAGAATCACAAGTTGCATTATTCATTGTTTATTATTTGAAACCAATCCTCAATTTATTACCTGAAAGTTAAAAAAATTGACAGGTATATTGTTATTTGTGTGTGCCCAAACAGTCAACCCTATCAACGTCCTGTTTGTACGAAATGACGTGCTATTTCACGCTGGGAAAGGGCACCAGGGACAATGCTTTTGTTGATACTGTAGACTCAAAAGTTGTCACTAGCTTCTATCAATTTAAAAACCAACGGGGAAGTCCCCGCTAGAATCAGCTTCCTTAAGGCTAATGGTCTTAATTTGTGTCCAATGCTATTTCTCCTATGATAGAAAATCATGAATAACTTCTGCGATTTAGGTGATTTTGAACTGATTTTTTTTTTGATGACTCTCGAGTTAAAAAGGAAAAAAATGTTGGTTTCACTTTTTCTGTATATGCTTTACCTATTGTGCAAAAAAAGAAATCAAGTTATTTTGGTTTGGTGAATAAAAATTTAGTGGATGGGAAATGACAGTAGATTTTTTTTTTAGTTCATCCTGCCAGTATTTAAAAAAAAATGTTGGTTGCAGAATTGTTATATTTTTATTTTTAACGGTGCAAAAAATTATTTTTAATTTTCAACATTTTTATTGCTAGAAGGTATGAAGTTGGCTCCAGAGGGTAGAATTTTGGATCATATGTAGATTTTATAATCTACAACCATTACAGAAAATTTCTGATGTCTATCATAAATAGTTTGAAAGCAAAATCAGAAAAATACAATTTCAAAATGTGCTTACTTTTTACTTATTTTACCCCTGTTTCCGGCTTAATAGCGTTCTTTATCAGCCAATAGAAAAAAAGGCGGGATTCTTATCCAATTTTAGACATTACGCCTAGAAGGCATTGTGTCTCTGATTAAAGCTGTTGACTTGTCAACTGAAGTCAATAAGACATTTGAGCTATGAGGAAGAAAATTATCAACAAAAGGTGGCTGAATTTAAAATAGCGGTAAGTAAAAATTACATATACAAGTTTCATTCCCTCTTGTCCATTAAATAAAAAAACAAGTTTTTTTTAACTGCATGTAAGGAGCGACATTAAAACGAACAAAAATTATTCCGTTTATGAAAGGGGGTAGTCCCCTCCTCAATGTCCCGCTCTCTACGCTAAAGTTTGACTCTTTCTCACAACTATACTTTTTAAAACAATAAGAAACTTTAGCGTAAAGAGCGAGGCGTTGAGGAGGGGACTACCCCTTTCATATACGGAATAATTTCTGTTCGTTTTAAGTTTTAATGTCGCTCCTTACTTGAAGTTAAAAAACCTTTTTTTTTATGTAATTTTTGAACGTTTTTAAATTAATGCATGTTTTGATTTGGCTCACCGCACAACGAAATTTGCATATCTTTTTTTGTCTAAATGGCTTTCTCATATTTTTGTTCTGACGATTTTGAAGAAAATGGGGTGGGGGAGGAAGTCTAGTTGCCCTCCAATTTTTCGTAACTTATAAAAGCACCTAGAACTTTGTATATTTGTATTACATATATGAGGGGGTTTGCCCTTTCGTCAATACCTCGCTCTTTACACTAAAGCTTAAATTTTCTCCCGGTTCTTTAAGAATGACCCTAGAATCACCAAGTCCGTAGAATATATAGTTGAAATTACTTTAGCGGAAAGAGGAAAGAGCGAGGTATTTAGGAGGAGATGAACCCCTCATATGCGTAATAATTTCTGTTCGTTTTAAGTTTTAATGCTGCTCCTTACTTTCAGTTGAAAAACTTCTTCATTATTATTTTTTCAGTGTTTTTTTTTAATAATGCTAGAAAATTCTATGCCCCTTCATTGAATTTCTTTCCCCCGTGACAAATTCCTCTAAGTAAAGATCCTTCAACGTAGCTCCCTCCCCTCTACCCCCCCCCCCCCTCAGCCAAAACCCCTCAACCGTTGACTTTTAATTAAAAGGAATAGTTATGGGAAAAGTCAAGTCATGGCCAATTGTAGAAAAAGCCAAGACAGATTGTCCAATTGAGTGGGCATCAGGTCAAGGTAAACACTGGTCAAAGTTTATAACTTGTAGCCCCTCCCCCGGGAACTATGGGGGAGTAAGTCGTCCCCAAAGACATCTTATTATGTTTTTTGACTATGCTCAAGAAAATGGCTATCTCAAAATTTTGATCTGTTGACTTTGAGAAAAAAAATGAAAGTGGGAGGGGGCCTAGATGCCCTCCAATTTTTGGTCGCTTAAAAAGGGCACTGGAACTTTTCATTTTCATTAAAATGAGCCCTCTTGCGACACCCTAGGACCAATGGGTCGATACGATCACCCCTGGGAAAAAGAAAACAAAAAACAAATAAACACACACCCTTGATCAGTCTTCTGGCAAAACAATTCTATGACTTTTAGGGCGTGTTTCCCCCTTTTTTCCAAAATAAGACAAATTTTCTCAGGCTCTTATCTTTTGATGGGTAGGACTAAATTTAATTAAAATCCGATTCTTTTGACGTATTTATTAGTATCAAAATTTCGTTTTTTAGACTTTCGTTTACTATTGAGCCGGGTCGCTGTTTTTTTTTTCTATGGTTCTTTTCATTTTTTTTAGAAAGGTGCTGCTTGGAGAACAAGATAAAGATAATTTGTCAAATGGATCAAAAATTTCAGAAGAATTTTCAGCAAATCCTCTCATAGACGATTCAAATAAATTGGGAAACGGTAGTGGTTCTTACGGTGTTGATTGCCCCGATACGAATACTGAGATAGACTTATCTGGAATTCCAGATGGAAACTGCATTGTGAATCTAAGGTATTTCCTTGCTGAAGTAATTTCAGCATTCAGACACAAAATCCGTTGCGATCACGGAAAATTGATTATAAAGCAATTAGAAAAGAAAGGCCTGAAAACTGAACTGAAAGTTAAGTGTAATAAGTGTAACTGGGAAAAGAGGATTAAAGGTGAACCAGAATGTCCAGCAACAAGCGTAAAAGAATATATTTCAAGTTTTACGGACCAGACACAGGTTGCTTTTTCCGAAAAAAAATCAAGTCTTAAAGGCTGCTTGAATTCGAAGGCTGTTTGGGGAGCCATGGGTAGTGGAGGAGGGTATTCTACACTGTGTGAATTCTTCGGGGTGCTTGGAGTGAAACCAATGTCACGAATAGTTTATTCCCGTATGGAAAGGCAGCTTGGTAATGCTTGGATGAATAGTTTATCGGAAATTTTGCTAGAAAATGGACGAGAGGCCTTAAAATCAGCCATTCATGATGATAGGTATAAGGAGGACTCATACTGGACAAAAGTGATATGTGATGGAGGCTGGAATAAGCGTAGCAAAGGACACGATTATTCGGCCAAAGGATGTGTTGCAGTTATCATAGATGCATTTTCGAAAAAACTGTTATATGTTGGCATAAAAAATAAATACTGTTATATATGTTTTTCTTCTGCAAACGCCAAAGTAATTCCCAAAGATCATTTCTGCTTTCTGAATTATAACGGAAATTCAAGGAGCATGGAAACAGATATTCTAGTTGAAGGCTTTCGTTCCAGTGAGGAGATGCACGGATTACAGTTTTTAGAGTTTATCGGTGACGGTGATTCCAGTGTTTTTTATAAGCTAAAACAAAGTGTTTCCTACGGTTCCAACATACGGAAACATGAATGTGCAAATCACGTCACAAAAAACTATACCGCCCATCTATATAATTTGTGCAAAAATAAAAAAGGTTTGTACACAAAATGTCTTCCCCGAGGAATTATACAGCAACTGACAAAAAATTTAAGGGGCGCGATAAAAATAAATTCTGAAAATAATGGAACAGCAGAAGAATTGAAAATCTTGTTAAAAAGAGGTCCGTACCATGTTTTCGGAAACCACACAAAATGTGATTCTGGCTGTCCTAAGATTGCTGAATTGGCCGTGAATAGTAAAATAGAAGATCGGTGGAATAATTTTCCCCTGCAGGTGTTTGAAGATGTTATGACAGAGGTCGATATTGTGTGTCGAAAAGCAGAGCAGCTTCGAAATGACGCAACTACAAACTTAGCTGAAAGCTACATGTCAGTTGTTGCTAAATTCATCGGAGAAAAGCAAATAAGCCGGTCTAAACGAGGTTCATATCATGCAAGAGTTCATGGAGCAAGTCTTGCTTATAATTCAGGTCCAAAATGGCATCAATTAGCTTGGAAAAATATTTTTGGGCTTAGTCCTTCTAGCGTAACAAAAAAATATTGTAATAAAACGGCTAAGCTCCGTGTAATATCTAAACGTAATTTGACCAGTTATTATAGTGCTCTTGGAGGAAAACACGTTGCTAAGTTAAAAAATAGAAACTATAACTTTGGTAATCGTGACTATGGACCAAATTGCAATAAGCCAGACATGACTTCTGATGAAATGAATTTGGCTATACAAAAATATACTGACGAGAATTTAAAATTGGATTTTGCCAGTATAAGCTGTTTGTTCAACAGTACCAAGGGTCAATCCAAAAATGACACTTGGGTTGAAGAAAGATCTAAGAGAATAACTAGTAGTTACTTCCACAGAATTGCAACCAGAAAAAACAGCACCAGAGTTGCCCCAATTGTTAAGCAAATTCGAAACTTGGGACCTAGATTCTGCTCTGCCCTAATGAAAAAGGGCTTAGATTTAGAAGTAGTGGCACTAGAAGCATATGAAAACAAATTCAACTTAAAAGTCGTAAAGGGAGATCAAATAGGACTCAGTGTGCATCCACAGTATCAGTATCTTGCTGCATCTGTAGATGGACTGCTCCCTAATGGCACACCTATAGAGATAAAAACGGTGCATAATATACCAGAGTTCAAAACCATTTATGATGTGGCCCAGTCAAAAAATTTAGTTAAAGCATTTTTTCTTGAATTATCCAGTGAAAGTCTTCAGCTAAAAAAAATCACAGGTATTTCGCCCAGATACAAGGCCAACTCGGGATACTGGATAAAATGGTACGCCACTTAATAGTTTATAACTCTATTGAGGATTGGGAAATAATTACAGTTCACCGATCGAAAGACTACTGGGAAAAAATATTTCCGAAGCTTGAAGCCTTCTGGAATGAATCCTTACTTCCTGAAATTTTAGACTCAAGGGTTGCAAGGAATATGGAAATCAGAGAACCTGTGTCTGTAAAATGTACAACAGCCCACCAACCGAAGGACTCAAGCTTGTCTCAAGAAATAAAAAGAGGAAAAAAAAGAAGGTTGAGTCGAGTTGAAGTGAACAGCAAGAAAAAAAACGCACAGAAGGGATCGGGGGAGAACAGTGAATTTACCAGGAACTCAATGCATGAAAACAGTGATTTTGAAGAAATAATTTGGTCTGATTTGGAATAGATAAATCTTCGTGTTTGATAAAAAAAATGTGTTAAAAAATATTGGCAAGGAAAATTCTTTTTTTCCTCCATAAATTTCTGTCTCATTCTTCGTCAATGTCCAAAAATAATGAAGTTTCTTATCTGGTCTGAAGTATATTAAATACATTTAATACAAACAATTTTAGTTTTTTTTATAAATTTCTTGTATGTTACTTGGGCTTAATATTTGTGATTTTTATAGTTTTTCCTACAATTATTACGTTTTCTGTACAATTCGTTCATTTTTGGTATTTAATTAAAGCGTCATTAAGTTTCTTTCCGAAATCTTGTGCATCTCGCCCTAACACAAAATAACGTTAACGCCCTAATCTTATTACAAGGAAAATAGCTTTCATCTTATTAATTCCAAACAAATGACAAAAAAAAAAAACCTATAAAAATCAAGGTGACTGGAAAGATATTGAAAATGAACTGAATGTGTAATGTATAATTATTTAGTGTTTAATATACTAATTACAGGAAGCATCAACAATTAAGGTTTACAGATTCTATTTAGCGACAATTTTTTATTTTGTTTTACGATTAGAAGGGAACTCTAGCCCAACTCCTATGGGCAGTAATTTGTGTCCTTTTTGGTTTAACTTTAGCACTCATTTTAATTTTCAATCGTTTAGGATTTAATTATTTGTATATAGCAGTACCCATTTCTTTTATGTTTGGTATAATTATTTATTTTTATTTCTCTTCATTTTCAGTCAATTATGCATAGACAGTAATGTTTGACCGTTTCACATTTAGATCATTGAAGGATTTTATTTTCTGTCCGTCTGTTTCAAATGGCTCTTTAATTTTTGATTACTTAACTCACTAGCCTAATTGTATAATGTACATTCCCAGATTGCTATGAAATCACGATCTTGTATCAGACTTAGCAGACATCTGCCATGCTTGGGATACTTATGTCATGCTTGGCACAGATCATTCACTCATAGTACTGTTCTCACAGTTCCGCTATGCTTGGCACACTTCTGCCATGCTTGGTACTAGCCACCTGAGGTATATGATTTCTGAGAGTGAAAAACCTCTCAAACATTCATCCTTTTTCTTTGGGTAGTTTACTTTTGCATGTGCGGACTGTTTGTTTTCGTTGTTGTATTTTAATGGGGGCAGATACGATGGACAAGGGTTTTTAAATTCCTTTTGGGAAATCCCGAACTTTTTCTTCTATTTTTATCGCTTTTATTCTATTTCAATAAAAATTATTTTTTATGTGCTTTAACCTGTATGCGCCTGAGAGGCTATATTTCTTCCAAAATAAGTTCATTAGTACGGGTATGCATTGAGTTTTTCGTTTTACACAAACTTTTCATCTTGTTATCTTCCCAATAAATTAGTTTTATTTCCATCAATTCTGTTTATATGCTACTTTTTCATAGTAAATTTATGATGGAATGGCGGATTAGTCTTCTTAGTTATTTAGCAGGATGAGATTGAGGAGCACAAAAACACAAACGTACGCAAACACAGGAACAAGTCTACACACACACATCAAATTACCAATTACGCACTTATTGTTTGATGCAAGCTGTGCTAGAGTTTTGTTCGCAGGAATTCTTCAATTCAATTCAATCATATATATTTAAACAAAAAACACATAATTACATGTACATAATCTGCCAGGAAAGCACAAAAGTGCTTGACTAGGGCAGAAACTTCACTAAAGAATAATTAAACAATCAACTAACAGAAACAACGAATCAACTGGATTTATCAAAAAAGAAAAAAAAAGAGAAAAAAGGGGAGTGACGAAGAGATAGAAAAGAAAAAAAAAAGAAAAGAAAAGACCGAAAAGAGGAGGACCGCATATTCAAATCCAAACAGTATTTCTGTAACGACCCTTCACTGCTCGCTTGAAGGTAGTAAGGCTATTTGAGTTCCGGATTTCCAAGGGGATTGAATTCCAGATAGCTGGTGCATATCCGTAGAAAGTCCTTTGCGAAAGCCAAGTTGGGTATCGCACAGAAGATTCTACTCCTGGAGGTAATCATACATTCTTTCATGGACTACTTTCTCGTAAATCTTCGAAAAAAAAAGGTCAAATAGAAATGGATCGGTAATTACTCGGTTCATTTTTTGACTTCCCTTTGTGAAGGGGTAGCACTCGGGCTAATTTAAGTCTTTCTGGAAAAGTTCCCTCTTCAAGTGATAAATTAATCAGATGAGTCAAAATAGAAATAACAATTGTTTTTGTTGCTTTAACAACTTTTAACGATACTTCATCTACTCCACAGGATTGTTATTTCATACTCATAATTATTTCATTTTCATCACAATTTGTAAAAAGGAATTCAGAAGTAACATGACGAGGTTTAAGTTTGGGGACTGGTGGACTTCGAGAACTGGAGATTAAAAGAAAATAGCCAGGTGGGTGTTTCACCCACCTGGCTAACTGCTTGCAATTCTCAATACCCAAGGGTTCTCCCAATAGCCAAACAATTTTCATTTCCAAACGGACTCGGTCTCGGTTGAGGTTTGGGAGAGTTCACGCTTTACATTTCAAAACAGACACCCATCTCGAAAATAAAAGATTTGTCTACTTTTCGTACAAGTTCTACCATTTGCATTCAATGCACATCGAATCAAAATCTCTGAGCGAAAAAATATAGGATTACCCTTTAAATTGATGTGCAAAAGAAAACACTATTTTTAGCTCAGCAGTGGGTATATTTTCTTTTACATAACCTGTTCATCTAAATTAATCTCCGTAGAATCTAACGTGCTTTTACTAAACAAACATCTTTTGTTTTTTTCTCCCACTGGTTTATGTTTTTGTCAAGTCTCATAAACGAGTTTGCTATCGAATAGATACTAGCAGTGGCGTTATTAAGATTCTTAGAATCTGTTTCAGAAATTGGGCGGGAACAAAAAAGACCATTAGCCTTAACCAAAACTAGTTTTCTCAACGAATTACACTGATTAGATAGTGAACGAAACATTAAATGTTCATGCTTCCATCAGGTGATAAGTCTTTTTCTGTATCAGAAACTGGTTTATTAACAATCCGCAACTTCATTCCTGCAACAATCAATAACTCCTAAGGGTTTGAAGAGTCAGTAGGCCTACATGGGCAAGTTTATGATGTAGGATTGGACGGTGTCTTACAAATTTACATGGTGTTGGGTCTACATTCGACATCAAATTCTGCATACCTCTACAAGCATGGGTCAGGCACATTATAAGAAAAACTATGTTATTTTCGGGGGGGGGGGGAAATATTACGGAAACTATTTGAAAGTATGAAAACTAAAAAAAATTGGGGCTCTCTAGTTCTCTCCCTGATTAGTAATTTAGAGAGAAAAATTCTGTATTGCTGGTTTTACATTTGAATTTGTAAAACAAAAAAATTCAACTGAATGTTTCAACCGCTTAAAATCTTCCAATATTTTCAATTCGCATAAAAACCTATAAACATCTGTTGTTTGCATCCTTATCAGCACAAGTCAAGGTGAAAAAAAAATAGTTTCTAAATGATGTACATTTCCACACTACTAAAGTAAAAGACAGTTTCCATCTTCCCCATATAAACTTCTAAATCTACTGGATAAAAATACTTTTCTTTGCTAATATTTATTCTTCAAGCAGTTAAAAAAAATAAGGACCCGCTCTAGCCAGCGACCCTTTATCCCTAATTTTAAATTTTGTCGTGCGCGTTTAACACCTACACATAAGGAGTGCCCCAGAAGAAACGGGACCTCTATTTTAGTTATCCACACGTACCGAAAATTATGCTTCCTCCTTTGTTCTCTGAATGCTCTATCTTATACATAAGAAATTTTTATAAAGCATGTTTTCATTAATTTCTAACTCCTGAGTTCGCAAGATATCCAAGAGCACTGATGAAACAGTTACAATAGAATTTTGTATCTTCTATGAGCGGCAATAATACTCAGAACGAGCAGAACAACCAAGACCGTATCATGGGGTCCTTCTAGTTTTCCGGTTTCCATCTTCAACTCCCCCCCCCCAATTTCACCAGATCTGGTTGGGATTTAAAATAAGAGCTCCGAGACATGAGTTCCTTCCAAATATCAAATTTCATTAAGATCCTGTCACCCGTTATTAAGTTAAAAATTGCTCAATTTTTTAATTTTTTTGAATTAACACCCCCCCCCCCCCCCAACACTCTAAAAGAGAGCAGATTCAGTCCGATTATGTCAATCAAGTATCTAGGACTTGTGTTTATTCTTCCCACCAAGTTTCATCCCGATGTCTCCACTCTAAGCATTTTCCAAAATTAACGGTTTCCTCCTCCAACTCCGACCAATGTTACCAGATTCGGTCAGGATTAAATATAAGAGCTCTGAGACACGAGGTCCTTCTTAATATTAATTTTTCTTTTAGGATCCAATCACCCGATCGTAAGTTAAAAATACCCCATTTTTCTAAATTTTTCGAATTACCGAATTAGGTCCCCCTCCCCAAATGCCCCCAAAGAGAGCGGATACGGTCCAGTTTTGTCAGTCACGTATCTAGGACTTGTGCGTATTGTTCCCACTGAGTTTCATCCCGATCTCTCCACTCTTAAGCGTTTTCCAAGATTTCCGGTTCCCCCCAATGACGCTGGATCCGGTCGGGATTTAAAATAAGAGATCTGAGTTACGAGGTCCTTCTAAATATCAAATTTCATTGAGATCTGATAACTCCTTTTTAAGTTTAAAAAAACCTTATTTTTTTCTAATTTTTCAGAATTATCCCTCCCCCCAACTCCCCCAAAGAGAGCAGATCCGTTCCGGCTATGTCAATCACGTATCTAGGACTTGTGCTTATTTTTCCCTCCAAGTTTCATCCCGATCCCTTCACTCTAACCGTTTTCCGAGATTTCAGGTTCCCCCCTCCAACTCCCCCAATGTCACCGGATCCGGACGGAATTTAAAAGAAAAGTTCCGAGACATGATATCCTTCTAAATATTAAATTTCATTAAGATCCGATCACCTGTTCTGAAGTTGAAAATAGCCTACCTCATTTTTTTTAATTTTCCGAATTAACAGTCCCCCCACCCCCCCCCACCAGACGGTCGAATCGATAAAACGACTATTTTGAATATAATCTGGTCTGGTCCCTGATATGCCTGTCAATAATTATCGTCCTAGCTTATCTGGAAGTGCCCAAACTAGCAAAACCGGGACAGACAGACAGACCAATAGAATTTGCGATCACTATATGTCACTTGGTAAATACCAAGTGCCATAAAAGTGAGGAATTTTGAATTTTGTGCCAGAAGAAAGATCATGGATGCGAGTTTATTTGTTTCTTTTTTGTTTTTCCCGAGGGTAATCGTATCGAACAAGAGGTCTTAGAAGATCAGGAGAGGGCTCATTTGATCAGAAATCAAAAGTTCTAAAGTTCTCTCCTTTAAGTGATCCAAAAATAGGAAGGCAAATAGCCCCCTACTCATGCCCTTTTTCCCCACAAGTCATCTGACCAAATTTGAGATAACCATCTGATTCAGCATAGGTGAAACGTCCAATAGCTATGCCTTTGGGGATGACATGACTTCTCATAGTCCCTGGGGAAATGGATGTAAGCTACACAATTTACCCATTGTTCCCATATGGTATCTATCTCGGGAAATGTACATATTTTTTTAGGGGGGATGAAAAAGAAAGTTTGATTCGTCTATTTGTAACCTAGTATGTCTTAAAAGTCTTGTTTTGTGGTAATATCCCAGAAGAGAGAGAGACAGAGAGGGGGGGGGGGAGTATAATTGATGAACTAATTAAGGCCGACTCCCTTTGAAATAGACTCATTCATTATTATTTTATTTGTGGCATAGCAACCATATCTGTTTTAGTAAGTTGTAAGGCTACTTGTTAGAAATGATGAAGAAATAAAGAAGTATTGGGTAATCAACTTGTAACATTATGTGTGTGTGAAAAGTCATGTACGCCCATTTCTTGCGTAAAAAAGTAGAATATAAGAAGTAGAATTATCGAAGGCAATTAAGCATTCAGCCATTTCATAGGATGGGGTACCTTCGTCAAAATTTCAAAGTCAGTCCCTAACTTAACCTACCCCCTCCCCTAATGTGCAAATATGTAGCCCGAGTTATACAGGTCCAAGGCATTATGTCACCCGTCATTTGTCTCTGTGACTATGAGGCCGGTTTTCTGAGATCTAAACTAATCGTAATTCTTGAGTATTTTCCTTTTAATTATAAATTACCATATTGTCTTAAAAGCAGGCTCATACAAAAAGTACAAGCCCCTTCCCCTCGATCGCCACTTGTGTATATACGTGCACTCCTATTTTCATAAAAGACTGAATCAAATACTAGGGTATGTAAGATATCCTTGAATATAACAATTCACCCATTCCCATAGCTGTAATATAACCGTCCTAGCCAAATGGTTAGCATGCTGGACTTGAAAAAAAAAAAAAAAAAACTTTTTAGTTTTACTGCTGATGATAAACACTGTATATGTGTTCGAAATATCCAGTTAAATTTTATATCTGTTCACTGTCAATAAAAAGGTTTCATCCCTATTTTGAACTGTTTTACTTTCGCTGGACTTGAAATACTTGTACCTCATAGACTTGAACCTCACTTGTTCGTGAGGTTCAAGTCCTGGTGTTGGTGGTGATTTGGCTGGGAACGGGGTCAGTAGCGCGACTGTAAGCTCAGCCAGAGTCGACCCAACTCTAAATGGGTACCTTGAGCAATCTGGGGAAGGTAAACAGGAAGATTGTGTGAAAGCAAAGGAGGGTTCGCCTCCAGCCCCGTAGTGCACTTCCTGGCTGAAGGGCTATGAAACGGAGATCATCACCGCGGGTAGGGAAGGCAAAGTCCAAGTTCGTGTTCTTTTACTGTTTTGTTTTTTTACCTAGAACGTCGAACCACGAATAGATTTAGTCTTATTTTCTGCTTGTTCGTCTAGTTAAGGGTTTTTCTGACAGGGTTATCCGGAATCCAAAGGTCACGCACAAGGTCACTAAATGTTTGCAGAAAAGAGTTACAGTGAACTTCAGTGATGTACCAGGTGAAAAATCATGAGGGAATTTGAAAGAGGTAGGGTATGTGTATTTTGCAGTCTCGACGAGATTAATTTGGCCTAAGGGTTCTAGAATGTATAAAACTTGAGCAAGAATACACACAATCTTAAACATAAATCATAACAATTTTTACACCGCTGCTCAATGGTTTATCGATTATCGTTCCTTTCGACTTCTTTCACTCAGTTTAACTAAACAAGAGAAGCCGCTGTGGGTGAATTTATTCGGGCACTGGGGGAAATTCGAGAAAAAATAGGTAATCATGGCGTTTTTTAAAACTTAAATTATGGACAGCCTACCACAAGATTACATGGCCACCTGTATCCCAAGTCACCCTCCTGCTTATATTCACTGGCAGTGGTAACTGGAAGTATTTGGGACATCATTCTCTCTGGGTATCTTAAGTAGCCAATCTGGAGCTACACAACTGCGCCACTCGTGTTTGGCTAAATCGTCTTTCGTTCTTTTATAAAACTATTTTTTATAGCACTTGGAATCAACCAAGTGACATATAGCGATCGCAAATTCTGTCGGTCTGTCAGTCTGCCTGTCTGTCTGTCGGTCTGTCCCGGTTTTGCTACTTTACAATAAACAATCAAGAGAGATAAAACTCTACAAAAAGAAAACTTCAAACGAGACGACTTTTGCTACTTTAGGCCCTTCCAGGTAAGCTAGGACGATGAATAGCAGGTGTATCAGGAGCCAGACCAGATAAAATTAGAAATAGTAGTTTTCCCAATTTGACCATCTGGGGGGGGGGGGGGGTCAATTCGGAACAAATAGGAAATGAAGTATTTTTAACTTACCAACGGGTGATGGGATCTTAATGAAATTTGATGTTTGGAAGGATATTGTGTCTCAGAGCTCTTATTTTAAATTCCGACCAGATCCGGTGACATTGGAGGGAGTTGGAGGGGAGAACCTAAAATCTTGAAAAACGCTTAGATTGGAGGGATCGGAATGAAACTTGGTGGGAAAAATAAGCACAAGTCCTCAATACGTGATAGACATAACTGGAACGGATTTGCTCTCTTTGGGGGAGTTGGGGGGGGGTTAATTCTGAAAAATTTGAAAAATGAGGTATTTTTAACTTACCAAAGAGTGATCGGATCTTAATGAAATTTGATATTTGGAAGAATACCATGTCTCAGAGCTCTTATATTAATCCCAACCGGATCCGGTGAAGTGGAAGTTTGGGGGGGGGGGCTAAAATCTTGGAAAATGCTTAGAGTGGAGGGATCGGGATGAAACTTGGTGGTAAAAATAAGCAGAAGTCCTAGATACGGGATTGACATATTCAGAACAGATATGTTCTCTTTGGGAGAATTGGGGGGAGGGAGGGTTAATTCTAAAAAAATTAGAAAAAAGAGGTATTTTTAACTTACGAAAGTGTGATTGTATCTTAATGAAATTTCATATTTAGAAGGACCTCGAAACCCAGATCTCCTATTTTAAATCCTGAGCGGATCCAGTGTCATTAGGGGGGGGACCGGAAATCTTGGAAAATGTGAAAATCGAGGTATATTACGAATGGGTGATCGGACCTTAATGAAACTTGATATATTGAAGAATCTTATGTCTCAGATGCTCCATTTTCAATTTGAATCGGATCCGGGGACATATAGGGTTGAAGGGGGGAAACAGAAATCTTGGAGACCGGAAATCTTGGAAAACGCTTAAGAGTGGAGAGATCGGGATGAAACTTGGTGGGTAGAATAAGCAAATATCGTAGATACGTGATTGAAGGAACCGGGCTGAATCCGCTCCCTTTGGGGGAGCTAGGGGGGCTCAGTGCTTTGGTGAGTTCGGTGCATCTGGACGTGCTAAGACGATGAAAATTGGTAGGCGTGTCAGGGACGTGCAAAAATTAACTTGATAAAGTCGTTTTCCCCCGATTTGAGCATCTGGGGGGGGAACTGAAGGAGAGAAATAATTAGAAAACATGATGTATTTTTAACTTACGAGTGGGTGATCGGATCTTAATGAATTTTGATATTTAGAAGGACATAGTGACTCAGAGCTCTTATTTTAAATCCCGACCGGCACTAAGCCTCTGATTTTTCTTCTAAATCAATCTATTGATTCTTACAATTTTGCCACAGCTCATGCCACATGAGCTCTTGGCTCTTGGCCCTTCCGACCTCATCACTAGTGCCATGAGCTCTTAAATCTTGTAGTATATAGGAGCTTGAAACCTCTAAAGTAGTGTTCTCTGATACGCTGAATCTGATGGTACTATTTTGATTAAGATTTTTTTATTTTTCAGGGGGATTTCCCCCTTTTCAACGAATAACTCTAAACTAAATTAATCTTATATATTTAGGAACATCATAATACGCCAATTCTGTTGATGTATCTACTGATGTCAGAATTCCGTTTCTTAGAGTTTCGGTTACTATTGAGCGCTTTCGCTCGTTACTTACAGTTCGTTACCACGAACTGTTTGATTAGACTTCTCTTTTTCTGCATTGACGCCAAATGGTCATAAGCCTGTCTGACAAATGGGAATTCAGATGTGAGCACCATAAAGTAGCTACAAGCTACTTCATGTAACTATGTAATTTGACGGCACAATCGACCATCACTGCAACCTAGCAACATTGTGTAATCATATGAAGCAAATTTTGTTTGTAACAGAAGAAAAAGCACAAATTTTCTTGAATTTCTTGCCTTTTTCAGTTCAAACCGTCAATTAGTTGTTTGTATTAACCCCCCCCCCCGCATACATGTCTGTCCAAACTCTTCTCAAAAATATAAAATGTACTCCCAAGGATATGGTAAGGTTTTAATACTAAGAATAAGTCGACTGACGAATCCCCACATAAAAGCCCTAGAAGAGATTTGCAGAATAGCCTCCGTAAATATAGGGTTCAACTCGTCATGTTCCAAAAGCCCCTTCCAGCAACAAACAAAAATTGGGATCAGTTATATAACCAAAAAAAGGGCGCTGAGCAGATGAGTTAAACTCCTTTATTTAGACGGAAAACATAAAGAGAGAAGTTAAAATGCAGATTTTAGTGTTTGGAGTAGAGTATAGTATATAGATTCAAGTCACTTACCTTTGCCTTTCCATATGCTTCCGAGGCATAAGAAATGGCTGAATTTACAACTGGTAGTTTTGAAACTTTCTGGAAGAACTCCACATTGCTGCTTAGCACTTCTAAAGGGGTACGATCCCTGGATTCAGCTGATTGAACCATTTCCCTATCAACAACTCGACGTCTTGCTTTTCTATACCTAAAATACATAGAAAGAGCATAACATATTTCTTACATTGAAATATTTTTTTGATAAAACTACCAGATATTTACTCAAAACAGGGACATACTCAGGGAGAGGGGGTTCAGAACCCGACCCTAAAACATCGAAAATTATCTAGAATTGCTTGGCACTTCTTATTCAAACTATTGAATACTTTTCTATAATGTCCAAAGCCCACCAACATGGAAAAAAGCTGTGTACCGGCTCCACACATAATATCAACATATCCGAGCATTTCAGCCGTTATAATGAATGACAGTTAGTTCAAACTTGTTAACATCAAGAGTTAAATTAAGAAAATCAATCTGGGACCCACATCACAAAATAGGTTCCCAAACTTTTCTTCCTCACAGGCCCTTTTCAAAAATTTCGCTAGTTCTGGTGGACCCCCTGCAGTTAAGTTTCTACCATATTCCAAAAACTCGAGGAAAAAATGTGAAAATTAGAACTAAGAACGGGAATTTCGTTGTAGTTGAGTTCCAACTAGAAACTAACAGTTTTCGAAACAGAAAGTGAAGTTTGATTGGTTAATTGATTAACTGATTTTCACAGTGAGTGGATATACAAAAGTGAAATTGTGCAGCCATAAAAGGGATTCTATCCAACTTTACCTTTGTGTTTACTCATAGCACAAGAAACCAACCAGTTCTCAATTACCTTCTTAAGAAAACTCCCCATTCGGAATAACAAAAATAAAAGAAACAGTACCTTTTCTGGAGTTGTATTTATACAAATACTGAATTATCACTCTATTAATTACTATTGTTTTCAAATTACATTTTAATAAAACAGTTATAAAATATATGACATTAAAAATTACAAAATGAAACATTACTTCTACAATTGTGATCATAAAACAGTCATAATTTTAGAAAGAGGTACATCAAACGGTTCGTGGTAACGAACTGTAGTAGGGAGCAACCCGGCTCAATAGTAACCGAAAATCTAAAAAATGGAATGTTAATACCAAAAGATACGTCAAAAGAATTATATTTTTACACTGATTTTAAATATATAAGTTTCATCAAGTTTAGTGTTACCCATCAAAGGTTACGAGACTGAGAAAATTTGCTTTATCTTCGAAAAAAGGGAGAAACACCCCCTAAAAGTAATAGAATCTTAATGAAAATCAAACCATCAAATTCAGCGTATCAGAGAATCCCAGTGTAGAAGATTTCAAGCTCCTATATACAAAAATGTGGAACTTCGTATTTTTTGCCAAAAGACCGATCACGAGTGCGTGTTTATTTGTTTTTCCATGGAGGAATTTATCATGGAGGAAGAGAATTTTGATGAAGGGACACCAGATTTTCCAGCATTATTTAAAAAACAATGATAAATTAAATAAAAAAAGTTTCCTCAATACACTCCTCCTCAATACCTCGCTCTTTACGATAAAGTATGTTTAGTAAATTCAAAAGATGTATTTATTCTAATTAAACGGCCTTTGTGATTCAGTGGGCATTCTTAAAGAATTAGAACAAAATCTGAGCTTTAGTGTAAAGAGCGAGACTTTGACGAGGGGGTGAACCCCCTCATATACAAAATTAAAAATATACGAATATAGAAATTAGTTACATAAGTTAATTTGTAAGTTACAAATACAGAAGAGAGAAAAATGAGGACTTTTTTCCCAAGACACTGAACGAACAGAACCTATTTGAATATTTAGGCCCTATATCTAAGGGCCGTCTTCAGCAAAGAAAATAATAAACAATAACACACTTACAATAAAAGTTGTCGGTTAAAAATCAATTTTTTAAAATAGTCTAAGCATCATTACTTCTAAACAAAATGTTCAGCCAAGACTGTGTGATAAAAGCTAACATTTTACAAGCTAAAATTTTCATTCATTTCGCTAACTGTATTTATTAAAAATTTGAATAACTTATAATTGCGACTAAATAAAAAAACATTTTTTTTAACTGCAAGTAAGGAGCGACATTAAAACTTAAAACGAACAGAAATTGTCCCGTAAATGAAAGAGGTTGTCCCCTCCTCAACGCCTCGCTCTTTACGCTAAAGTTTGTGTCTTAGTCACAACTCTACTTTAAAAAAAAATAAAAACTTTAGCGTAAAGAGCGAAGTGTTGAAGAGAGGACAACCTCTTTCATATACGGAACAATTTCTGTTCGTTTTAAAAAAGTTAAAAAAAACTTTTTTTTATTTAATTTCTGAACGTTTTTGAATCAATTTTTTTGCTAAATAGCTTTCTCATAGTTTGGATCAGACGGTTTTGATAAAACAAAGGGGCAGGGGAGGAGGCCTAGTTGCCTTCCACTTTCTGGTTACTTAAAAATGCGACAAGAATTTTTATTTTTTTAAGAAAGTTTTTGTTAGTAATAAATATAAGTAACTTACGAATTAACTTACTTAATGAACTTCTATATTTGTGTATTTTTATTACGTATGTGAGGGGGTTCACCCCCTCGTCAATACTTCGCTCTTTATACTAGACCTTGACTTTTGTCCCAATTCTTCAAGAATGACCCCCGAATCACAAAGGCCGTAGAATAAATATTTGAAATTACTAAAAATACTTTAGCGTAAAGAGCAAGGTATTGTGGAGGAGACGAACTCCCTTATAGACGTAATATTTTCTGTTCGTTTTAATTTTTAATGCTGCTCATTGCTTCCAGTTGAAAAAAAAATATTTATTTTTTCATTGTTTTTTTTTTAAATAATACTAGAAAATCCTGCGCCCCCTTCATGGAAATTATCTTCCCTCATAATAAATTCTTCATTGGAAATATCCTCCCACGTAACCCCCTCCCCCCGATACACCCCGACACAACGCAAAAAATACCCCTGAAAACGTCTGTATACTTCATAATAACAATTACTAGCCCCTCCCCCGGGGACTTTGGGAGATAAAGTCGTCCCCAAAGACATAGTTGTCAGGTTTTTAACTAAGCTGAATGCGATGGTGTGATTTTCATTAAGATTCTATGACTTTTAGGGGGTGTTTCTCCCTATTTTCTAAAATAAGGCAAATTTTATCAGTCTCATAACTTTTGATGGGTAATACTAAACTTGATGAAACTTATATATTTGAAATCAGCATTAAAATGCGATTCTTTGATGTAATTATTGGTATAAAAATTCCAATTTTAGAGTTTCGGTTACTATTGAGCCGGGTCGCTCCTTACAACAGTTCGTTACCACGAACTGTTTGATATTTGCCTTTTCTGCAGCTAATCTTGTAGTTTTTTTGGGCTTGGGCTTGTTTTTATTCGTTCCTATTTTTGTTTTATTTTGAATTAGATTATTTTCTATAATTAATTTTGTGTACATAGGGTTGAGTGTGTGTTCACCCAAGTCTCTATTTAGGGATGTATAATAATTTAAGCTTCGTTTGATTTCGATTGCCTTGCAGACAGTTTGTTTGATTCCTAGGTCATTGCTAATTAAAATTGTTTCGTCAAATGGAACATAAAGATTGGATTTTCAAAAATATGATTGCTTAAAGCTGAATCGAAAAATATGGAGCTATTTTTAGATTTTAATGCTTTTTCAATACTTTCTTTGTGTTGCTGTAATCTTGTCCCTAAATTTTGGTGGGTTCGACCAATGTAATAATTTCTACATGGTATTTGATAGACCCCTCTTAGACGAGTAACTGGGGTTTTATCCTGTCCAGAGTTGAGAAGTTTTATTACACTTAAATTTCTAGTCAATACAAGTAATTTACTAGGCTAATTTAAAAAATGGATTTTTAACCGAGAACTTTTATTGTAGGTGTGTTATTGTTTATTATTTTCTTCGCTGAAGACGGCCCTTATATATAGGGCCGAAATATTCAAATAGGTTTTGTTCGTTCAATTATCTTGGGAAAAAAGTCCTCATTATTCTCTCTTCTGTATTTGTATTATGGAAAGGCAGTGTGGTCTTCGTCATTATTTAATTTGTAAGTTACACATATTAATTACAAAAAAAAAGTTTGTAAATAAACTTAAAGTTCTAGTGGCCTTTTTAAGTAGCCAAAAAAATTGAAGGGCAACCAAGCCCCCTTCCCCACCACTTTTTTTCTCAAAATCGTCCGATCAAAACTTTGAGAAAGCCATTTAGCCAAAAAATAAAATTAATATGCAAATTCCGTTCTAATTATTCATGTACGGTAAGCCAAAATCAAAACCTGCATTAAGTCAAAAACGTTCAGAAATTAAATAAAAACAAGTTTTTTTAACTGAAAGTAAGGAGTAAGGAGCAACATTAAAACTGAAAACGAGCAGACATTATTCCGAGGATGGAAGGGACTGTCCCCTCCTCAACACCCCACTCTTCACGCTAAAGTTTGACTCTTTCTCACAGCTCAACTTTTTAAAATAATAAAAGACTTAGCGTAAAGAGTGGGGCGTTGAGGAGGGGACAGCCTCTTTCATATACAGGATAATTTCTGTTCGTTTTAAGTTTTAATGTCGCTCATTGTTTCCAGTTTAAAAAAACTTTTGTTACTTAATACTTGATGGACCGGCAGCCCATTGCCAATATCTGGCTTCAATTTTGTTAAGAATAACTGTGAATCTTTGCATTATGTGATATTTATTCTACTTGTTTTTTGGTTAAAATGTTTGTAACGGAACTAAAACTTTTTGATACGATGTGACAAGAGAAATACTATCAAAACTTTACTGCAATTCCCCCGAGTCCAGGATATTTTTTCGGTATTTCTACCTGCAGCTGAAATATTTGATACCCTCTTTTAAATAACACATTCAGATTCACATTAGTACTATGCTCGAGCCCCTCTTGCAGTATCACTTTTTGCACTTTTATTCTATCAAATGAATTTATAATCCATAGTGATATTTGCATCGTCAGAAAATCTTCAAATCTGATCTTTGTCACAATTTTAATTTTCCAAAAAAAGCTGCGATTTACACCGTTTTTCTTCTAATTCTTTTAATTGAGGCTGTCTCCGTGTAATTGTAAGTTAGTTTCATTAACAAACATGCCATGTCTGCTTTAAAATTCCTCAGGCTTTCTTTGAAATCTTAATCCATACTTTCCAGAACCTCTAAAAACCGATTTGAAAATTTAATAAAACGTTTTTAAACATGCACCACAACCAGCGTACTTTAGTATGTAAGGGTAATCATTGGAAGTCCTCAACATCAAACAGTTCGTGGTAACGAACTGTAGTAAGGAGCGACCCGGCTCAATAGTAACCAAAACTCTAAAAAATTGAATTTTGATATCAATAGCTACATCAAAAGAATTGCATTTTAATGCTGATTTTAAATATATAAGTTTCATCAAGTTTAGTCTTACCCATCAAAAGTTAAGAGCCTGAGAAAATTTGCTTTATTTAAGAAAATAGGGGGAAACACCCCCTAAAAGTCATAGAATCTTAACGAAAATCACACCATCAGATTCAGCGTATCAGAGAACCCTACTGTAGAAGTTTCAAGCTCCTATCTACAAAAATGTGGAATTTTGTATTTTTTGCCAGAACCCAAATCACGGGTGCGTGTTTATTTGTTGTTTTTTTTCACAGGGGTCATCGTATCGACCAAGTGGTCCTAGAATGTCGCAAGAGGGCTCATTCTAACGGAAATGATAAGTTCTAGTGCCCTTTTTAAGTGACCAAAAAAATTGGAGGGCATCTAGGCCCCCTCCCACGCTCATTTTTTCCCAAAGTCAACGGATCAAAATTTTGAGATATCCATTTTGTTCAGCATAGTCGAAAACCATAATAACTATGTATTTGGGGATGATTTACTCCCCCCCCAATCCCTGGGGGAGGGGCTGCAAGTTACAAACTTTGACCAGTGTTTACATATAGTAATGGTTATTGGGAAGTGTACAGACGTTTTCAGGAGGATTTTATTTTATTTGGGGGGTGGGGCTGAGGGGAGGTGGCTATGTTGGAGGATCTTTCCTTGGAGGAATCTGTCATGGGAGAAGAAAAATTCAAGGAAAAGGGCGCATGATTTTCTAGCATTACTATAAGAAAGCAATGAAAAATAAACATGAAAACGTTTTTTCAAATGAAAGGAAGGAGTAGCATTGAAACTTAAAACGAACAGAGATTATTACGCATATGAGGGGTTCTAAAAATACTTTAGCATAAAAAGCGAGGTATTTAGGAGGAGATAAACACCTCGCACTTTATGCTAAAGTATTTTTAGTAATTTCAACTATTTATTCTACGGCCTTTCTGATTCAGGGATCATTCTTAAAGAATTGGGACAAAACTTAAGATTTAGTGTAAAGAGCGAGGTATTAACGAGGATACAAACCCCCTTGTATACATAATAAAAATATAAGATTATGAAAGTTTGTTACGTAAGTTGCTAATTTATAAGTTACGTATATTTTTTACTAATAAAAACGTTCGTTAAAAATTAAAAGTTCTAGTTGCCTTTCTAAGCAACCGAAAAATTGGAGGGCAACTAGGCCTCCTTCTCCACCCCTTATTTCTCAAAATCGTCTGATCAAAACTAAGAGAAAGCCATTTAGCCAAAAAAAGAATTAATATACAAATTTCATTTTAATAATTTATGTGCGGAGAGCCAAAACCAAACATGCATTAATTCAAAACCGTTCAGAAATTAAATAAAAAAACTAGTTTTTTTAACTGAAAGTAAAGAGCGACATTAAAACTTAAAACGAACAGATATTACTCCGTATATGAAATGGTTTCATATACGCCACTAAGCACTGGAGGAACTATGTCTAAGAAGTCAGAAACATCTCTAGCTGTCAGAACAAGAGTTATGGGCAACTTACAGCGGGAACTTGCGCTAATGTCGACAAAAATGTCAACGCCATCTGGAGTTTGGCGATAATTGGTATTTTCCCAGTATAATAATAAAACTAATTAATTTAGTTAGTGGAATAGGTAAAATAAGGATAGTAATAAGTGTTTGATTTCAGTTTCTGACAGCAACAAAAAACAATTCGCTGAAATATGCCAAGTGTCACCAAACACTAGATAGCGTTGATATTTTCGGAGTAGACACTAGCGCCAGTTTCAACAGTGTCTAAAGCAAAGTAGAATATTGCAATTTTTTCCTATGGTCAATGTGTTTTGCAATAGCCAGTTTTGTAGGGCGATTGTATGTCTAAATAGTACTAAGTCTTTGATTCGGTCAAAATGAGGTATTATAGTATTAGGCATGTTTCACGACAACTGTAGAGGAAAACCAAAGCACGCGCGGGATTTCCGAGGAGAGAGAAGTCTTTAAAAAATAATCTTGGGGTGGGGTTGAAGATTACTTTTTGCCGTGAAATTGTCATATTTTTTGGTAAATACAATACTTGATGCTTTTTTATGTTCTTTCCAAACATAATGAATATTTCACTCGCAAATACACTCCTCTCCCTCGTGGTCCCGTGTTTAGCCCTAAGATATAGTTCTGTCCATGGCTAAAAAAAAAATAAAGCAGCAAGTTCCCCTTAATCGTACTAATCGTAACCGTAACAGTACATAGAAGAGAAACAAGAACTGTCAGCAGGGGGCACCAGAACTGGGAAAGGGTAATATTTTTTCGTTTCAATGGAAAGATCAAACTAATTTTTTTTCAAAATCGAGGAGAGACAGTAAAATCTAGTCGAACAATTTCTCCCAGGCCCCCTCTGAACAGCATTCCCAACTACCAGACTAGACAAAGTAAACAGGAGTCGGATTTTAATTCAACACAAGTTAAAAAATTAACTCATTTGTTTTGTCAGCAGTAGAACAGATGACATAATACATTAAAAAATTATGCTCTAAAAAACCGAACGCTTACATAATCTAGGCCTACATCTTTAAAAATAAAATTAAATAGGAGATAATTAATAAAACCATGCTCATTGCACGACAGTTACACTCGAGATGATAACACCTTTTCAAAATCCTTAATCTTTGTAGACGGTACCAATTAATGTTATCTGCCTAGCGTAAGGGTCATTCAGACACGTGAAAAATGTTTGTAAGTTCCGGTGTTACAAGGCGCGAGCGTTATAAAAGCACTTATAATACTTATAAAATTATAAACCGGCAAGTGGCACAAGGTAAAACCAGGGTTGCCGCCTCTAGTAGTTTATCACTGTTTTTAATGATTTTTATATTGCCCAAACAAAACAAAAAATCACTAAATCAGGACTTAACTCGCTAGTTTATTGAAGAAAAGCACTATATGAAACAAAACATCACTAGAATTTGGTGATTTTTCTCTTCATCGGGTGGCAACCTTGGAAAAAACTGGAGCGATATTTGAAAAATGAGGTGGGAAAAATTATGTAAGATCTGAAGAAGACGATGAATTTCGTCTAGCGAACTAACAGACAGAACCCAACTGGTATGTCTGATTGAAAGCGAACAGTAGATCTGATTAAAGAAACTTTAAGGGGGGAAGGGAAATTTTTTTTAAATATAGAGAGGGAAAGTTATCGTTTTTCAATGAAATGGCAATAAATGGCATTTTCAAGGAAAATACAACCAAAACAGGTATTTTCCAAAATCAAGGGGGCCCAAAAATGTAAGATAAGAATTCCCTCAATTGAGGGAATGGAAAGCAACATTCTTTGAACCATATCTAAAAAAGTTAGAAAAATTCCTTCAAACACCTATATGAACAAGTATTTTCCCTATTTGAAGGGAAAATATGGTAAATATTGAGCAGTCCACATTTCTGACCAACAAATAAAGTGAACATACCACTCAATGCCTTTTTTGTGCTCTTTTTGAATATAATAATCGCTTTGTCTTAAACTGAATTTTAAGCCCTTTACAGAACCTCAAAGATGATACCCTTTTCTCTTATTTTGGATATGGTTTGTATACCTAGTTAGTGTTGGGTGAAATTTTGATTAAACGATATATTGATATATAGATTTCAATATTTCTCATAAGTTTTTTGCTCAGATTAAATCAAGGGTTTGGCAAAATTCAATAACAAAATTTGCAATTAAAGAGTATTTTGCATATTTTTTTCCAAATTTTGAATAAAATAAAAAGACATCCATTACATGATTGAGCATTACAAAAACTCTAATTTGGAATTACTCGGGCTCAGGATTAAGGGAAATAAGCTACTGGATATTTTTGGCTATTCAAATTAGCGACATGTCAATATTTTCCCCTGAGAATTCGTTCAGCCTTTAAGAGATAAAATAAAATAATCTATTTTTCAACTGAAAACAAGGAGCAACATTAAAGCTTACAAGAGCATAAATTTTCCCATATATAAGGGAAAAACCCTTCCTCAATACCTCGATTTTCACGCCAAAGTTTCTTTTTGTATTTCAAAAATCTCCTGATTGTAATTAACCGGCTATCGTACTTCAGGAGTGGTTCTTCATTAATAAGGAGAAAAAGTTAAAATTAGCGTAAAGAGCGAGGTATTGAGGAAGGAGCACCCTGATATACGGGATAATTTCTGTATGTTTTAAGGCTGCTTATTTCTTTAGTTAAAAAATTAGTTTCTTTATTTAATTTCTGATCGTTTTCCAAATAACGCTGGAAAATACAACTTTTCTCTCAATGGATAATCCCCCCTAGAAAGTTTCTCCTTGGATTGTTTCTCCCGCGTAAGATCCCCCTTCCCCCAGACAATTCTATCCCTGCTAAAAGTTCCGCATAAAAAAAAACTTTTTGCGGACAATTCCACCTGGGAAATTATTTTTAGTCTATTTTCGTTTGAAAAAAAAAACAGGTTTTCTTTTAATTTGTAATTATTTTTCATATCATGCCAGAAATCCTCCTTCCGGGGAAAATTTTCCCTGGAAATGGTCCCCTCCCAATGTCTCAACGGAAGGCTCTCCCGCGTGAAATTCCACCATGAAGAATCTCTCCTGTGGAAAACCCCCTCCCCCCACCGCGGCAATATTTCCCAGACAACTTCCACTCCTTTGAAAATTTTACCTGGGCTATTTCCCCGAAATATCTTCAGATGTTGAACTGGCGAAGAGAAAGTAGGTCAAATAATGAATTTCGTTATAAGAATTCTGGTAAATTCGCCCATGTTTAGTTTCCCTTTGAAAGTTCGTCCATGGAAACTTCGCTCCCCAAGGTAAATACTTCCGTTGGAAAATCCCCCCGCATAAAATTTACCCACAGAAAAATCACCCTCCCCAAAATGTCTTTTACTTCCCAATAATTAATACTATATGTAAACACAGGATAAATTTCAAAACTTACAACCCTTTCCCCAGGGACTTGCAGGGTCGTGTCATCCCCAGAGGCATGATAACTTGACCTTTCGACTATGCTGATCAAAATGGCAATCTCAAATTTTTGATCGGATGACTTTTGGAAAATAGGAGGGAGAGGAATATAGTTGCCCTCCGATCGTTTTGGTCACAAAATGAGGATCTAGAACTGTTATTTCTGTTCCAGCAAGCCCTTTCCTGATCTTATATGACCATTGGTTGGATACGATCACCCTTGCAAAAAAAGAAAGATCACGCATCCTTGATCGTTCTTCTGGCAAAAATTACTAATTTCATAATTTTGCAGATGGAAGCTAGAAACCCTTACTTTATGATTTTCTGATATGCTGAATCTGATGCTGCGATTTTTATTAAGAATTATTTTTTTTAGGGGTGCTGTCACCCTGTTTAAAAAAAAAAATCTATAAAATTTTCATACAAATTTTTTCAGGCTTGTAGCTTTTGATGGGTACATGAAATTTGACGGATTTTATACATTTGGAGTCGGCATAAAAAGCCAGTTCATTTGATATACCGATTGTTATCAAAATTCTGTGTTTTAAAGCTTAGGTTGTCACTGGGCTGAGTTACAGAAAAAAGCCGAAATAATATCGTTTTTGATATCGATATTTAGATTTTGATATTCAATATCGATATTTGGTCCTATATATCAATATTTAACATCGCCCAACTCTACCTAGTTAGCGTCACTCTTGTTCAAACCGGTTTACACATAGATTCAATGGACAGTGACAAAATCGAGAATCAAAATATGGGCTATATATTTGGGTAAGGTTAGAAAACCTAGGTTAGGTTAAGTTAAACTGAACTTGAATTTGCGACAAAAACGATTATTATATTCGGACAGAGCATAAAAACGGTATCAATTGGTATATTCACAATATTTACCAAAAATATAATATTTCCATATAGTACTTGAAGATCTATTTGAAGAAATATTGAAAGTGTAGAAGCTTCTATTTAAAGAGAAGCTGTTCGACTCAGATCCGAAACAAAAACAAACCAATTTTTTGGATGAATGAAGAATCTTTTTTGTCGCTGGTTACGTGAGATCTGGCTGATGAAATGACATTGACCAATCAGAATTTAACTTTAGTACTTATATTTACATTCGGTAATTATAATTATAGATTATTCGGTAATTATAGATTACCGAAGATTTGTCCTTTTTGGCCAACCGTCTGGGGCTACACGAAAAGCAGGTCGTCCTTGTCTGGGTTGGGAGGATGTCATAAATAAGGATTTAAAGGAAATGGGAACTTCCTGGGAG
This sequence comes from Artemia franciscana, assembly GCF_032884065.1. NCBI lineage: Eukaryota > Metazoa > Arthropoda > Branchiopoda > Anostraca > Artemiidae > Artemia > Artemia franciscana. The sequence goes on from NC_088870.1 coordinate 38,275,445, forward strand.
GGTGTAAAGAGGGAGGCTTTAAATAGATTAGGTTGGAGGAGGAGCGTGCGTAGCTGTGTTGGCCTCAGGCGGCTTGGTGCTGCAGTGAGTTATTAGTAGTAGTGATTATATTTACTGATTAATTAGAAAAACAAAATTTTCAAAAAAGAAAGATTTCAAGAGCCACATTAAAGCTTAAAATGAGCAGAAATATTGTCATACAATAGTTGAAACTTAAATCAAACAAAAATTATTATGAATGAAATAATGAAACCTGAACCGAACATGAATTACAGATACTGAAAAAAGTAACACATAGACCCAATGCTAGGGATAAATAGACAAAACCTAAAGCGAACAGAATTTTGAATGACTAATCAAGCCAAACATAAAACGGCCATAAATTACCACACAAAAGATGTGAATTTTCCGATGAGACAGCTAAGAAATACATGCACCATTAGAATAATAATAATAATAATAATAATTTACTTATGCCCTCAATACATGAGGTGCAAACATTGAATTATAAATTATAGCAAGTGTTTGTTTATTAAAACAACCTTTCACCCTGAATAGCAGGCCATATGTTTTCCTAAGTTTCCCCAACACAGATGATAGCACCAACTCCCGCGTAGCTTTAATTGACGGACCAAAAGGCAACCCAAGGTATTGGGTAATATAACATTCATTGCGTCGAAAATGAGCTTTACCCCATCACCCTAGTGTGCAAATATATACCCCGAATTGTATATATGTAATTACTTTCCATCATCTTGATAAGGTGTTAAATCAATTGAAAGAAAAGAATGGTTTAGAGAATTCAGTGCATTTATACAACTCAGGGTGTATAAATTGGTGTATTTTGCACATTAGAGGCTGAGGAGGGTGAAAGCTCCCTTCTGCCGCAAATAGGTGTTTGGATTCAGGATGAATTTCTGATGCTATGGATATGTCTATTTCTTAGCTATCTTATTAGTGAGTTAATCAGACGATTTACCCAAAAGCCATTTCTGATACTCTGAGTAACTTCCCTATGTAGTAAACTTTGCCATCTGCCGTGTTTAAGGTCATTTTTGATAACTTTATTTTTTTAGGTCGTATCCAAAATTTTTTTTTTGGGGGGGGGGTTAACAAAATTACTGTTTCGGGAGGGATTACAGGATTTTTTTTCTGGGGAGGGGTTACAAAAAACTCCAGAAAATGCAAGAAAAATTTGTTCAAATTCATTTTTATTACGTTTTGACGAGTCAGATAAACATTTCGGGGGGGGGGAGGAGTTCAAAGGCAAGTTGACATAATTTTGCAGCTCTGCTGCGATATCATCCACATGAGCAGATCATGCTGTATTAATTAATTATCAATTGTTATATATTTAATTATTAATTAATATATTAATTATTAATTAATTAATTCAGTCTTTCTCGATACCTCGTTTGATTCTCGAGATGTTTATAGAAGGGCCTACCCCTAGAGGGGGTTTAAGGTAAAAAAAAAAAACTTAACAAAACACTTCAAAATTTGTTTATATGCATTTTCGTTACGTGTTTCGACAGTTGGAAAAAAAATTCGGGGAAGAAGTTCAAATCTTGAAGTATCCCCTAGGATACGACCTTAGCTATGTCGAACGTGGGGTAAAACGACATTGTACGCGTTGTAGCCTAAGTAGGCTAAGTTAAGATTATCGCACCCCAGGTAATTATATAACAGATTCTACAAATGACGTAGATGCAATGTAAATAAACAGCTCGATGCCTTTTTTATGTTATTTCTAAATATAACTACCGTTACCTCGCAAATCAAATTTAAAAAACCTTAAGTAAACCAAACCTGAACACCTTTTTCCCTACTTTTTGGAAACTTCCTCGATCTGGAAACTACCTTAAACAACCTAGAATGCTTACTATATTTCTAAAGCCGGTCTGCTTCTTCTTACCCCTTCCCCTCTCATGAGAAAATATATAGTCCAAATTACACAGTCAATGAATTTTCAATAGTGCTACGCTCCACTTCCTGTCGCTTGTTAACTGTTTGGTGTTAAACTAGCAAAAGGATAAGACTCGTGTTATTGGAAAGGCAATGATATGTAATTTGGACTACATGTTTGCTCATTAGAGGGGAAGGGATGGGGAGGGGGGTAAATTCAAGCAGTCAGCATTTAGAAATACTGTAGGCTAAGTTAAGTCTTTCAGACTGTTATAAAGTAGTTTCCAGAATAAGGAAGTTTCCGAAAAGTACGGAATTAGGCGTCACTTTAGTGCCCATTTCAGGGCTTTAAATTTGCTACGCGAGTGTCATGATAATTATATTTCGAAAAAGCAGTACTGTCTTCACCTTGTCCCTATATCAGTAATAGAATTTCGCAGCCCAAACTCTTTAAAGGCCAGAACGTCATTGAGGGGTCGCCTACTTCCCACCGTCTGTTTGGAAATAAATCCAGCATAAATGAGGCATGAGAAAAACGTTTCGAGTTTCATAACATTACTAAATTCAAACAAAAAGAAAAATGAATAAAATACAAGGGTACTAGGCTAGCCTTGATATGGCCCAAGGCTAAATAAAAAAGTTTGTTCTTTATTGGTTGCAACTTTTTGTTTATAACCTAGGGATATATTCAGGTGTTAGAAAAAGGGATATGGAACACTGTTCTGTGACTCTGGCAATAAGGATAATCTAAGATGTTTTTATCATAGAGTTCTGCTCTCAGGGGGGGGGGACTAGACTTGTGGTACCAACATATGAGAGACCAATACATTTCTGATTCTTTCAAGTAATTTATTAGCTGAAAAATAAACATGCAATCCTGCTTCCTTTCAAGGCTTTTTCCAAATATAATAATCACTACCATCGCAATTGCCCCCTCTAATGTCTTGATATAGCTCTAGGCTACATAAAAACCTAATGATTTCTTGGAATTTTAATACTGTCTTACTTATTTCTTATCAATAGTTGGTTCGAAACGACTAAAAAGGCCAATTTAACAAGAGCTAAGAGCTCATATGGCACTTGTGACGAGGTCAAAAGAGCCAAGAGCTCATATGGCATGAGCTCGAACAAAATTCTAAGAATCAATAGATTGCTTTAAAAGGAAAATCAGGGGCTTAATGCCGGTCGGGATTTAAAATAAGAGCTCTGAGTCACGAAGTCCTTCTAAATATCAAAATTCATTAATATCCGATCACCCACTCGGACGTTAAAAATACCTCAATTTTTCTAATTTTTCCTCTCCCTTCAGCCCCTCAGATGGTCAAATCGGGGGAAACGACTTTATCAAGTCAATTTGTGCTGCTCCCTGACACGCCTACCAATTTTCATCGTCCTAGTGTCCAGAAGCACCAAACTCGCCAAAGCACTGAACCCCACCACCTCACTCCACCAAAGAGAGCGGATCCAGTCCGGTTACGTCAATCACATATCTACGACATTTATAAGCGTTTTCCATGATTTCCGGTTTCACCCTCAATTCCCCCCAATGTCAAAACATCTGGTCGGGAATTGAAATAAGAGCTCTGAGACATGAGTTCCTTCTAAATATCAAATTTCATTAAGATCCGGTCCCCCGTTCTTAGTTAAAAATACCTCAATTTTTCGGATTTTTCCAAATTAACAACCCCCAGTTCCCTCAAAGAGAACGGATCCGTACCAATTATGTCAATCTCGTATCTATAAATTGTGCTTATTCTTCCCATCAAGTTTCATCCCGATCACTCCACTCTATGGGTTTTCCTAGATTTCTGTTTCCCCTCAAACCCTATATGTCCCCGGATCCGATTCGAATCGAAAATGGAGCATCTGAGACATAAGATTCTTCTATATATCAAGTTTCATTGAGATCCGATCACCTATTCGTAAGATACCTCGATTTTCACGTGTTCCAAGAATTTCAATTTCCCCCTCCAACTCCCTTCAATGCCACCGGATCTGGTCGAGATTTAAAATGAGAGTTTTAAAGCACAAGATCCTTCTAGATATCAAATTTCATTAAGATCTGATCACCCGTTCGTAGGTTGCAAATACCTCATTTTTTCTAATTTTTCCGAATTACTACCCCCCCCCTCCCACTCCACCAAAGAGAGCGGATCCGTGCTTATTTTCCCACCAAGTTTCATCCCGATCCCTCCATTCTAAGCGTTTTCCAAGATTTTAGGTTCCGCCTCCCCCCAACTTCCCCTTCACCAGATCCGGTCGGGATTTAAAATAAGAGCTCTGAGACACAATATCCTTCTAAACATCAAATTTCATTAAAGATTCAATCACTCCTTCGTAAGTTTAAAATGCCACATTTTTTTAGTTTTTTAGAATTAACCCTCCTCCCCCAACTCCCCCAAAGAGAGCGGATCCGTTCCGGTTATTTCAATCAAGTACCTAGGACTTATGATTATTTTTACCATAAGTTTCATCCAGATCCCTCCACTCTAAGCGTTTTCCAAGATTTTAGGTCCCCCCAAACTCCTCCCGATTTCAGCGGATCTAGTCGGGATTTAAAATAAGAGCTCTGACACACGATATCCTTCCAAACATAAAATTTCATTAAGATCCCATCCCCCGTTCGTAATTTAAAAATACTTTTTTTCTATTTTTTCTGAATTAACCGACCCCCCACTCCCCTCCAGATGGTCAAATTGTGCGAAAACGACTATTTCTAATTTAATCTGGTCCGGTCCCTGATACGCCTGCCAAATTTTGTCGTCCTAGCTTACCTGGAAGTGCCTAAAGTAGCAAACCGGGACAGACAGACCGACAGAATTTGCGATTACTATATGTCACTTGGTTAATACCAAGTGCCATAAAAACGATAAGACACGAAGAGGTGTAATTTATTTATGGGCCAGGGCTACATTGAGGCATACGAGGGGTGCAATTGCAATGGTAGTGGTTAGTTAATTTGGTAAATTGATTGATTGCATAACATAATCGGTTTTGCAACATGTCAAACAATGGAAAGGGCAACAAACAAATATATTATTAGGGTCTGTGTCGTCGTTTGGGCCCCCCTTGATAACTTGGAGAAAAATTACTACATAGCCTATTCCCCTTGACTCTCCGGATGTGGACCCTTTTGCTCCTGCCCTGGAAAAAACTCCTGAGTTATGCTCCTAATTATGGATATATATTGTCCTTTTGTAAGGAGGGTTGTGCATAATCACAGTAAAGACGGTTATGTTGAAAAGCAGCATAAAATAAGGAACCTAGCGGTACTATTTTTATTTTATGTTAATTTTGTCTATAGTTTAGGGCTATATATAGGTTCATCTGAGGTTGGGGAGGTAATGGGGTTAAATTGTCGCAATCACGACTTTAACCATAAAAATTAACATACAATTAGCAATCTCAAAATGCATCTTTTTGTTCTAGCATGACTCCTTCTGCAATAGCGGTTTTAGGCCTCATAAATTGGGGGAGGAGAGTACATATACTACAGGAGTGTAATAAAATGAGCGGAATTTGATGTCATAAAACAGAAAAACTGGGGAGGGGCAGCTGCCCTCCTGCTCAGGCCTAGAATCACCACTGTCCTTCTGGAAAAGCGCTACTCAGCAATTTTATATTCAGTGGGAAACAAGTGGCGGGTAACAGAATAGCCTATAGATATATAGAATAGATATACAAGCCAATAGAATAGACTTATATAATTTGGGCTACATATTTGGGCTACATTAGGAGGGGGAGTAAATGGACAACGTGAAGTTAAAGACAGCTTTTACTACATACAATGCAAAACAATTGTAGCTAACACATTTTGGATGCAGACCCGCTATAATTTACCCCCCCCCCCCTAATGTGCAAATATATAGCCCGAATTTGTTTCTAATGTAGGCTATATTATATTTTCATCACGTTTTGGTATTTTTCATTAGGATTAATCTAACTTCACTTCTTGAATGGATTCGCTATAACAGATAAGTGCCGTTTTCGTTATTTTTGTGTGAGTCAGGAAAACATTTCAGGTAAGGTGGGGTTCAAGCCAGTTAGCCATAAAAGTTAAACCTTGCAAAATAGATCTTCTGCTTAATTGAAGTATAACAAAATTGTTTTCAGCTTCATAGCTTTGCTCAATTCCATTTTATAAGGTTTTAAAGATATGCAAATACATTTCCTAAATTTTGAAAAAAAAATTGATATGGCTCAAAATTCTACTGAAATAACAGGAATTGCATTTTCAGAACTAAAGGCAGAGAAAAAGCAACTAGTAACTGAAAATTAAGGTAAAATGTTGTTTTGTCAAAATTTCAATAAGTATAGACCTGTCATGTAGGCAGATTTCAGGGCCCTCTATAGGGAGAAGGAGTGGAGGTTGGTACTTTAAAATATCTTCCCGGGACATGCTTTAACCTGTAGACCCATCACTGAAAGTTTCATTTTCCTAACCTAAACCCTTTCCGAGATAGCAAGAAGTCAATTAACTAGAATTTTACCGAAAATCTTAGTATTATAAGGGCCCACCCTGCCCCCTTCCCCTTAAGACCCTTATTAAATATCTCTTAGCTGGGTGCGGAAATAAATTTTCGACGGAATACCTTAAATTAGGCATTTTTTAGTAGGCCTATCTAAAAAGATTGTTTCCCAAAAACCAGGTTTTTGACATACATCTTTTTCGCATAATACGGTTATAATGCACTATGACCCTTGTACACAACAAAATGCATAAGGGTCATTTCATATGACAATCTCCAAAAGAGAATAAAAGCCACGTACTTGCCAAATATATACAAATCGCCTTACCTTACTTTTAGCTATAACTCCTTCAAGAGACAACCAAAGACTGACAAGATGTTTCAATCAATGAAGGCCAAAATCTTTTCTACTTACATTTTTTCGAAAAGAAGATAATCCTTAAGAATGCTCTAAAATAATCTCAAATGGACTTCAACCTGACCAATTTGAATGAAGCAAGTTCTCTCGCCAAAGAGTTGGCCTGTATTGAATCGTGGCGTGTTTATCTCCCTTGTATCACCACCAAAACAGTTCTGAGAAAGGATTCATTCAATCTTTGCGGGGTTAACATTGCAATTTAAAATTTGGCTGATTAACTTGCAAATAATTGACAAATTTTTAGCTTTAATGAAGTAGATTATTTCAGTTTGTTAGTAATTTTGACAGTTTCTCTTAAGGAAAGTTCTGGTTTGAATATTTTTAAGTCAAATTTAAAAATAAATTACCTAAGTATTGATGATCAGGCTTAATCATTCGTGAGTTTTTTTTATGAGTTTAGTTGTTGATTTCGACAATGGCGGGTCAAGGAGGGACCGGGGGGACCCCGCCCCAAGATTTTCCAGTAACCTTATTCCTTGTTTTCTCACTCTTTAAAAATAAATTTGTCAATTTGGTCAATTATTAGCACACTTGTCACATTGCCCCCCCTCATATTTTGCTCTAGAACCGCCCCTCTTTTTTTATTGCAGTAAGCTTTTTGATTCTCCTTAGCTAGATCTTTTCATTGTCAAAAATTCTGCGATATCTACTCAATAAAGCCCATTTCCAATGCGTGCGCATAGGGGCTCATCACAAAACGAGCATCATTATGAATTGTAAGCATTTTCGGGTGGGGAAAGGCTAATTACAGAAGCGGTTTTGTAGGCCTCATAATCTGGGGAGGGGGGCAAGTTACAGATAGATATACCAAGCTATATATAATAAAAGGAATTTAATGCCAGATGTCAGACAAACTGGGGGGGGGAGCTTCTGCCCCCCTACCAAGGCTTAGAGCCACCACTGCTTCAGTCATTGAAAGTTGTGAATCCACGCCAGTTGTATGTCAGTAGGAGGGGGAGGGGCTATAACAGCAAATAAGGACAGGGGCAGATTCAACGGTCAAAGTAATACTTGTGTTTGAATCTAATTTTGAACTGATTGCAGGGCTGATTGAGTGGAAATAATACTAAGGGGGATCCCAAGTTTTTTTAGCCCCCCAAAATTAACATATGTATCAATCCTTTATTTGCCCCCCCCCCCCTTGAGCCTCACGTTACTTTTGCAAAGCATAAGTAAAATACAAGACCAACTTTAAGACATTACAACAAAGTTCATTCCAGCTGATCTAAGTTGACGTTCTGAACGGCATAATGGGCTATCTCTGATAAATGGGGTTCTGCTCTCTAGGATAGATCCTACTCTTAGAAATGAAAGAATTAAATCAACAGCAACGCTCTATCGTTACTTAAGTGTAGAGTTACGTGCTTTCCAAGCATTATTTTATCTTCTTTTTTTCACAGTCACGTCGCGCGGAAAGGTGGTCGTAATTGAAGGCGGCACGTCCGATTGGTAATTAAAATTTCTAGTGTCCTTTCTAAGGCGTAAGGGGAATTGGACTACAGTCAATTCTCTTCCGCTCTCTGTTGTGCTACTCGCCTCCTATGTTCCCGTAACGTCAGATCAAAATTCTGAGACTGTTATTTTGTTCAAAACTGTCGAAAGGTCCAATACATATTGCTCAAAGAATAACAGGAGCCCTTCCCCCCAATCCGATCCCTGGTGTAACGGCTGTAAATTATTGATCCCCCTAAAAATTGGGGCCAAATAAAGAGCTGAAAAAGTAATAAGATCTTTTTCTGAAAGACCTAATGCTTGTAATATCTACGGGCCAAAATGGACGCTAATTTTAGTTTGAGGACCTAGGTTTTCCCCGCCTCAAAAAAGGAGCATAAAAAAGGTCAAATGTTTTTCTAAATGGCTTCAAATTCATGTTCCTAAGTCATTAGACTATAGGGATACTAAGGTACAAGAAACGTTTGAAAAAAAACATTTGGTTCCCCAAAGCCTGGGGTCCAAAATGGCCAAAAATATTTTTCGTCGATTTTGACAATATTCTTCTCGTGCATAGCATTAATCCTTTTAAAGAACATGTCTTGCATACGAAACAAGCATAGAATTTTCACTGTAAACTCTTCCATCAGTCACTTGTCAATTATTAATCTAAAAGCGAAAATTTGGTCGACACGTCCTCTCCCCTTCCTAAAATCACACTATTCTTCTCTTAAAACTTCTCTAGAAGTATCTCTTATCTAATAAGTATCTTAATGCTAATTTATTTACTTAGATTTTCTCAGTTCACTTGGTACTTCCTTCTTTTCAAAAATCATATTTATAATCCTCTAACTTTGCAGTCATCTTATTTAAAACTCACCTACGACACAATCAACCTAATTTTTTGATCCTTTTAGTGCTGTCTTTACCTTACTTACTTACTTACTTAACTCCCATCTGGCCGGGTTTGCCGATTCAGGGCTTCTCCTCCAATGGTCTCATAACAATATTTTCGGTATGCCTCCCTGTCTGTTGCAGTCTTCAGCATTACTGAGGTCTGGTGGTCAGAAAACGTTTCTCACCAGCACTTGGGAGGTCTTTCCTTTTGGCGAGAGGCATTTATTCTTCGTTCAAAGGCTATTTTGGGCAGTTGGATTGGACTGGGGACAAATGCTGAAGATGTCCTAACCTTCGAATCTGTTGGAGTTATGTGGTCCACATTATGGTTTGGGGGTAATTCAAGGAGGACAAGGAGTTGTTCATTTGATGCTCCGTCAAGGTAAGGGACGCCACTGAGCTTTCGGAGCAATTTAATTTCAAATGTCGCCAGTCGGTGCTTGTCATTGGCTTTTAGAGTCCATGTCTCTGCTCCATATATTGCAGCTGGAATCACTTAGGCACGAAAGAGTCGCATCTTCAGTTTTAAGGGTAGGTTTTTATATTTCCAAATAGACCTCAGTGACTTGCAAAAACCAGGCAAAAACCAGGCGTCGTTTGATGTCTTTTGAAGAGTCATTTGTGGCTGTCAGCACACTTCCAAGGTAAATAAACGGGTCGACCCATACGATTTTCTCGCCCCGAATAGTGACTTTGGTGAGAGGAGACCAGTCTCTGAATTCCTTGATACCCTCATCGCCCTGGTCTTGCTGGCGTTTATCTCCATTCCAAAAGATTGCTGCCTTGTTGATATCGTTTTTACTGGCAGAGACCTCCTCTATTTTTCTATTCAGATGATTAGTGTCATCAGCATATGCAAATATGTCAAAAAGGTATCCTCCCAAGACAATTCCCGTGCTATAAGAGACAAGTGCTACCGAACTACTTATGAATAGGCAGAGGGGGGGGGCTTGTTATTTTTTTGTCACTTTTTATTCTTAAAATTGGCTTAATAAATTTTGATTTCTAATCGAATGAACCTCCTCCAAAATTTATATGACCATGCCTTCTATAAAAGCTATATATGATAAAACTGAGCTGCTAGTATAACTTACAACCGTTTCCCCCAGGAATGGGGGGGGGTGAACCCGGAACCATAGCTATTTGATATTTGGATGATTATGAACAAAATGGCTAAATCAAAATTTGACTGGAAGCATTTAGAAAATAGGGCGTGAAGGATGCCTGCAGTCCGATTACTTTTGAATTTTAAAAGTGGAGCTAGAACTTTTGACTTAAATCAAATGAGCCTATTCCGAAGTCTTTACGATTACCCCTTCGGTAAAACCCTTATACATACAATATATAGCTTGCATAACTTACAGCTCTTACCCTGGGGACAGCGGTAGGTTTTGTAAGCCCCTGAGGCATAATTACTTTAATTACTTCCCATTTTGAATATTTTGGACATAATGGCCATCTCAAAGCCCCCTCCAGAGTTAATGTGATTACCCCTTCCATAAAAACCTTATATTCCCCCGGGGTATAACTTACAACATTTACTCCCGTTTTCTGGGGAGCTGTGTTTTCCCTAAAGTTTTTGTTATGTTGTCTTTGGTCTATTTTGAACTAAATGCCAATATATAAAATTCGATAGGATGTATTTGAGGAGCATGGGGACTAGTTACTCTTTGATCACTTCTGACTCTTAAAAAGGGAACTAGAACTTTCAATTTCCAATCAAATGAGTCCCTTATGAAGTTGATACGACCACCTCTTCCATAAGAACCAAATTCGCCTCCAGGGCAGAACTAATAACGCTTGTCCACAAGCTCTAGGTGGCTGTGTCAACCCGAAGATCTTATGATCTAACAAAATGGCTATCTCAAAATTTTTATCCTTTGGTGAAAAAAGCGTGGAGGAGGTAGTTACCTACCGATGTTTTTTTACTCTTAAAAAGTGAACTAGAATTTTAAATTTCCGATTAAATTAACCCCTCTGAAGTTTATACGAGCTCCCCTTCCGTAACAAACCTGTTTCTCCCTAGAAGCACAACTGGCTCGTGACGGTGCATCCATGATGGGTGACACCAACAATTCTGTCTACAAAGCTTAAAGACTCTGAGGACTATTAAGGACATAAGATCAAGGACTCTGAGACTTGGTGCTTTTAAAATTTATTTGGCATTCTATTTATCTATTTGCTACTGCCACTATAGCCAAGATACCAAAGAATGTTGAAGAATTTGTGAGGGTAGTAGTTATTTATCTTTCTTCAAGTTCAAAAAGGACTAGGGTTCTTACAGAGTTTCAGGGGTGCTATAAAACAATCTTGAACCAGCTGCTTAAACTCACAAACAGGAGATGGTTCGCTGCTCACCGGTGAATTGTAAGACTTCTTAATTTGTAGAGTACTTTTTAACAGTTTTTCGTGCTAGCTTCAGCAGAAGACCGGAATGTTGCTGCACATAAAATTTCTTTAGAAATGAAAACTCATTCACAAAAAAGAACTTGCTCTCTCTATAAGTATGCGTGCAATGGCTTCGATTTCTTCAACATCTGGTTCCAATTGGTAAAGATTCCCGTTGGAAGTTTGCAGTCTTGAACGTTAAAAGTTCATCAAGACTTTATGTAGCAGCTTCATCCAAGAGAGGTTTCTCAGAAACTGTACAAGGATCCATTCGTAAAATCCGGGTCATTTTCCAACATTAGAAGACATCTTGTTAGGATATTAGTGTGCAGAATATCTGTAGGCGCGAAGGTAGAGCAGCATAATAACACCCAAGGACCAAAGAACTTTCAAAAAAAAAAAAAAAATGTAGGCTTCTATATTACCGCAGCAACTAATCATAACTCAACTAATGATGCTTGATATTGACGGATTCGGGCTTCCAGGATAAAACTAACTGAGGTTGCTGGCAGATTTCCCCCAAAGAAAAAAGACTTTCCTAGCCTGCCATGGGCTTTCGACTTCCTTCACTGGATAAGTGTGTTTATTATGTATTTACTCTTTCTGTTTGTTTTTTTTCTTTCTTTTGTCAATACCCAGCTTTTGTTTGATTTTTGGGTAAAAAATAAATTATAATTATGATCAGCTTATATTCCGTCAAGGTCTATGCTAAAATAAGGCAGAATTCAACTTCCCCTCATCAAAGTAAATGATATTGTACCACTGATTAACTTTTTCGCGAAACCTGGGAACTAAGCGTAGAATAAATATGTCCAAAAAAGCATAATTCTGGGCTCAAGAAAGTATAATCATCTTCGTTGGATTTGGCAACCCTGGTCATTCGTAAAGTTCCTTTGAAATTTTGGGGAATTTAGACCCAATTACAAAGGAATGGTCAATGTAACTAAAGGGATTCTTGTTACATGGTTTGCGCTTCTTGTAATTTAAAAAGGCTTCAGATAGGCTACGGTAAAAAAAAATTGTAGACTTCTTGCTATCTCAGAATGAAGCCTAGTTGGTTAAACTAATGAAACTCTCAGGTGAACTAATGAAACCTGGCTGGTCAGTACATTATCTGAATTCTGACACAAAATGTTATAGCCTAGATTAATTTTTGAGCTTTCAATTTTATTTTCATAGGCTAGGCTTTGATTTTTGCAATATTCTTAGTGATAATTATAATAGCAAAGAGCATACAAAAAGAAAATCAAGTAGGCTAGTATAGAATTTTGTAGATATTGAATAGCATACCCTAGGGTAAGACCACTTGTGCTTTACTAGTGCCTAGTCCTGGACAAACATCCTGATTAAAATGTTATCTTCTTATAGGCCAATTATAACTTTGTTATAGACAATAGGCTCTTAATATTGGACATTGAATAGGCCTAGATAGTTGATATTAGGGGCACAGCTGAGGGGGGAGCAGAGGAGAGGACTCCCCAAAGCTCTAAGTCATCAGTGTGCATCATCAACACCTTGCTCTGATGGTTCCTACTTGTGTAGGAAAAGTCAAAGGCATCAGCAGTCAGCACTGACAAGTGTCAACTTACTGTTGGCAACATGTAATTTTAATATGAGTGTGAGTGATCTTCTGTTTTCTGGATCTGATGCTTTCTTCAAATTAATCTATGTAGGTTGACACATGCCAAATTAAGGTGATATGGTTCCTAACTTATATGACAGGCCTTGGCCTATTTGACAAGTCAACCTACCTCATTTGACATGTAGGTTAAATCTTCAGATTTTCTTATAAAGACAGAATCACAATAACTTTGAACTCTTAACCTATTTCAAGGATTTTACCCAATGTCCAAATGGCTTTATTCCCTTACATGTGTATTATAGTAGTTCTATTTATGGTAATCAATCCTTGCCCATATATTACCTTAATTACTGTAATTTGCACTTAGTTGCAAAAACTGTGATGCTGTATTCTGAATTATCTCTATGGTGTTGAATTGTGTGAGAAGCATAAAGAATTGAGTGCAGATATACTAACAAATAGACCTTTGGGCAGCTCTTCTCTATTGTCAAAGAACAGAAGCATGCTCTTCTACTTGTCTATAGAGCTTTTATTTTTGCAAAAACCTAAGCCTTATATATTCATACTTTAGCTTATAGGTTCACAACTGTCAGGACATTCTGTATATCCCCCCTACAAGCTCAAAACCCTTGCCACAACCCTTTTTTGATATTGGCTGATGGTTAGGACTTAACTAGTTGAGGTTGACTAAATACAAGCTTAGAAAACTTCTGGTTTTTCAACATTTAAATTTAAACAAAAGTTATCCCTACAGCCTAGCCTATTTAAATATAATTATTCTGTTTAAGAACATCTGTCTTAGATTAAATCAATGCAAGATTGACTCTGTCTATGATTTGGATATGTTGCTCTGTATTTAAGATCCTGTGTCCAAGACAGGGGAGGATCAAGGATTTTTTTTTTTTTAGCAGGGGGTGTAAAATAGTTTACTCTAATAAACTTGCAAACAAAGAAATATCAGCAATTTAAAGGGAACCTCAACAATTAAATGCTGTAGGTAGGCTATAGAAATGGTTATAATTTAATTTAAAGTCTACTGAGAGTTCAAGTTCTAATAAAGCTGTTGAAATTATAAAAAGGTAAAGGTAAAGGATACAGCATTAGACTTTACAGTCCGTACTGGTGGTGCTGATCTCTGTTTCTTGGCCCTTCAGCCAGGAAGTGCAACAGGGGGTTGGGGGCCAGCCATCCTGTGCTTTCGCACACCCTTCCTGTTTACCTTCCCCAGATTTCTCCAGGTACCCATTTTGAGCTGGGTCGAATCTGGCTAAGCTTACAGAGTCATGCCACTGACCCCCATCCCAAACTGAAGAATTGGGTACACTGGGATTCGAACCCGCATCCTCTCAGATAAAGGATAAATTATAATGATGTGAAAATATTGATACAAGAAAGTAGTAAGTTATAAAAACCACCCTGCCATAAAAAAATGAAAAGCAGTTCACACTCTAAAAATAATATGATATTTAATATGACAGTATGATATTATTGCCAAACCCACCACTAAATTAGGAGGGGGGGCACTCCTGCACTCCCCATCTGAATCAGCCACTGGTCCAAGATTAAACTCAAGCTTTGAATGTGTGTATAAGATTAGGTTACCATTTTATCTGTCAGTGTATTTTAAATTGCAAGTGCTGTATATAGTTAAAACAATCAAGTTAATCACATATTTATTTTAGATATTTTGACAAATCCATATCTGAAATAATCCACTTTCTAGGTTTGTATGATAGCATTTTTTACAGTGACTCAACTGTCACATTAGTGATTAGCTGTCTGACTACTGGGTATCTTGCCCTAGCCTAGGTTTTTCCCTAAATTTGAGAAATAGATTCATGGATCTTTATAACCTTATAAATTGAATTGAGCCAAGGAAAGAGGCCCATAATGCTTTTCTTGTGCCTCATCTGGGCAGAAGGTCTATTTTGCAAGGTTTCATGTGTAACCTATAATACAAAGATTGTAAAAAGTCATCAAAGGTCTCTGCCCTTTAGAGAGGGGAGAAATGGAGACTGGTACTTCAAAATATATTCCTAGGACCATTAAGTATATGCATCCATTCGCAAAAGTATCATTTAACCAACTTGGCTACTATCCAAAATCAACAAGAGCCCCTAATATCTAGAATTTTACCTTCAGAGCCTTTGGATAATCTTTAAAGCTGTAGCAGGTAGTTGACCTCCTCAGAAGGAAATACTAAAATTTGACAATAAGGTATGTGATGGATAATTGCATTGTACCTTGACAACATTGGAAAAAGGGCAGATGCCTTCATAAACAACATCCCAGGTTGTGAATGGGCTGACTCCTTCTTGGAGCATCACAAAGACCAACTAGCAGCACAAATGTGCCAAAACTATTCAAGAAAGAAAGACTTCAAAAAATGTTTATTGGATGTGTTTTGGGAAATATGGATGTGGGGGGAGGGGCTGGTTGTCCTGTGATTTTCTGGGAATCTTTTTAAGCTTTGTCATTTACATGATGCAGTACCAACAGTGACAAAAAGCCTTTTCCCAAAGAAATTTACAACAAAATCACCAACTGCATCATGGATTTTGTCATTTGATCACCTTTCCAGAGTCTTTTTGATACAATGCTTTCTATTAACTGTGAACCATTTTGTAGGTTAAGATTGTCATCATTTACCAACTCATCCCAGAGGAGCTTAATTAGCTTCAGAAAAACTTCAGAAAAACCTCCTTTTGGCTGGGTTTTGCACCTTGTATTCTTTGAAAGTTCTCCAGATACCTTAGTATCTAAGGGCTTGTTACTGTTCACTTTGGGGAAGTCATATGTGCCAATCCATTAACTGTATTCACAGATGGCCAACTCCATACAAAGAAGCACAGTGACATGGGATAGTTTAGGCTTTGGTAAAGACTTTCTTGCTTTCCACAGAATTGCATTGTGGTCTGACATGCCAACAGGACCAAGAGAAAAGGGAGGGGAGTAAATATCATCACAATTTGTGAGTATAAGGTCCAATATGTTCCCCAAAGAGTGGGTGGGTATGTGCACTACTTGTTTTAAAGACAAACAAGATGATAACCAACTCTTCCTGGTCTGGTTAAATTGGAAACCAGAAATTGTAGTACCCTTTTTAAGAATTAAAGTGATCAGACGGCAACTATCCCCTGCCCTCCCCCTGACACTGTCTTTTCCCTGGATACATCTGGTCAAATTTGCAAGATTGTCATTTTGTTCACAATAGTCCAAAGAGCATATAACAATGCCTTCAGGGTAGACACAATTCCCCAGACTCCAGGGTTGTAAGTTATGCCCTGGGACGTATATGATTTTTATGGAATGAGTGGTTGTATAAACTCTGGGTAGGGCTGATTTGATTGGAAGTTTGAAGTTGTAGTGCCCTTTTTAAGACAAAAGTGAATGGAGGGCAACCACCTCCCCAAGCCCTTCATTTGGCATAACATTTCTGATTAAAAATTTTAAGAGAATTATTTTGTTCAGCATTGTTGAAAGATCCAGTAATTTTGTCTTTGGGATGTCAAACTCCCCACACCCCTCAGGGTAAGGGCTGAATGCTGCTTTATGCAGGACGTCCAAAGGGCATAGCCGCAATATCTTAACCAAAAAAATTGCATCCTGATGCTATTGCTTCTACTCTTACTGCTGCTATTATTATTGCTACCTCTACTGCTAATACTACTGCTACTAAAGCTAAGGCTACTACTATTAATTCTACTGCTACTACCATTACTGCTGGTGCTACTACTTTTGCTACTAAAACTAAGGGTATTAAGGCAGAACATTTGGGAAAGATGGAAACTGTATGGAACTAAATCAAAACACACTATGCCCACACAGGCTGTCAAGAGAATGTATCAGAAATACTTCAGGAACAGTTGATGGTATCAAATGAAACTTTCAGCATGTGTTGAAGAGGATGTTGAAGAAACCAAAAGTGCTATGTGCATTCTGCAACTATTGCCCCTATGCAAGCTAAGAGTATTAGGGTAAAGCTTTCAATGAATATTTATGTGGATGTAGAACTAAATCAAAGCAAAGTATGTGTTTGTAGATTTTCAAAAAGGTGACTAAGTGATATCTCAAGAATAGCTTAAAGGAACCCAGAGATCGAATCACACTGCAGGAATGCACTGCAGGGCCAACGCAGGGGCCTTAGTAGTCAAGAAGCGTCGTTAATTCTTAAATAATAATAAGAATAGCTTACATTATTAAGTATTTAAGGGTATTTAAGTAATATTTATTAAGTATTTAAGATCTTTAAGGGTAAGTTGTAGTTGATTTGTAACTAGCCAGAAGGCACTATGTGTATATTCTTAATGCTACCACTACAGTTGTTGTAACTAATGATGCTATGGGTATTAAGGTGAAACTTTTCGAGAGTGTTTAGGGAGAGTTTCAATTAAACAAAAAGATTATATGCATGAAGTTTTTCAAAAAGGCCTATAATCCCTATCATAGGCAGCACTGCTCTATAATAGCTAGAAATATCATTGAAACGTTTAGAGGAGTTAATTTGATTGAAACTCAAAAGTTCTAGTGCCTTTTTAAGAGTTAAAAGAGATTGATGAACAAGCAACCCTTCTCTCAAGCCCATTCATTGTCTAAACACAGCATAGTAGAACAGTGATAATATTTTTGTAATCATACAGAAAACACAACTGCACCTTATTAAATGCACTAGCAAACTACAAATAAGATTAACTTCATGAGATAGACATGCAGGGGCGTAGCTCCAGCTTTTTATTTGGGGACAGGCAAGAGGGGTCCACATCTACAGAGTCAAGGGGCATTGGCTAAATAATAATTTTTTACCCAAACTATTAGGAGCAACTCACCTCCCCCCCTCAAACATTGCCACTGCGGATATGTATATATAAAAGGCTAAACAAATTCAAAACATAAGAGAAAGCTTGAAAAAAACTCCTCAAATAGGTAAACAAACTTCAAAATTCATCACGTTGTGGAAATTCACACTTTGAAAGTCCCTATGGAAATTTTCCTCTGCTTATTAATAATTATAGTATGTTTAAACTTAAAAGCATTAAAAATATTTCTCTAGAAAATTCCCCCTGCTGATAATTCTCCTCCTGGGAAGGAGTGCCTGTTGCTACTACTGCTTCTATTATAAGTACTATCACCACTAAGCCTAAGAGTATTAAGATGTAAATTCCAAAGAATGGCTACATCTTGTTTACAGCAGCAATGCTCCCAGATGGAACTACTGTTTTGATTTTGCTAATATTTCTTAAATTGTATGAATTGTATGCTAATATTTTTGTACTTATTTTACCAGAATAAATAAACTTTTCTTGTAGTGATGCAGCTTTGAAGCAATTTCTTTTGCACTTGGACGAAACAGAAGCATTTGGACGGCGATTTATTCTCCAAGACTTGGACGACACTCACGTCTTTGTTTCTGCAGATATCCTTCCAACTCTACAAGAGAGAATTGATGGTCTGATGGACAAATTGAGTGTGAGTCTACAGGATAAGGACAATTAAAATCATTATGGCGTCTCGTGAATCAACAAGAGTTAAAGATGCTAACTCTAGAAAAATCCTTGATGATGCCACGAGAAAAAGAAGGGCACGAAAGGCTTTGGAAGCACTGGAACAAGACAATTTTCATGAAGATCCCCATGCTAATCTAGGTATGTGTTTAATACTTGGAGTTTATGAAATAGACATAAAATAATGCTGGGATTATTAAATAATTGTTTTTTAGACAGTGCCGTCTTTATTATTTAATAAAACTTGTATAACAAGCCAGAGGAAGGAAATTGGAAAATGATTTACAAATGAAAATATAGGAAAAGAGGTGTAAGTAATATTTCAGATAAGAGTGAAAGAAATAAAATATTAATAAAGGTCCCAATATTTTGTTTTTATTTCCAGCAGCCTTAATCAATGTGAAAAAAAAACTAAAGTAAATTACAAGAACATAGAAAGATAAGGAAAAAAGGATACGAAATTAAAAATAGCCCATATTTCAATGAAGCTTCTTTTACTTAATGAGAAGCTTAATAGAACTTAAACAATTTTCATGAAGACTCCCATGCTAATCTAGGTATGGGTTCAATACTTGGACTTTATGGAATAGATATAAAATAATGCTGGGATTGTTAAATAATTGCTTTTTAGACAGTGTCATCTTTACTATTTAATCAAACTTGTATAACAAGCCAGAGGAAGGAAATTGGAAAAAGATTTAAAAATAACACAAATGAAATATAGGAAAAAAGTGTAAGTAATATTTCAGATAATAGTGAAAGAATGAAATACTAATAAAGGTCCTAATATTTCGTTTTTATTTCCAGAAGTCTTAATCAACGTGAAAAAAACTAAACTAAATTACAAGAACATAGAAAGATAAGGAAAAAGGATACGAAATTGAAAATAGCCCATATTTTAATGAAGCTTCTTTTACTTAATGAGAAGCTTAATAGAACTCATTAAGTTTTAAAAACTTGATGAGTTGCTTACATATAGTATTTATTGTTGGGAAAGAGGGCATATTCGACTTTTGGTGTTCAAAGAGGCCAAGTACATTAAAATGAAGCTTTCAGAGGATGTTGAGGGGAGTATTGAACTAAATCAAAGCATTTTATGTGCCTACACGTTGTAAAAAGCGGAAACTCAGGAAAGAATTTTGTTTTGGTTTTTCCTTTTCTTTATGTGTTTCGATTTAGTTACTTTCGTGTTGTTAAAAACCATTTTGTTCAGCATAATTGAAAGGTCCAGTAACTATGTATCTAGGAATGATGGAGATATTAACCCTCCACAGCCGTCAGATCAAGGGCTGTAAATTATGGAATTTACTTATTGGGAAATACAGGTTGTCAAAAGGGGGAAATTCAGGAATGACTGAGATTATTAAGTTTAAACTCTAAGGGAATAATGAAGGGGATGATAAATTGACCAAGGGCATGTTCAGGGGGATGTTGAATAATCAAAAGGCACTATGTGTATGTTACCAGTATTGCTACCATTACGACTGCTACAATTACTACTTCTATTGAGGTTAAGGGTATTCAGGTAATTGTCATTCTGTAATTGTTTTGTTTAATATAATTATTTGTTTTGTTAAGAATTATTTTTGTAAATCGTTCATGCTGTTGCATTATTTCTTTTACAGAATTAAAAGATATACATTAGATTCTTTTATATATATTTTTACGTATGTATAATTACTCTCTTTAAAAAACGATAATCGTGTATGTTTGAATTTGTTCTCAAAAATGCCTCCATTTTTTTCTGAAAATGGCGTACTATCATTTTCTGACGTGAATAAATGTTCTAGATAGGTCACGAGTTTGAGAAAATTCATTTAGAACCTTAATTTCAAAAATATTTTTGTGTGAATGACGTCACATTCATAGACATTTCAAAAGCAAAACATGTAGAAAATGCTAACAGTTTTCTGATTTCTTGATTACTATAAGAAAATGTTATTTTATTTGAAGTTTCAAATCAGCTCCACTTACAACTAACGAGTTACGAATTAGTTACGAATTTATGAAACGATTACTTTCGTAATGAAAGCAAGATTCCTTGTTCTGTCTCTTAATAATCTAAAACGAAATTACCAAAAAATATAATCCTGAAGGCACTTCTAAATTTGAATTACATAATAGTTTATAAGAAAGGTTTGGAACCCTAAATCCATCTTGAGCTGACCGAAAGCGCCAACGAAAGTGACTCCCTTGTCAACACGTTCGTCTAAAAAAAAACATCTACAGAATTCACTTGAAAAGTAGGGGTTGAATGTAGACCGTTTAACTGTTGTAACCTATACCATTCATTATTGCAAGGTCTGCAAACAAAGTAATAAAGTTAATCCTCTTCCTCGGCAGAACTTCTGTGTTTGCAAATAACTAAAATTGACTAATAAAAACAATTACTACAGAGCTAGAGGTGAAGCCTGTCAGACGACAAATACGGGACAAAAAGTTCCAATACCTAAAATTTGAAATCCCTTTACAGTATATTCTTTTGCGAAGACAGGAGAATAAGTGTTTCCCACTCTCCAAAAACAAAATTTGAAGTCCTTTCACCTCATCCCCAAAAACTCACTGAAAGTTTTGACTCCACCTCCAAGCTGTGAGAAAAAAGGAAAGACTTTCCCACAACTTCAATGGAACCTATTTATTGTGCAATAAGAAAGACTCACTTGGTAGGGCAGGTTCAGATACCCGTCGTTTAGCGTCATATTGCTGTTTCAGAGCCAAGAATTTACGGGCATAGCCAATTACTATATAGGATTCTAAAGGAGTTATAAGGCTATCACGTATCAAAATTTCATCATGCCATCTATCTTTTAGAATATCAAAGATGATTATAGATGGCATTTTGAAACTAAAGTTTAGGATGGGGGTTTGGAAATTCTATTAAAATCGCCATCTGCAATTTAGATTTATCCCTTTCCCCAGCTTGCATTGACAAATTCTGATACCAGCTGTTGAGTAACGGCGGTTCGGTCTTGTTTTAAGAACTCACTTTTGTAGGATTAAATCAGTTTTTAATCTGGTCTATAAGGGACACATCGAGGGTTCAATACTAAAGCCAACCCTTCTAATTTCTGTCATTTTTCCAAGTAACATTTCCAACAAATATTTTCCTCATCTTTCAGTGGACTTGTCGACAGAGTTCTGTTTCAGACACTATGTGAAATATTATAACCATTCTGCTATGAGATAATTCAAAAGGTGGCATGTTACACGCATACATCTTACAGGGGAACAAAGAACTGAAATAAATAAAATCGAAGAACTGAAAGGCAGTTTGGTCTGAGAACAGGATACCTAATTTAAGGTGATACGTCGAAAAATAGTTTTGAATTTTTCGATTGCTGTTAATGAACAGTATGTGTATAAGGCTGGGTCTTATCAGGTTTTTTTGGGGAAAAAATACAAATTTTGACTATTTCTGCACTTAAGAAAATGAGAATTAAACATTTTGGGGTAGTCACAAAATTCTGGAAAAGCAAACAAGGTATAGAGCAACGGATTTGGTGGAGCAGATTCTGTTTGATGGATTGGGCAAAAAATACCATTTTGACAAAAAGTGTCAGCTATGTCATTTTGGATTACTGTAGAGCTACGATTAGCTAAAGTGCCCTGAAAATATATGGCTTCCTTTTCCAAAGCGAAAGGGGAAAAAATGCTAAAGACCTGAGTTTACTATTAACTAAGTTGGTCCAGGTCTAAAGCTCAAGAAAAAGTGAATGGGCGAAACCATGTTTATTTTTAAATGGTCTAAGATTCAATAAAGTAAAATTTATGGCTAAATATTAATTTTGGTAACTAGAATAGATCCTGTAAGTAAGACTTTACAAACAAATAAAGTAATAGAGATCAATATTCTTGTATACGAAACTGTTACCACAATCTTTTGCTTATTTCGCTACTCTTGTTAAATACTAAAAAAAGGTATTCTTAAATAAGTTAATATTTCTAATTAAAATAAAACTATTAATGAAGGAAGTGTTGTTTTAATTGTCATGCTGTTATTATTTGTCTATAAGGGCTGCAATTTATCTTTTACTTCTTAATGCTACGAAGTAATTAATTGCATTAATTATAATAAATGAGAAATTATTAGGATATTGTAAATATACTTTCAATATTTCTATTAGGATTATATATTTCTACTAACTGAGAAGCTTGAATCTTCAAATGTAACTGTAGTTTGTATTATACTTTTTTTTACGACCGGTATGGTTATTCAATTTTGCCGCATTGTAGGAAGGTACGTATATGTTGTAAGGGCCCTTGGGTCTCTGACTTCCTAATAAAGCTAATCGGTGTAGCATATCGTTTTTTGACGGTATCTGACGCCAGATATGGCGTTGCCTTAAGTGTTGTTGGCTTTTGTGTTTGCATTGCACGCATCTTCTGAACATTGCTTTGAGGGGAAAACCATTACTTCAATGTCGTGTGTTGAGGGACAAGGAAAAGTGCTGGTTGATAAAAATTTTGTGGTTAGTTGAAAATACTGTAAAATTCATGCTGTTGTTGTGGAAAGATGGAAGATAATAGCCCTTATATCGTTGCTTCAATAATAATAATAATTTATTTATAACTTACAAAAACACTGTACAATAAGTATTAGAATATGGAGTAAAAAGAAATTAAAGATACGCACAAAAAATACAGAAATGAAAAATATTAACTATAGCAAAAACTTAACCAGACGATTGTAAGGAGAAATTCGACCAAGAGCAGTACTTTTCTTCTTTTTATTTTGAGTGAATAATTTTGTGAAAAGCACGGCGCAACATTTTGGTGCCCCTCTTAAATTTTGGTAAATTGACACCAATTTTTCGATAATAAGATTTCTATTGTGGAAACATTAGACAAAAGTAATAAAGATCTATTTATGATCAGATTTACTAACACCGAGATTTAGCTACTGCTAATTTGAGTCACTCAGATTTTTCATAGAATTTTCTAATTGGCTGAAAAGTTCTTTGAAATATTCTGATCGGCTCAAATTAACGCTATCTAAATCTATGTAATTGTGAAATCTTATTGTGAATGGGCCCTAAGGAAAACGAACCTTCATCAGTTAAGGTCCAGTCGCACTACGCTAAAACTCTCGCTAAAATTTGAGTGGACATCTGTGAAAGATACGAGCGGCGCATCCTTGTGTAAACCTTCCTTAAGTCAGAAATTTTCAGCCCTATCTTACAAATAATAAAGCTTTTTTTTTTACTCTTTGAAATTCATTCTGTTTTTCAGTTATGAATAAGAAAATTCCAAAATTTGAAGAAACGTTGGAAGGTAAAGTTAAGCGTGGAAGAAAACAAAGAACTGCTGAATATTATAAACAAAGGTAGGTGTAAACTTGTTTTGGCAAATTTTGGTGGAATTTATTTTGGGAGGGGGAAGTAAACTCAGGATTTATTTGAAAATTGGGGCAAAAGGCTCGAAAATAAATCTGCTATATTTTGGAAAAGCCGGAACTCTTTTGCCTATGTTTGTACTATAGTGAAAGTAGAGATGACCTTTGTTATTCATTGTAGCTATTCAAAGAGTACGAGCCTTTTATAATACCGATTCTCTGTCGAATGAGTGCTTATATGGCAAAATCAGTCTGTCATCTATTATAAGCCATGGGCTAAGGAATATGCGTAACTGATAAGAGTTGAAACCTTAGTGTTGCAACAGTTTAGAAACTACAAACGCCATCGGTGATTCTGTTGGATTGACCTGCCAAGAGATTAACTCATCTAAGTGGAATAAATAATATAATTATCCTAATGAACATTTGACTATTTATTTTATATCTAGGATTATTTTTCAGTCACCTATTTGCTGCTGATATGATTAAAGGGCTCTTTTATTTTTCCATTTTTATATGCTTGTTTATTCTTTATTTCGTTTTGTGTCTTTTATTCTATCTTACATTTTTCTTTCTTTGCACTGAACAAGAGTGAGTAGAGGTCTTGGTCGAAATTTTTTATTATTTTCTGGTTTTCCAGAAATAGTTTTTCTGTTGTTCACATTTTCTGTTCTATTCTTGATTGGGGTCTAGCTGGTTCGGTCTAAGAACTCATTCGTATACCCATCCTTCTTAAGTGACTAGCTAAATTCTTTCTCGCCTAATGTCATGTGTGCTAACCCCGGGAGAAACTACCTAATAGGTTCAGCTCTTAATGTCAAAGATCGCAAGTCAAGATGGCAGTACGATAGTTGTCGTTCAACGTCATAACCTTCTAGATAACTAATTTTATACTAATTCAATCATTGAAATTGTGAGAGTATAAAAGAAAGCAAAGGGTCTAGCACACGCAGGCCGTAGATGAGTTACTTTGGATGATGTAACAAGAGAGAATAACTTACCGGGCTGTTTCTGCATTCTAACCTAATCCTAAACACTATAATCACTGGAAAATAGCTCAACCCCCTCTCCCACCCAAAACTTTCCTACTTTCAAATAATTTCATACTGAGTTAGAAAACAAGACCTTTAACCCTAGTCACGTAATCCAATGTTCAATACATCAAGCTTGTTTTTAATTATTATTTTTTTTTTAAATTCTAATGGGGAACAATAGAATATTATTGTATCTAAATTGTCAGTAGGCCATAAAATGGTTGTAGGTCTTGGTTACAAGGTTGAGAAATACATGAAGAAACATAATCAATTGAAGGCTCCCACAGAACTGCTTTTAAGGGCGCGTTTCTAGTGAACAGGCCTCTTGATTTCAGGCGCCTCCCTGAATGTTTATGTAAGGTCTTGACTAGAAGCAATTACGATGGTTTCATGAAAAAGAGTAAAATGATCTGGGTTCTCATAAGCACCAGGTCCAAGTGACAGCAAGATTTTGTTCCCTAAGGTATGGTAAGCGGAGGGGTTAACATATCTTTTCTCGTCTTTTCTTAGTAGTAGTAGTAATTTCAATCAATTTGATGGGATAACTATTGAGGCTGTATTGGCCTTGCATTTCTTGGTGCTGCGATGAGCTATCAGTAATAGACACCAGGTTTTACAAAGTATGGTATGAAGGGTGAGCTAATTTCTACATAGTACCCTTTTAATGTCCAAATACGACCAACATCTGGGAGGGATCCCTAAACTTTTATCATCAGGACATGTACCAGAAAAAGTTATTCAATCTCAGCTAAACATGAGTGGTAGCAACTTCCCATCATATTGTTTTGCTTTCATATAACTGGAATTCTAGTTATAAGGGTATCCACCAAAAGAGGTTGTTAGATTTCAGCGAAACTCAGCCTGTAGTAAGATATGACTGCCTGTAGATATGAATTTTTGGGTCCATATATGAAGGAGAAGACAACGGGAAGGTATCCTAATTTCTTTTCCTAAGTGAATCTGTCTGAACGAACTGTCTGTTTTCAAACAAATTTGGTTGAATTGAAGAGCTATTTTGATAGTTGTGCATTTTTGGATCCTATTTGAGTTTAGTAGGAATTAACTGCTAGGACCTTTAATGCGTTTCTTGTGGACTCCAGTCCCAGCGCCGCAATTGTCCGATGATTTAAGGTTGCTTTCTCTTGTATGTTAGTTGTTTTTATCAGAGGGTTTTATTTTTTTAAATGTTTTATTGTTTAAATAGTCTTATTTTTATGTTTTATTTAATTATTTTTTTCCTTTAATTTATTTCTGTTGAAAAAAGGCTTCCAGATGTGAAGCCGAAGTATTCAGATTTTTTTTTGTTATTTAAAGTTTTGTTGCTGTTATTTTGTGTTTTTGTTCTGTTGCTTTACATAAATTAAACTCGTTTCTTCTTTTTTAAATTTTTGCTAACCCTAATATCCAGATCACTTGTGAATCCTTATAAATGTTGTTGTTTGTATTCAGTCCCAGAGTTTCAGGTTAAGTTGGTCTCTATATTTTATTTTTAGGTTTCGTAAGACATTTTCTCAACTCGTTGAAGAAGATCAGATTTTGAGTTCTGGTAAACCGAACTATACAAGTGCTCTTGCCCCGCCATCTAAGTTCCCAGATAGACATTATTGTGCTGTTTGTGGATTTCCTAGTTCATATACGTGTTTAACCTGTGGTACTCGATATTGTTGTATAAGGTGTCTAGAAACACATCAAGACACCAGGTGTTTAAAATATACTGCTTAGTCTAAACCAAAGAGTATATGAAACTGGCCGTACTGTAGAAAAGAAAAAAACATCAACGTCATCTAACGTTTGGTGATTGTGTTTTTTTTTAGCTCACCCTAGTGTGGCTCATGGTTGTCTTTTCGGATGCCATTACAAGAAAACGTGGGGGGAGGTGGCAAAGAAAGCAGAATTATACCGTCAATAGGCATACCAGCTCCAAGTCAACTAGGCCGCTCGATTTGCAAAGATTTTTCCCAAGGTGACTTAGGCCTAGTTTTTAGGATAGATTAGACTTCAAATGATTCTAGGGAAAAAAAGCATATTAATTTAATTTGCTTTAATTATACACCATTACTGATTAATTTTGCGAATTATTCGATTCTCTTTCAAATTTTCTACTTTTTTAATGAAGCTGCAGAGTGACAGAATTTTTTTGCGGGAGGGGGATGAGGGGAAAAACTTATTTTTCGATGTTAGAGGGGGAAAGAAAATTTTTATTTTTTTTTTTCAATTCCTTTAAATGAAAATTCCAAAAATTATTTTCTGATGAAATATGCTCTAGAAAAAGGTATTTTCAAAATCTGGGACAGAAGAAACCAATTTAAAGAGTCACAGGCCAAGTGCCCCTCTCCTCCTCCCCCAAGTTTCACTACTGAAGGCACAAGATACTGCACTGTGGTGCTAGTAGTTTTTAATCCTTTCTCAGTTTTTTCAGTTTTCAGTTTTCTCTAGTTTTTAATCTTCTCAGACTAATTTTGTGGATGTTTTTGAGTTTCTCGTTCTCTTTGGCTATTCTGGTATTTCAACTAATCCTAACGGGCCATTTACTTAGGAGGTAGAAACTTCTATTTCGTACTTGCTTTCCTCAAATAGGCGGATTTTTTATAATGTTCTTACAATGTTTAACATTCTGTACACAGTTCGATTTTTCCGTTTTTTCTCTAATTCAGAACATTAATTTCACGGCAAATGGTCCGGAATATAACGATAATATGATAATAATGATTACGAAGAAAAAATAGATATTTTGGCAAGGACCTGTTAAGACGTGTCAAGACTGGGGGATTGTCTGTACACGGGCAGTGAACGGGGAATATGTTTTACCTTTTCTGTCCTTTTCAATATGGTTGTCAAGCTCAGGCAGTAATTTTGCTATTTTTTTTTTTTTTTCAAGAAAAAAGAATTGAATCAAGCCAATTGCTTAAAGTGTTTGGTTGTAGAGTGGCTTTTGAGGAGGCCAAGCCATCCTCAATGCTGAAAAAAAAAATCTCGTGAATTAAACATTAACAAAGCAGAAGAAACACAAAAATTATTTTTATATATTTTCTCGTTTGTGTCAAAAGTCATGTATAGCGGGCTTTTAGAACGTATTTATGTAAGTTTTATCCTCTCAAAATCCTGGGTTTCCTAGGATACAGGAAAGTTTGTTTCCTAGGATCTAGGAAACAGGAAAGTTTGCTAGTTTTTGCTATTTCAAAGAATGTCCCCCTCCCCAAGAAAAGAATCTGGAACAACTTTTATTTCGAATCCATCGATGTTCACTAGCTTTTTTCATAGGCTGTTTGGGACAAAAAATTACAAGCTGTATGTAACTTTCTGTTGGTGATTAACAACTAAATAGCTATGATGAAAATATTTTTCTTTTCGAATAGTTCTAAATTTTTGGTCTCATTTGAATTGCTACTAAGTTTTTTTTTATGATTGGATCAGAAATTTGCAATCTTTGGTGCTTTGGATGCCTGTTCAACCAGTTCCTATTTTGAGAAGAAAATGCTTTTTTAGGATAATAAATTTATTGGAGCGGGGAATTCTAAGGAATAAGTTTAATTGTTGACTGCTTTCGTTTTCATCAATTAAAGATTAGTCCTAAAAATATGATATTAAAAGAATAAGTTCATCTAAAATGTATACTTGAGTCGGACAAGCTTCGGCTCAAAAACCTAAATTATCCCAGGGATTAAAGTTCACACGAAAAGTTTGAACACAAATCAAATACCTCTTCAAAATTAATAGTCTGGTTCGATGTATAGTTTCTTCGGATCTTGTGGAAAGTATGAAAAATATACATATTTGGAAACCTTATAGCGGAAGTACTCAGCGGAACAACATTTTCGTTGGCAGAGTCCAAGTTCAAGTTCAAGTTCATTTATTTATTAATCGCACATACATGTATATATATGACATAGGCCCATGGGGAGCCAAGCTCGAAAAACTAGGCCTAGACAAAGAATAAAATAATAACACACTACAATACAAAGATAAACATGACGGCAAAGATACAATAACACAACAATAGTATGAAAGTAGCAGCTAGCCCAGGATCATTCAATACTGTTGAAGAAATTAAGAATGTAATATTATTAAATATAAATTAATACTGGAAGATTGCTGAGAGGCCCATAATCACCCAGAGCAACGAACCATACAAAAACTTTGCCTTACTAAAAAGATACTTATGTAGCAACCATCTTGGATTTACAATTTTCTGCCGCACAATACATTTTTGTCCAAATCTTAGACTCTAAATAACCTAAAGCATTGATTTCAACTGTTAAAATACCTTTTAAAGGGCCATAAAATTTTTTGTCTCCTAGCCAACGCCTAATATTTGTGTTTTGTTTTGCCTGCAGGATTTTTGTAATACACATATGCCAAATACATTGAACAGTGTTTTATGCAAACAAAATGGTTCTAATAAAATGACTCGTGGTAGTCCTTTGGTGACTTTTTACTAAAACGGGAAATTCGGGAGTTGGAATCATATTGTCCTACACATTGTAAATTTAAAATTGCAAAAATATCTTGTTCTAATGATTCTAACGGGACTAATTTTCTTTTAGACATTTTGAGTCACTTCTGCCTTGTTTTCTGGTGTCACTGTAAGCGACGCCGTTTTATTAAGGCTTTGATAAATCACTACTACTAACTACTCACCGCAGCGCCAAGCCGCCTGAGGCCAACAGAGCTACGTACGATCCTCCTCATCTCAATCTATTCAAAGCCTCCCACTTTACACCCTCCCAGGAAGTTCCCATTTCCCGTAAATCTTCATGAAAGTTACTGATATCAAGTCTAGTGAAAGAGAATCTAGTGATAACGATACATATTGTTTTCACAAGTGGAACAAACCACACACGGTGAAAAGCCATTCAACTGTGACGCATGCTTGCGCAGTTTTAATGATAAGAGTAATCTTGCCAGACACTTGAGAACCCACACCAAGTGACTTATTCTAGTGTGATGTATGCATGCGCAGTTTTAACGATAACTATTTCGTTAGTTTTAACGAAAAAGTTTTGACTTGTTGTGGATCTGGCAGATTTCAAGCAGATGCGTCTTGAAAGCCACACAAATCAAAGTGGAATAGTTGTTTTCTAAACGGTTAATCTCGATTAAAGTTTTGTCTAATATAAACATTTTCCTAAGCATACCTCTTTATTTTTATATTTTATTTTGCTTTTATATATTAAAACTTCAGATATTTTCATTTTCTGCTTTTTCTTGTGATTAAAACTGCGCTTGCATGCGTCACACTTGAATGGCTTTTCGCCGTTCTGGGCTCTCATGCGTAGGGCAAGAGTCTTCTCACTAAAACTGCTTGCGTACGTCGCGCTTAAACGGCTTATTCACTGGTGTGGTATCTCATGTGTGTGGCAAGATGGCCCTTTTCATTAAAACTGCACTTGTATACGTCACTCTTGAAAGGGTTCTCAACTGCCTGGTAAGGTTACTCTTATCGTTAAATCTGCGCATGCATACGTTACACTTGAATAAGTCACTTGGTGTGGGATCTCAAATGTCTGGCAAGATTACTCTTATCATTAAAACTACGCATCTCACCAGTATGAATTCTGACATGTCTAATGAGATGAATGTTTTGAGAAAAGCTCTTATTACATGCATAGCACTTGTATGGCTTTTCACCGGTGTGAGTTCTCATGTGCATGGTGAGAGCATTCTTCTGATTAAAACTGTGCTTGCATATCTCACACCTGAACGGCTTTCCACCTGTCTGGGTTCTCATGTGTCTGGTGAAAGTATTCTTCTGATTAAAACTGTACTTGCATATCTCACAGTTGAACAGCGTTTCACCGATGTCTATCTTCGCATGATTGTCTTGGAAAAAGCTCTCATTATATGCCTTAAATGGTTTTTCGCCGATGTGGATTGTTCGATGTTTATTAGTTTGAACTATCAAGAGATTATTGCATATAGATCTTTTCTCGTCATTTTGAAAAGATGTTTCGTTCTTCTGATTTGCCGCGTTCTCTTCTTTTTGTCTGGTATTTTCTTGAGCATGGAACTTTCCATGGGGGAAGAAAAGTTCCATGAAGGGGGTGCAGGATTTTTTAGCATTTTTGAAAAAAACAATGAAAAAATAAATGTGAAAAAGTTTCTTCAACTGAAAGTAAGGAGCAGCATTAAAACTTAAAACGCTTCTCCTAATACCTCGCTCTTTACGCTAAAGTAATTTTATTAATCTCAACTATTTATTCTACGTCTTTTGTGATTCAGGGGTCATTCTTAAGGAATTTTAACAAAATTTAAGTTTTAATGTAAAGAGCGAGGTACTGACGAGGGGGAAATTCCCCTCATGTACGTAATAAAAACATACGAAGAGAAGTTCTTTACATAAGTTAATTCGTAAGTTACGTATATTTTTACTAATAAAAACGTTCGTAAAATTAAAAGTTCTAGTTGGCTTTTAAGTATCTAAAAACTGGAGGGTAACTAGGCCTACTCCCTCACCCCTTTTTTTCTCAAAATCGTACGATCAAAACTTTGAGAAAGCCATTTAGCCAAAAAGAAATAAATTAATGTGCAAATTTTGTTTCAAAACATGCATTAATTCAAAAACGTTCAGAAATTAAATAAAAAACAAGTTCTTTTAACTGGAAAGTAAGAAGCGACATTAAAACTTAAAACGAACAGAAACTATTCCGTATATGAAAGGGGCTGTTCCCTCCTCAATGCCACGCTCTTTCCGCTAAAGTTGTTTACTATTTTAAAAAGTAGAGTTGAGAAAAAGAGTCAAACTTTAGCGGAAAGAGCGGGGCATTGAGGAGGAAAGAACCCCTTTCATATGCGGATTAATTTCTGTTCGTTTAAAGTTTTAATGTCGCTTCTTACTTTCAGTTAAAACAAAATGTTTTTTATTAATTCGCAAAAATGATCGCATGATTAGAGGCTTGTTCATTCATTGAATTCATCTTTGAGGTCTCAAATTTTGACATTTTATGTTGCATGTTCAAGAGTCGGTAAACCTGACAATCTATTTATATGCACAGACAATGGGACATCGAAGAATGTTGTATATTCGTAAGTTTTACGTAGTTAAAAACATATATATAGTTGTTTGTCTGTTGACTGACGTCATGTTTGTGTGTCGACTGACGTCATTACAAGGATTGCGCATTATGCCGTCATGAAGTTGTTTGTCGACTCACGTCATGTTTGTTGACTGACGAAATTACAGACCGGGACACAAATGACGACCGGGACACAGGAAATATAAATGACGACCGGGACACTCAAAGAGAAATTACAGACTTGGACACCGGGACACATATAAAGACCGGGACACAACTACAACGGGGACGCCGGGGGGCACAGGGGGATATATAAATGACGACCGGGACACAGGGAATGTTTGATTAGCAATCACCATCACCATCAGGACAATCATTAGAATAATGAGATATAGATCTGAATACGGATTGTTTTTCCCATGGACAACCGGGACACAAATGACGACCGGGACACTCAAAGAGAAATTACAGACGGGGACACCGGGACACAAATGACGACCGGGACACCGGCACACAGGGAATATAAATGACGACTGGGACACTCAAAGAGAAATTACAGACTGTGACACCGGGACACAAATAACGACCGGGACACAGGGGATATAAATGACAACCGGGACACAGGAACACAACTACAACGGGGATGCCAGGGGGTACAGGGGGGATATATAAATGACGACGGGGACGCAGGGGATGTTCGATTAGCAATCACCATCAACAAAGCTCAAGGGCAGTCATTAGAATAATGAGGTATAGATCTGAATACGGATTGTTTTTCCCATGGACAATTATATGTTGCATGTTCAAGAGTCGGTAAACTTGACAATCTATTTATATGCACAGACAATGGGACAGCGAAGAATGTTGTATATTCGTAAGTATTACGTAGTTAAAAACATATATATATATATATATATATATATATATATATATATATATATATATATATATATATATATATATATTATATATATATATATATATATATATATATATATATATATATATATATATATATATATATATATATATATATATATATATATATATATATATATCTATATTCACAGGTGGGACATAGGAACACAACTACAATGGCGCGTAACTAATATGGCGCGTAACGACTTACGCGCGGGGGGGGGCGCGAAGCGCCCCCACCAACTAGGTGTTGGGGTGGCGCGAAGCGCCACCCCAACAGCTAGTATTTAATATAAAAAAGGTTTTTAAAGAAAACAAAAAGTGACAAATATTTCCCATGTAACATTATTTTGAAGATTGTAACTTTCATTCAGATCCATCTGAAAATTACTTTGTAATCAAGAAAAGAGGTTCTGAGAATAAAAATAACTGATGCCACTAAAAAAGTGAAATGCAGTAAAAGAAATTACGACTTTAATTAATTAATTAATTTTTTAAACCCACTCTATAAACAAAAACTAAACTTATAAAGTAAAACAATACAAACAGAGAGAAAATACTGCAAATATACAATAATGAAATTAATTAGACAGGTGGATCAAAGAATCACGGTGATGGGGCAAGAATCAGTAAAAACCTGAACCTGATAGCTCTCCATGCAGTACGGCCAGCAGCTAGTGCGTCGGGTACTCCGAACTTGCGATTTAATTTTATTATTTCTATGGCAAGAGATACAGAATAAATTTACAATATCTAAAATCAAAAGACAGGGTTAGCCTAACATCTTTCTTCTTTAAATGGAGAAAAATGTCTTAAATATTTTCGTTAATTACTTTAATAAATTAAAAATTATCAAAACCTTAAGGAATAAATATCAGCATAAAATGATAACCCATGGGCATGTTTCTTTTTTGGAATTTTTATGTAAGAAAGAGCAATCTAATGCTTACAAGCTCCAGTTTAGAAAGCCCCATTTGTGCATTTGTCTCTGGGTGTTAATAACATGCACAGATTTAGCTAAAGGTCATCGGGACGTTAGTTCAAGGCATACAGAGTTTCTGAAAAGTTTTGCCCCATCTTAACTGATTGACTCTGACCTGATTAACTATTAGCAATATATAATAGCCCTTGTCAGGCAGGTACTTACAATTTTCCTTAGGAGGTGGAGGGGATGGGTGCATTAAAAAAATATTCAGGGATGGCCAATAATAAAGTTAAAATTTAATTCATAATTTGAATCAGACATACCCAGAAATTTTAAGAATATTCCGGATTTTAAGGTGGTAGGTTCGAAGCCACCTATCTTGCCTCGAAGCATATTGTGAATTAAAAAGATTTCCATAGTTTAACGTAGACTGAAGAAAGAAAAGATAAAATATTTATATCTTGCTACTTGTCCCTGTAAAAAACATTGCAACGTCATGTTTCACAAGTATGCTATTCATACAGGCAATTATAGATGAAGCGAATACAGACAGCAAGACGAGTAATAATTTGCTGGAATTCATGGGTTTCACTTTTTATAACTGAAGATAATTCCATCTCTCACAAAATTCTTCGTGCATTTTTATGCAAGAAAGAGCAACCTAATGCTTATGAGCTCCAGTTTAGAGGGCCCCATTTGTGCATGGCCTTTCTTACATATATTTATAGCTCTTTCTTACAATAGTTCGTAGTCTTACGCTGTAGGCCCAGCGTGCTTCTGAAGTACCAATCTGTTCTTTAAAACAAAACAAAAAACGTTTGGAAAAAAAAACTCACCAAATTTGTCATTTTTCCTTGCCTTGACGCCTTGATAATGTTATCCAAAGTTTTGATCCTAGACCTTATTTTCAAACTATTTCTAATTATTTGATACAAAAGTTAAAGAAAACAGTATTAAGTTATATTAACTTCTAACAGAAAGGAAATATTTTCTCTCTTTTATTCTAGTGTCCAATTGTCCTTCTTCTGTTGATTGCTGAAAATTATGTCTAAAGTGTTTGTGTATTATATAAAAACGCTGAGTCTTGGTACCACAGACAAAAAATTTAGTTGACAGTGCACCTGAACTCCACGAGGGACCGTCTCCCTAAGCTTTGATTGAACTCCGTTAATCTTGTTCTATTTATTGACCATGAGTCAATGCTGAGAGTAGCACCTTTACCACCATATGGTGCAAGTTACCATATTATCATCAGCTGTAGGTTTAGACTATACCCAAAGAGATCGTTATTTAGAAAACATGTGTGTAGTGATTATAGTCTAATCCGAAGGGAAGTAGTAGAATACGATCGGTCCTTCATTGATTCAATGAGTGTAGATGATTCGTGCCATGTCATTAAGATGCTTGGTATTGTCAATAGACGCTCATCTACAAAATAGATACACAAACCCAAATTCCTTCCCCATTTATGTCAACGGAACTAAAAATGGCCAGGAACAAGAAAAAAAGTTCTTGTGTTTGCATTCACGCAATATAAATAATGCATATCATTATCAAAGATACAAACAAGCTAGCAATCAGGTGAGAAATATCTCTAAAAAGATCTCTGAGCAGTATGACGAGGCAGTAGCTGCTTGTGCTAAATCAAATCCTAAAAATTTTGGAATTATGCCTCAGATAAAAAGCCTGGAAGACATTCAGTTACCCAGCTAGCATATAATGGCTGTAAAATAGATTATCCCCAAGCAATAAAAAATTCCATTAGTGATAAATTTGCCTCTATCTTCACACCTGTTGACAGTGCTCCACTCCCAGATCCCCCCAAATATAATATTATAAATTTAATATCACTTATTACTGTCAATAGAGTTAACCTTGAAACCCGTCTTAAAATCTGAACCCAAATAAATCAATTGGACTAGATGGCATTTCTCCTCGAGTCATCAAATAAGCCCGTGCTGAACTGTCTTTTCCTTTTGCTCAACTTTTCCAGAAGTCTCTAGATATAACGTCTATACCTGCAGAATTGAAGTTAGCACAGTGTACAAAGATAGTAACAGAGATGAGGAAGTTAACTACAGACCAATTAGTATCACCCCTGCTGCGGGGAAAAATACTTGAAAGCATAGTCAACCCTGGTGTCATTCAACATCTGACTAAGTAAGATGTTGTCCCCTTACCAGCATGGTTTCCGCTCTGCTATATCAGTTGAAACCACCCTTATTGATGTATATGAATATGTCATCGAACTTATAGACAAGGGTCCCCAGTTGACATGATTTTGCTGGACTTTGCTAAAGCATTTGAAAAGTGGTGTTACAAGTGACTGCATATTAAGTTTGAAGCCATTGGTATTACTAAAGAAACTATTGACTGGGTGATACTTTTCCTTAGTAATAGAAAATAAGCAGTTAAAGTGTTTGGGGATAATGGACAATCATTTCTCTCTGATGTTGTGGAAGTGAGAAGTGGAGTACCTCAAGGCACAGTCCTGGGCCTAACTTTATTTGATATTTTCAGTAAGGATGCACCTTGTAACATCGAGTATAAATAGAACTTTATGCATATGATTCAAAGGTAATTGGTTCAGTTGAAAGAAATGCAAGGCTATCCACTTTTATAATAAAAACTCAAGACACCAGTACTCAATTGAGTCAATGGACAAAGAAAGGAAACCTATTATCAGTAGTCATGCTGAACATGATCTGCGTCTATTAGCTGATTAACAGCTAAAGTTCAGTTCACATGCCATACTGTGGGAGGAAAGGCCAGTCAGACTCTCGGTGTATTTATAAAGGTTTAATGCGACCTAAGCTAGAGTTTGGCTTGTGCATTGCCAATCCAATTAATAAGTCTGACCAAGAAACTCTAGAATCAGTTCAGAGAAGTTCAACCAAATGCATCCGAAATCCTCTACCCCTAACGGTTTGAAAAACTAAATATACCCTCACTGACTTATTGTGGAAAGAGAGGGGATATGGTTATGGTATTCAACATGGTAACCAAAGAATTTATCCCAAAGGTCTTTCAACCAGATGTCTTCAAGGACAAAAGGACGTGATCAAAAACTTTTCAAAAAGCGTGTCAACTCGAGACTACGTAGCAAATTCTTTTCTAATCGTGTGGTGAATCTATGGAACTCGTTAGACCAGGAAACAGTCTCTTCTACCGTTATTGAGTCATGCAAATCACAGTTGACAAGGAGTGGTGCAACAAGCCCTGGTAATTATTTTGGGACTGACCTGACCATTCAGCTCATAATATTCACTGACCAGTGAATGTAGGATAATCCTATCACTGACAAGTGCGATTTAAGTTAATTTAAGGTTAAATTCCCACTTATAAGGAATGCGCTGTCGCAACATTGAAAAAGAAAACTTTTTCGCATGCTGACCAATTTTCTGCGTTGCACAGGTACCGATCTTCTGACTCAATGCTTTCGGTCGGGAGTGTAACGCGTGTTTGGGGGAATGTCGTCTGGAGCTTCCTATGTTCCCCCCCCCCCCTATTTCTCCATGTAACCATTTAGAGCTGAGTTGCCTCTGGCTGAGCTTACGGTGTTTCACCATAGACCCCCGTCCCAAACCAAATAACCAGAACTCGAAGCTCTGACCTCAGTATATCAAGTCTGGAGCATTAACCACTCGACTAGGATGGCTCACAACGTTTGGCAATACATAATGTCAAATCTACACCAAGATTTTCTATAGTCTCATAAATCGAGGTGGATGATCTTTCGGTGTCTAATGTTTACATGTTATAGCAGCCAATTGGTCACTCTACTACTTCTCCATTTGATGTGTACATGAGTAGGGAGACTAATAAATCTACTCTAGACAAGAATAGCCAAGTAATTAACATGATTTTACTTTATAAATAATAGCTTGGCGAAAGGTATTTCCTATGAGTGTGAATGCGTCATTTTGGTACGATGACTATAATATTGACCATATCAGCGTTGTAACTTCCACGTAACATTTCCATCAGGTTTAGATATTTCCTCCATCAGTCTAAAGAAATTAACTCGGTTTGCGGATGTTTGTGAGTCCTCATTATCCTTCAAAACAAGACCCTGGCAGCCAAGGAAAAAAAATAGTGCAAAAAAATGTACACCATTTTACCTCTATTTTTGTTCTTTTGAGATCTTGATTGGATTAGGGCATTTCCTATAGATCTCGGAATGTCAGTACTAATTATCTTAAATTAGGTTATGCTGATATACACTGCCTATGTCTTTCAGGACCTTCATCTTGCTCTTATGTAGTAGAATTTCCTTTCCACTTGCAATATCCTGACTCAATGAAGTCCTTTCCAGAAGTTGTCCGGCCCTTAAAGCCCAAATGTTCTTGACTATTATTGCTGTTGGAACCCAAAATACGTTCAGGAATACAGACTGAACTTTCATGTTCACCTGGGTCCTTATTGTTTTGCTTGTTTTTGAAAGACTGTCACAGGTGGGGGAATCTATCTCCACTACCCTAATACTTTGAGCGCAAAAATTATTCTCAGTTGCTTGAACTAAAGTTTCTTAACTTTTCTCTGTAAATTACGTAAGATTACATTCCAGTCGAGAATGCTGCAAAAATAGTGATAAGGAACTGTTTTAGATATTTCAAAATGAGGGTTTTCCAAAAGGGGGGCAGACGGGACGTTTCAAAACAAGGGCTATGAAAGAATAAACAACAGGGTTAATAAATACAAACGGCCAGTTAATCAGTCTTATCCCTGGTTCCCACTGCTGCGATTTCGGGGAAATTCGACATGTGACAAATGGCACAAATCGTGCGACAAACGACGGGAAAACCATCCGTTTTGCTGAAATGTCGTATGCGTTGAATAATTTCAACTCATACGACAAATCGCATACGTTGTTCTGATTTAAAAAAAATCATAACCAAAGTCATGGAGCTGATTGAAAAGCTAATTTTGGCTGCTAGGTGCCAGCCCATATTATATTCCAAGGATCTCGATGTGATCACGAAGGATCACGGGTTGGAGAACCTGATTTGAATTCTTCTAGAGTTTGTCGCAGCGACGCAAAAGTCTGCGTTTCTTTGTGAACCTCCTTCCGATTCTGTCGTACGTCTATTCCCGCCAGAAACAAATCGTGTCGGGATTAACGCAGCAGTGGGTACTATAAGTTACTCGTTTGATATAACACGCTAGTAAAATTGAAATTAGCTATGAAATAGAATTGTTAATAACGTAATTAACGAGTAAAGTAAATAACGAGTGGGTACTACAAGTTACTCGTTTAATATAACACGCTTGTAAAATTGAAAACAGCTATGAAATAGAAATAACGAGCTAATTGTTGATAACGTAAATAACGTGAAAGTAAGTAACGAGTGGGTACTATAGGTTACTCGTTTGATATAACACGCTAGTAAAAATTGAAAATAGCTATGAAATAGAAATAGCGAGTTAATTTTCAAAATTTAGGCTGGCCAAGGCCCCACAAGCCCCTTCCCTCAATTGGCACCTCTGCCCAGGGTTGAAATTAACTTAGATTTTAAATTTAGTCTCCCACCTCTTCCACCTTGTTAATCCTCCCAACTTTGTTCAATTTTTCTGGCTGTTGAAGTACAATACCGTGTCGAGAGATGATAATTGCGCTAATTATATTATTTAAGTAGTCCGAGTAAATCAATCAATCAATCAATTTATTAATACTAAAAGAAAAACTATTACAAAAGTAAAGTGGTTACTAGGCTTAAGAAGCTTTGCTTGTAATGGACCACAGAGAACAAGAATAAAACACTTTTATAAAATATATACAAAAAAAAAAAACAAAAAAAAAAAATCACTGGAACAAGACAAGGACATTTAACAGATAGAAGATTTAGAAGGAGATTTAACATATAGCTGAAAATGATTTTAAAAGAAGAGAAGTGACATACAAATTGGGATAGAATTAAAAAGAGAGACAAAAATTACTGAACTAGAAAGACCCGACGAAATAATGCCTTTGTAGAACGAAAAAGAGGGACATCCGAAGGGATGGAGTTCCATAATAGAATTGACTGATATACAGGAGACCTCTGAGCTGCTGTAGAGGATCGTTTTGGTAAAATAAATCGTCGAGAAGAATTATGTAAAGAAGAAAAGTACCTACCTGAGCCTGTCCGTGAGAAAAACTGCTGTAGGGTCGTTGGGAGAGTACCTAGAAAAGCAGAAGGCGCTAAATAAAGAGTACTTTTACCTATAATATGATCCAGCGGAGCTATTCCAGTATCATTATAAAGATCAGAGGAAGGGTAAAGCCGAGGGAGAAAAAAAGTAGCCTTCATGCCCTATTTTGGGCTCTTTGAAGTGAGCAGAGAAAAAATTTATTAGTATTGCCCCAGACAGAGCTGCAATAAGAAAAGTAAGGATAAATAAAAGCATAATAAAGAGAAACCATAATATCAGGAGGAAGAAATGAGTTAATCCGGTCCAACATTGAAGACTGGCGGAGGATTAAGGAACGGGTGTGAGTTATATGCGGTTTAAAAGAAAGAAAACAGTCAAGATACACACCAAGAAGTTTCATCATAGTAGCTTGAGGTATAATATCATTCCCAAAAGTCAGGGTGATTGGCTCCTGTACGTCTCTCATACGGTAAGGGGTCCTAAAGTTGACAACGGCACTCTTTTGGCTGTTAAGAGCAATACCATTTGACCAACACCAATCCTTTATTTTATCAAGAAGACTTTGAGCTATAGAAGTGGCAGATGGCAGGTCCACCGCAGCAATGAAAAAGTTACTGTCATCAGCAAAAAGAACAGGATAAACATGGGGATGAAGACCATCAACAAGATCATTAATGTAGATTAGAAACAAAAGTGGTCCAAGCACAGAGCCTTGTGGGACACCTTTCAATACAGGCAAAGTAGAGGAAGAAGTGCGGTTAACCAAAACATACTGAGATCTCTCTGAGAGGTAGGACCTAAACCATTCTAGTGGAACTCCATGCACTCCAAATAAAGATAGTTTAGACAGAAGAACATTGTGGTCAACCATATCAAAGGCCGTGATCGAGAGCACGATCCTTGTATAAATTGTAATATTTTATTCTATTAACTATTAATGTCAAATATGAAAACGCAACTGATCTCATCTCTTGAAACTACAGCCATCCCTGTGGAGACTATAATTTACAAAAAGATAGAAAATTTAGAAATATTTAGCAAAGGTTTGATATTTCTGGCAAAACAAGGCATTTTTCGAACCATTGCCTCCTGGGTAAAATTACCAGAGACTTGTCTTTCTTTCGCAAATTTTCTGCTAAAAAAAATTATTACCTTTGATTTTAAATCCCCCGTCAAAATTAATTTTATTCTTTCGGCTATTGAATTTTGATACCGCGTCAAAAGCATTAATTGTCCCTATTGTAGACTTTGTTTCTGTCAATAATTACATTAAGCCATGTACAAATAAGAAATTCTCTCACTTTATCTCTTTGCAGTGTTTTCCAGTTGATAACTCTGAAGTATTCTTCAAGAAAAAGTATAGATATGATTATCGGACACGGACTTTTACACATTTCAATCGATTGGGACAGTTTTTCTCAATTGATAATTTTGATTTAGCTATTGTCTAATTTTTAGTGCGT
This sequence comes from Artemia franciscana, assembly GCF_032884065.1. NCBI lineage: Eukaryota > Metazoa > Arthropoda > Branchiopoda > Anostraca > Artemiidae > Artemia > Artemia franciscana. Next base: position 38,316,853 of record NC_088870.1, read on the forward strand.
CATCTTCTTTTAAGGTAGACGCAAAAACATTTTGAAAAATTTTAACTTGAATACGCCTAAAAATACAATTAAACGGATTTCGGCAAAACTTAATTTTGACCCGATTTCAAACTACAATACTGTTTGTGTTTAATATTCGAAGTGCTAAGTACATCAAAATAAAAATATTCTTTGCCCTCCCTCCCCCGGATTCTTATTTGATCTGTTTATACCAGAAAACCACGACTTTTAAGATTTTCATTTACTTGTTTGGTAAAAACCATTATGATTTCCAATCATAATTGGAAAATTTTCTGACAAGAGACAAGGGAACTACACCAAATTTTGTTAATTTGGCAATACTTTAGGCATAATTTAATTTAACATTTACGTTTATAGGCTTTAATCTAAGTAATAACTGGCCTTAATGACCTAGAACCTTTACAAATCCATCAAAAAAATGTTTTCAAGTTAAATATCAGTTCTTGTGTTACTTCTACCTTTTTGAAAATTGAAGCATTTTTTTGTAGAAAAATGTTTCCATAGCCAGTTAATTACATCCAAGACCGTATTCAGGAGGGATTTATGGGTTTGAACCCCCTCCCCCTCGCGGGAACAGATTTACTAATTGGCCAACTAGACCTGGGCCTAGGGGTGCACAATGCCAGGGGGGGAATAAATTATTACTGATTGATTTTTTTTTTACAAAACCTGGGCTGGTGCGATTTATCGTGATTTATAGCTTATGTGATTATGTGATTTAAGTGCCAGGTGTACTCTACCACCGGGCTGCCTATTCACTGAATAGTGATTTTAAAACAAAACAGGAATTCTGTGGTCACTTATAAACTGTCAGGTGTCTCCCAAGAATGGCAGCTGATAGTTCAGTATCACCTCTTTCTTTCATTATTTTTGGCTTATCGGTTGCGCTCTGTTCAGTGCTTTAATTTTCCCCGAAAATATTTCAAAACGGAGTGGCATGAACACTTGGGCCTAGAAGCGTCAAAGTTTTAAATCTGGCCCTGCCCCTCTCCCACAAAAAATTTTTGTCTGACTCGTAAAAATCATATGAACAAATCTTTGATGTCCTTTAAAAAAAGTGATTTTATAAAAAAAACGAAAAAATATCCCCCTCCACTATAAAAATCCTAGATACACTTTGCACCTGCTGAAAAAGACTTAAAAAAACGGTTCAGAGTTCTATAGCATTTTCACCATAAATGTTGGCAGAGGACGAACATAAGTCAACGCATAATGCAAGCTGATTTACTTTTTGGCAGCTGTGTAAATACCGGTAGTCTAAAAAGGTTTTTCAGTTAGCGAAATCAAAAGGAAATCATATTTTTCTTTATAGGTAAGATCATTAAATCCGTATAAATGCTGTGGGAATTCAAATTGTCCTAAGTTGAAAAATATTAATTTTGCTGAAGAACATAACATGCAAACTTAACTATCTGGTGATTGATCGCGGCGTCGAAAGCAAAAGCGGATGGCTCATTTCTCCCTCCAAGAGAAAAACTACCCCGAGTAAGTTTGTGTTCTATGGCCTTATGCATATTTCACATTGTCTAAATAAGTGTGTCATACTGATCTACATGATGTCTTTAAGTTTCATCCGGGAAGCAATTTGTTTATCCTAGGCTTTTTTTTATCATTTTATGTATTTTTTCTCTTTTTTGAAGACTTAACTGTCACCATTTGTAAAGGAAATTATTTCACGGTGCATGTTAAACCATTAAACGGTGCATGTAACGACGAATTAAATAGCATATTTGTTTCTTGTTTATCATTTTATGGACCTTTGCCACTCCGGAAGATTAAAACAATTTATATTTCTTCGAAGGACTCACCTCCGCTTGGTGGAACCAGGGAAGCCGGAAGGAGGTGCCCTTCCCCAAGATTTTTATGATACCTTTTTATCCTATTTTTCTAATCTTTTTTTAGAACAATGTTGTCAATTTAGTCAATTATTGGCATCTTTGTCACATTGGGCCTCCCCCAAGATTTTGCTGTAAATCCGCTCAAGTTTATCCGGCTTTGTCAAGCTTCAGTGCCTCCTTGAGAGGGAAAGGTGGAAGGATTTTCTTGGAGTGGAGTGGATCTTAAATGCAGCTTTTTCGACAGGTTGCCGGTCTCAGAATCTTCACTCGCTTGAGTTTCGAACTAATTTGGCCACAATTGCTGTCTTGTGAGAGAAAATAGCACATTGCTATGATCCGATCTCTTTTCTGACTTTGAGAAGGCACTAGAACTTTCGCTTTCCATTCAAACGAGCCCCTTGGCTATTATAAATGATATACGAAGAAGGGGGACCTCAGGGTTGGGTTGAGACAGTAATATTATGAATACTAGAATGTTATTTTCATAGATTTGAAGATGGAGAACTGTCAACCTACAATTACGGCTTTTAGACCGTGACAAATTGATTAGCTTCCTAAGAATTTGTGTTTTACAACATTTTCACACCATTTTGGCATATATCTTCCAGCTACTGATGGATCCATGGGTCCTGCTACCTCTCCCACATTTTTTTGTGCCCTCATTCTTAGTTTTATTTTTCTGTTTTTTTACTTTTTTATGGCACTTGGTATTAATCAAGTGACATATAGCAATCGCAAATTCTGTCGGTCTGTCGGTCCAGTTTTGATACTTTAGGCACTTCCAGGTAAGCTAGGACGATGAAATTTGGCAGGCGTATCAGGGACTGGACCAGATTAAATTAGTAATAGTCTTTTTACCGATTTGACCATCTGGGGTGGGAGTGTGGGGCCCCTTAATTCGGAAAAAATAGAAAAAAAATGAACTATTTTTAACTTACGAACGGTTGATCAGGTCTTAATGAAATTTGATGTTTGGAAGGATATCGTGTCTTAGAGCAGATATTTTAAATCCCGACCGGATCAGGTGACATTGGAGGGGGGGGTTGGGAGGTTAAATCTAACATCTTGAAAAACACTTAGAGTGGAGGGATCGGGATGAAACTTGGTGGGAAAAATAAGCACAAGTCCTAGATACATGATTGACATAACCGGAACTGATCCGCTCTCTTTGGGGTAGTTGGGGGGGGGGTTGATTCTAAAAAAATAGAAAAAATGAGGTGTTTTTAACTTACGAACGGGTGATCGGATCTCAATGAAACTTGTTATTTAGAAGGATATCGTGTCTAAAGCCCTTATTTTAAATCCCAACCGGATCTGGTGACATTGGGGGGAGTTTGAGGGGGACCTAAAATCATGGAAAACGCTTTGATCAGAGGGATCGGGATGAAACTTGGTGGGAAAAATAAGCAGAAGTCTTAGATACGTGATTGACATAATTGGAACGGATCCGCTCTATTGGGGGGGGGGGGGGTTAGGGTTAATTCTGAAAAATTAGAAAAAAATGACGTATTTTTAACTTACGAAGGAGTGATCTTCGTGAAACTTCATATTTAGAAGGACCTCGTAACTCAGATCTCTTATTTTAAATATCAACCGCATCCAGCGTCATTGGGGGGGGGCAGTCGGGGGGACCGGAAATCTTAGAAAATACTTAAAGCGGTGAGATCAGGATGAAACTGGATGGGAAGAATAGAAACCTGTCTAAGATACGTGACTGAAATAGCCGGACCGGATCTGCTCTCTTTGGTGGAGTTGGGGGGGGGGGGTAATTCGAAAAAATGAGGCATTTGTAACTTACGAACGGGTAACTAGATCTTAATGAAATTTGATATTTAGAAGGATCTTGTGCTTTAAAGCTCTAATTTTAAATTCCAACCAGATTCTGTGACATTGGGGGGAGTTGGAGGGGGAAACTGGAATTCTTGGAAAACGTGAAAATTGGGGTATTTTTATATTACGAATAGGTGATCGAATCTTAATGAAACTTGACATATATATATATATATATATATATATATATATATATATATATATATATATATATATATATATAAAAGGATTTCATGTCTCCGATGCTCCATTTTCGACTCGAATTGCATCAGGGGACAGGGGGTTGGAGGAGGGAAACATAAATCTTGGAAAACGCTTAGAGTGGAGATGTCGGGATGAAACTTGATGGGAAGAATAAGAAAAAGTTCTAGATACGTGATTGACGTAATTGGAACGGATTCGTTCTCATTGGAGAAGCTGGGATGGTGTTAATTTGGAAAAATTAGAAAAATTGAGGTATTTTTTAACTTAAGAACGGGTGACCGGATCTTAATGAAATTTTTATTTTGAAGTTATTCATGTCTCAGAGCTCTTATTTCAAATCCTGACCAGTTCTGTTGACATTGGGGGGAGCTGGAGGGGGAAATCTTGGAAAACGCTTGGAGTGGAGGAATCGGGATGAAGCTTGGTGGATAGAATAAGCAAATGTCCTTGATACGTGATTGACTTAAACGTACTGGGTTCACTCTCTTTGGGGGAGTTGGGGGGAGGGGTTCAGTGATTTGGCGAGTTTAGTGCTTCTGGACGTGCTAGGACGATGAAAATTGGTAGGCGTGTCAGGGAGCTGCACAAATTGACTTGATAAAGTCGTTTTCTCAGATTCGACCACCTGGGGGGCTAAAGGGAAAGGAAAAATTTGAAAAAATTAGGTATTTATAACTTATGAGTGGGCGATTGGATCTTAATGAATCTTGATATTTAGAAGGACATCGTGAATCAGAGCTCTTATTTTAAATCCTGACCGGCATTAAACCTCTGATTTTCATTTTAGATCAATCTATTGATTCTTAGAATTTTGTTAGAGCTCATACCATATGATCTCTTGGCTCTTAGCTCTTCTTGCCTCGTCACAAGTGCCATGTGAGCTCTTAGCTCTTGTTTTAAAATAAATTTGTCAATTTGGTCAATTATTCACGCACTCACGCAATAGAAAAATTTACTTAATTGAGTGATCCCATCTCCTTATTCAATGATTTTATTTGCATTTTTTTCTAATACATAAATAAATAATTGTAATAACACATATAATATAATAATACAATGTGAAAATAAATAGTAATAGTAATAATAAAAGCTAACTTTTGTATCATGTCGGTTCCATTTTTTATAAATAATCCGGAACATATATTTTGTACGCTAGGGAAAAAAAAATTATTTGTTAACTCTAAAATTGGTAAGGATACAAAAAAGCTACAATGCACTTTACGCACGGATAAAACAAAGCTGCCTTCTAATCAAATTCACAAACCAGTAAAAAGTCGCGGATTCTAGTACACATCACAACATGAAGCAGTACGGCTAGGGACAGTTTACAACGTCATTTTTTAGAAGAGTTTAGAGGGTAGCCGTGGCTTTTATGAGCGTGGCTAGGACTTAAAAGAGTTTGTTACAACCTCCGTCATCATATCTTAGCAGAGTCCAGGGCTGCATCCAGAAATTTCGTCCGGAGGGGGGGGGGGGGTCACAAAAAATTGAAAAAAACGCATAAAATTCTTTTTTATATTAATTTTGTTACGTTCTTAACGAGTCAAATAGAAATTTCGAGGGTAGGGGGGGAATGGCTTGTTTTTGAGTAAAGCAATACTTGTTCAATTCCTTCTATTGTACCAAGGGCAGTGAAAATGAAATCTAATTGTTTCAACAGGTTAAATGAACTTTTACTGAGTAATGCTAAAAACCGTTAAAGTGCCGTTAGAGTACCATGGACAGCGAACATGAAATCAGACTATTTCAATTACTTAAGTGATAATTTAAAACAACCATATATACCTTCATAAAAGGGAAAAATCGGTAATTCCACTCTTAACGAAAAAAAACTTCATAGGTAGATTTTGGCAGTAGTAGGCACTAAATAAAAAAAAGAAACGTGGGTGAAAATCAGCAAAAAATCAGCTAAAAAAATGGTACCAAGTAGCTCATAAAAGTACAGATGGTAATGCTTGAATATTTGGCGGAGAAAAATATGTTTAAATTTAAACGTATCAAATTTGTCCTCAGACGTTTGCCCTCTCAACAAAAATCTTGTACTTTGAAAATTGTAGTTTATTAGGTACTAATAGATCAATAGATACAAGATCGCTAACGGACAAACAAATAATTATTTCGATGTCCATGGTATGTTCGCGTCCACGGGGAGGGGGTTGCCGTGTTTGAACCTTCCTCCTCCTAGAAATTTTTATTTGATTCGTAAAAAGTAATAAGACTGCATGTAAACAGATTGCCTAATTTAAGTACTTCCGTACTTAAAGATTTCAAAACCTAAACTGGTTATTACACTTAGAAATTGGAATCCTTTTCTTACAGTGTTCTTAGCTCCTCCTGCCCCTGGAAATCAGCCTTAGGATCTGGGGGACGATTTTTAAATAAAAACTCTAGAAAAAAGCTAGAGGTTTAAAAAATGTCTGCATTAGTATTCATAGTTTTTAATTAGCATGTTTTAAGTTAGTGTTCTAACAAGTTTGGATAGTGGCTTAAAGATTTAAACTACGTTTATTAATGCCATTTTCGATTTATTCTCCAAAAGAGTCCAATTAACCCTTTACCTCAAATTTCTGCTTTTTGATTAGTTGTAATCAGTTTCAAGGTGAAAACTTAACTGGCAGGTTGCTTCGTGATATTACTTGATAGCCTACTTAAAAGTAAGAACACATTTTTGATTTTGATTTTTTTTTTTTTGCCGTTGTATGTGTAAGGTACTGTACTGTTTTGCTCGGTGGAATTTATTTATGCATTTTTTTGTCAGTTTTATGCTCTCGTATAAAAATATGCACGCAGGGAAGGGAGGGTCAGAGGCCACCTATCCTGAAATTCTAAATGTTATCGAATCTAATGGAACTGTTAACTCAAATTGTCCAAAGATATTAGTTTGTTAAAGCTCCCTCCCTGGAAAGAAAATCCCTGCGTACGGGCTTATTCTGAAGTATTATTGAAAAAATCTAGCGACTTTGGAATGCTGTTTTTGCATGGATTATATTGAATAATTTGTCAAAAGGAGGAAAGATTAAAACAAATCCATTTAATTTCAATTTTTCTCGTAAAAATATAGATGAGGGGCTCTTTGTTTTCTTAAGAAATAGTATGGCTCTCTAATGAAACTTTTAGAAATGAGTACAGAGCCTTTTACCTTTACTCCATTTCTAAGGCTTAGAAAATTACATAAAAGACAGATACAAATCGGTAGTAACTGTGACAAGTTTTGCCTTAATATTAGTTTAAGTTCTATAATTTTCTCTGGCTCTACTACTATTATTACTACTACTAACTCTAGCATCTGTAGCACCAAGCCGCCTGAGGCCAAAACAGCTACGCACGCTCCTCTTGAATCCCAATGTATCCAAAATCCTCCTTGTTTGACCTTTCCAGGAAGCTCTCATTTCCCTTAAATCTTTCTAGGGACATCCTCCAATCCCATTCGGGGACGACTTGCTTTTCTTTTGGCCCTAGACGGCTTGCTTGGGACAAACTTTGGAAATCTGTCATCCTTCATCCCTCGAATGTGTCCTAGCCGTTTCATGCTTTTTCCCATTATAGCTCTAGAACGCAGAATTGAATCAGGTTTTTCGTATAGCTTACAGAGCGTCCAAGCTTAAAAACCATACTTGACCACTGTCATCACTGTTTTTTCAAATATTCTAATCTTGGTTCGCGGACTCTAGACTTTGGAAAATCAAATCCAATGACTTGAACTGGATTTTACGCCATATTAGTATTATCTTTTCCAAATTCAAAACTCATTTAAATTTATTTTTCTAAAATGTCACAAATAGGATTAAGCAAAGTTATGACGCTAACTACATTTTCTTTGGTGCCCATTTGTGCTGTTGATCTATTTCTGAAAGTTTAAATTCTTTACTACAAATTTTGTTAATACATCGGAAGTCAGTATTTTGGCGGGAAAGGGGGTATATTTGTAGATTTAGAGGCCTTAAAAGAACTGCCCAGGGTATAGATTGATCTCCGGACTAATTCTTGAAAGTTGCATTCACCTAACTAATTCTAATTTGGCAAGCTATTACCAAGGCCGTATCCAGGGGGTTGGGGCTAGGGGATTTGAACCCCACCTCCCCGAAATGTTTTTCTGGCTCCAAAATCGTTACAAAAATGACTAAAATAACTATTCAAATAACTATTAGTTATAAAAATAACTAATTCTAATTTGGCAAGCTATTACCAAGGCCGTATCCAGGGGGTTGGGGCTAGGGGATTTGAACCCCACCTCCCCGAAATGTTTTTCTGGCTCCAAAATCGTTACAAAAATGAATATAAACAAATTTTTGATGCGTTTTTTTTTTATTATTACAAGATAACAAGAAGACGCTCATCTAGAAACAAAACATTCTTTTTTTCACGATTTGGGTTGAAATTTGAAATTTTTGAAACATTTTTTTACCCTTTGTGATCTATTGTGTCTTGAGGCGAGGGGCCAATTAATGCTAAAACACGTCTTAGTTACTTATTTTCGATGCACCATTGAAAAAAAAGTATTTTAGATTAATTTTAAGGGGTATGCCTCTCCATTTTGTTGCATCGGATCCCCAAGGACCTTACAATAAAGGTCTCAAGTGCATTAAAAGTTTTTTTTTAACTTCATTCTGGTCCTGCTTTCGAGTGTTTTCTTGTCCCATGGACTTAAAGGTGTAAGTTTCAAGTATATTGAAATAACAATTAGCACCATAAGACCCTCTCCCTCCTTCCAGTATTTGAGGACCCCTTGACAAAGGGAACAACCTCTAAGAAATTAAATGATCAAGCCATTTGGAACAAAACAAAAATGTTTAGGGACCCATTTTCGGGAGAACAGTTTTCGTTCTTGTGCACGCGGGTCTCCTTGACTTAAATTAATTAAGGATAGTAATAATATATTCACAAACATCAATATATAAATAATAGCAGTAACAACTATCTAATTCAGAAAACAAAATAGTATAATATACGAAAAAACAAAGAAAAACAAAGAAAGGATAGCCTCTAAATTTCGAGCTTATCAGAAAAAAGTCTCTTTGCCCCTTTTTGAATCAATTTTTTGGGAGCCCGTGTCCCTAATCTACAATCTTTTTAATATACACAATAGAGTCCTCTTTACCACGGTGTAAATTTCAAACCGGTCTGAGCCAAAGAGTTATTGGCCCATTGTAAATCCCCTAGCACCCACTCCTCTCCAACAAAATATGGGATTCTTTGGTTGGGAAAACGACCCTTGAAGTTGTGCTGGCCTCATATTTGGATATCAAGTAGGCCTACTAAACCTAAAAATGTATTTGCACACGTGGTACCATTGGCCCAGAAAGTTGTGGATCCAGTTTTCAAACCACTCGGGGAAAAAATTTATTGACCATTTCCAATCCTATTCCCAGGTAAACTACTTCTTTTAATTTTTATTGTGCACTGAGTCCCCATTGCCCAAGGACTTACAGTCTTAAGCCGAAAAATAATTTACCCCTTCCTTTTCCATGTCCCGTAACCCCTATCAATTACTTTGTTTGAGTTGGGGTTCCATTGATCCAGGAGTGTACAAATATTCTCTTAGAAAAAATTCCTCCTTTGGGCCTCATTAATGCCAGAGCCAACTTTTATTTTTTCAATTTTTTCTTGTGCATTGTGGTTCCCTTGAAATACAAGACGTTGAAACTTCTTGGACTTCATCTCCAGGGAATGTTTTTTACTACCCTGTAAAAAATGGGCATGCTAAGGTCTTCTTTACCATTGGAACCTAATTTCTAAGAGTTATAAGGTTTAAGTTTCAAGTCAGTAAACAATTTTGGATCGTCCTTGTACACCGTTCTAAGGCGAGCCAATATTTTTTCAATTTCTTATGAATTGTGGTCCATTTGGCTTAAGCACCTGCATATATTAGTTTCAAGACAATGGAAAACAAAAATACTCTCTTTCATGCCCAATTTCCGGGGGCCTACATCTCCAACCTAAACTTTTGTTTGTGCAATTAGGCTCGTTATCTAGAACTTATGAGTGTTTCAAGCCATTCGAAAAAACTGATTCTTTATTGTGTTACATTTCCAGGGGAACTCATATTTCCTCTATTTTTTCAATGTATTGGGGTCTCTCTGGCCCAATAAGGGTGTAATTTTTTGCCTGATTATTAAAAAATTTTATTGTTCGAATCCCTTTTTTGGGAGCCTATGCTCCCAGACTGAGCGTTTCCTGTGCGCTCCCCTCAGACCAGAGTTTTTTGGATGCAAGTTTTAAATAGATCAGAGACAAAAGTTTTTGACCCTTTTTCTTGCCCCGTTTTCTGGCGAACAAAATAGTTTGCAATTTTACCTCCATTGTTTTCCCTTTCCCCAGGAACTTCGGAAAGAGGTTTCATTTCAATAAAAAAAAAGGCTTGTCAGCAATTTTTTTTAGGGCCCATGCCTCGAATCTCTGTTTTTCTTAGCCTTAGATTCTCTTTGGCCAGAGAACTTATGGGTGTAAATTTCAAGCCATTTGCAAAAAAATTGTTCTTATCGGTTATACTCATACTTTTTACTGTTTTATCTCTTGTGCATTGGGGTGCCTTGGACAGGGACTTCAGGATTTAACTTTGAAGCCGACGGAAACAAATCTTTCAGTCTCATTATTGCGCTGCATGTGCCCCAATTTCTCTTATAAATCAGGGCCTCTTGTTCAGAAACTTGCGCTTGTAAGTTCAAATTTGGTTAGAAACAAAAGTTTTCAGACCATTTTGGAACCACTAAGCCGATCCCATTCCTACCATAGTTTCTTTTTCTCATTGCCAAAGTGACAAATCTTTTGAGGTTTCAAACTAACCTGACTGCTAAGGAGAGATACGGACAGCTAACAAATGTGCTATCCTTTCTTCCACTACAAAACGAATAAATAATATGCATAATTGAGGCCCGTTAAAACTGAGGTTGCATCGGTCAAGCTATCATTGGAGGTATATTTATTGGACCTTTTGACTATTTTGAGAAACTTTCTATCAAAAGATTTGGATCCAATACCATGAGGGATTGATGGGGGCTCTCTGGGGTACAAAAGGCACGTGATGGGGGCTGGTTGCCCACTCTTTCCGTTTGATCTTCAAGAAAAGCTCTAAAACTTTCAATGTTCATTCGAATGATCCCCTTTCGAGTTTCTGCGACCACTTCTTCCGAAAGAAGTAGCCAGAGCAAAGTAGCTCTTTGCTCTTTGCTCAGTGCGTTGACTCACATAGTATTTTTCAAATAGAAAACATACTTTCAATTTCAGAAGAAAAAAAGTAATATTTGTAGAATTATGAAGCGCTACAAAAAAGCGAAATCATTTATATTGAATAGAAGAAGATTGAAGTGACTGGTAAATATTTGTAAAAGATGTCGAAATGTGTTTCCGTGAATCAGGCTAAATAATATTCCCGTAAAAAAATCTTTGGCTATAAAAAAATAAACGAGAATGGACGCTTAATCCTTAAATATATAATATAAAATTGCCAGAATAATATCTTTAAAACAATTTTTCTTTTCTTCATCTCGAATGATTAAATCAAACAGTTCCTGATAACGAACAGTAAGTAAGGAGTGCCCTGGCTCAATAGTAATCGAAACTCTTGTTTTCAAATATATAAGTTTCATCAAGTTTGGTCTTACCCATCAAAAGTTACGAGCCTGAGAAAATGTGTCTTATTTTTGAAAAAAAGGGGAAACACCCCCCAAAAGTTGTAGAATCTTAATGAAAATCATACCATCATATTCAGCATATCAGAGAACACTACTGTAAATAACGACGAAGACCACACTACCTTTCCATCACAAACACCAAAAACAAGAAGAACAATAGGGAATTTTTTAAGACAGTGGGAAACAAATTAGAATGAATATTTCGGCCCTATGTCCAAGGGCCGTCCTCAGCAATACAAATAAGAAAAAACAACTTACGAGAGGATAAAATCAGTAAAACTAAAATGAACAATTTTTCAAAACAGTCCCAACATCCTTACCTCAGCAAAGTTCAACCAGGACTGAAAAATAAATTGTTATGAAACGAGGCAATTCAATGAAATGAAAGAAAATGATTTAAAAACAGGTTTTTAATGCCATCCTAGCTTTTTTAGCTGCTGATCTTATAGGTTTACTTGTGACAGGTACTGTGTTAATATCTATTGGTTTTTTAACCAACATTACTTCTGTTTCTTTTGATTCTGCTTTAAGTAGCCATGTTTTCGAAAATCCTAGCCACAAAATACTTTTTGAAGAATCTGCCATTATTAGCAATGATCTAGGCATAAAGCAAGTAGTTCGAGAAGCAATTGAAACCAGACTTAAGATTAATAATAATATTTCCTTAAATAGGGATTTAGGAGAATATTCACTGAATGCTTTATACACAAATTTAATTAAAAATCACCTTACAAAATATTTTAAAAAACCAATAGATATTAACACAGAACCTATCACAAATAGACCTATAAGATCAGCAGCGAAAAAAGCTTGGTTGGCATTAAAAACCTGTTTGCAAATCATTTTCTTTCATTTCATTGAATTACCTCGTTTCATAACAATTTATTTTTCAGTCCTGGTTGAACTTCGCTGAGGTAAGGATGATGGGACTGTTTTGAAAAACTGTTCATTTTAGTTTTATTGATTGTATCCTCTCGTAAGTTGTTTATTCTCATTTGTATTGCTGAGGACGGCCCTTGGACATAGGGCCAAAATATTCATTCTAATTTGTTTCCACTGTCTTAAAAAATTCCCTATTGTTCTTCTTGTTTTTGGTGTTTGTGAGTGTGTGTGACTTTGTGTGTGTTTGGCTGCGTGTCAATGTGTGTGCTTGTGCGTGGGTGTGCATTTGTGTGTGTGTGTGCTTGTGTGTGTGTGTTTGTGTCTGTGTGTTTGTGCGTGTATGTCTGTGTTTTTGTGTGCGTGTGTATTTGTGTGTGTGTGTGTCTATTTGTGTGTTTGTGTGTGTGTGTAGGTATTTTTGTTTGTGTGTGTGTGTGTGTGTGTGTTTTCTTGTGTTTGTCTGTATGGTTGTGTGTGTTTGTGTCTGTGTGTGTTTGTGAGTGTGTGTTTTGTATGTGTGTGTTTGTGTGTATGTGTTTGTGCATGTGTGGGTTTGTGTGTGTGTTCGTTTGTCTGTGTGTGTGTGCGTTTGTATTTTTGTGCGTGTGTGTGTTTGTGTCCTATCACAAATAGACCTATAAGATCAGCAGCGAAAAAAGCTAGGCTTTTTCATTCTAATTTGTTTCCCACTGTCTTAAAAAATTCCCTCTTGTTCTTCTTGTTTTTGGTGTTTTTACCTTTTTTTTTAGTTTTTTTAGTTTTTTTTTAACACTACTGTAGAGGTTTCAAGCTCCTATCTACAAAAATGCAGACTTCAAATTCGTCCTCAGAGGTTTGACCTCTGAACTTCATAATTTTTAGATAACCAAAACAAAAATCTTGTAGTTCGAAACTGTTGGTTTATGGGTACTAATAGATCAATAGATCTAAAATGGCTAAGGGACAAATAAATAAATATTTCGATATCCGTGGTGCCGCGTTTGAACCTTCCTCCTACTTGAAATTTTTGTTTGATATGTAAAAAGTAACAAAACTACATGTAAACAGATTGCCTAATGTAAGTATTTCCGTACTTACAGACTACAAAACTTAGACATTAAACTGATTATTACACTTAGAAATTGGAATTCTTGGCTTGGTGCGTTTTTATCCCCTCCCACCCCGGAAATCAGCCTTATGATCAGGGGGACGATTTAAAAACAAATTTCAAAAGAAAGTTAGAGGTTTAAAAAAATGTTTACATTAGTATTCATAATTTTTAAGTCGCACTTTTTAAATTAGAGTTCAAAGAAGTTTGGATAGTGGCTTAATGATTTAAACCATGTTTATTAATGCCATTTTCGATTTATTCTCCAAAAGAGCCCAATTAATTTTTGCTAACTAAGGAAAATTCTTATTATTTAAAATGAAAAAGACATTAACGAATTTAGATAATTTATTCGTTATTAAAAATGCTGATTTTAAGGTCAAATTTCTGCTTTTTGATTAGCTGTAATCAGTTTCAAGGTGAAAACTTAACTGGCAGGCTGCTTCGTGATATTACTTGATAGCCTACTTAAAAGTAAGAACATATTTTTGATTTTGATTTTTTTTTTTTTTTTTGCAGTAGTATGTGCAAGGTACTGTACTGTCATGCTATGTAGAAATTATTTACACATGTTTTTATCAGTTTTGTGCTCTCTTATAATGACATGCACATAGGGATGGGAGGGTCAGGGACTGCCTATCCTGAAATTCTAAATTATATCTAAAACTGTTTTCTCAAATTATCCAAAACCTCCCTTCCTGCAATGAAAATCCCTGCGTACGGGATTATTCTGAAATATTATCGAAAAAATCTAGCGACTTTGGAATTGCATGGATTATATTGAATAGTTAGTCAAAAGGGGGAAAGATTAAAAAAAATCCATTTAATTTCAATTCTTCTGGTAGAAATATAGATGAGGGGCTCTTTGTTTTCTCAGGGTATAGTATGGCTCCCCGATGAAACTTTTGGAAATGAATAAAGAGCCTTATTTTTGGCCTTACTCTTTTTCAATTTCTAAGCCTTAGAAAATTACGTAAGAGCCAGATTCAAATTGATACTGACTGTGAAAAATTGTGCATTAATTTCGGTTTTTAGTTATTTCAATTTTGCCTTAATATTGGTTTAAGTCCTATAATTTCCTCTGGCTCTACTACTATTAATACTACTACTAACTCTAGCATCTTTAGCACCAAGCTGCCTGAGGCCAACGCAGCCACGCACACTCCTCCTGCATCCCAATGTATTCATAGCCCTCCTCGTTTCATCCTCCCAGGAAGTTCCCATTTCCCTTAAATATTTCCTAAGGACATCCTCCAATCCTATTCGGGGACAACTTGCTTTTATTTTGGCCCTAGACGACTGGACAGTAAGGAAAAACTTTGACAATCTATCGTCCAGAAGTCGTAGAACATGTCCTAGCCATTTCATTTTTTCTGACATTATAGCTCTAGAAAGTTTAATTGAGTAACATTTTTCGTACAGCTAAAACGGATTTTCAATTTTCTTTTTCTAAAGTATCATAAATCAAGATTAAGCAAAGTTATGACGCTAACTACATTTTCTTTGATTCCCATTTGTGTTGTTGATCTATTTCTGAAAGTTTATATTACATACTACAAATTTTGTAAAATACATCGAAAGTCAGTATTTTTGGCGAGGAAGGGGGTAGTTCTGTAGATTTTTGTAGTAACTCCGGACTCATTCTTGAAAGTTGCTTTCACCTAACTAATTTTTATTAGGCAAGCTATTACCAAGGCCGTATCCTGGGGGTCGGGGATAGGAGGTTTGAGCCCCATCTCCCCGCAATGTTTGCCCGGCTCCAAAATCGTAACACAAATAAATATAAACAAATACCGATGCTGTTTTTTTATTCCAAGATAACAAGAAACCCCTCATCTAGAAATAAAACCTTCTATTCTTTACCATTTGGGATGAAATTTGAAATTTCTGAAACATGTTTTTTACCTTTTGAAACCTATAGTGTCTCGAGACGAGGGGCCAGTCAATGCTAGAAGCAATTCTCAGTTACTTATTTTCGATACGCCAGTAAAGAAAAGTATTTTAGTTCATTTTAAGGGGCCTTGTACCCAAACTTAAAGTTCCGATGTACATTAGTGTTTCTTATCCCATGAACTTAAAGGTGCAAGTTTAAAGCATATTGAAATAATAATTAGCAACCTAAGACCCTCATCCTCCTTCCAGTATATGAGGCCCCCTTGGCAAAGGGAATAACCTCTAAGAACTTAAACGTTCAAGCCATTTGGAACAAAAAAAATGGGGGCCCCAGGTTTTGGGAGAATAATTTTCGTTCTTTTGCATGAGGGTCTCCTTGACTTATAAAATTAAGGATAGTAATAATATATCCCAACCAAAATACTTCATTATATAAATAATAGTAGAAGACACGGTAAACGCACTGGGGTCGAGTAACTACTAAACAATTACGAAAACAAAATAGTATAATATACGAAAAAACAAAGAAAACGAAAAACAAAGATAGTTGTTTACAGCCATCTTTAACATGGATAGCCTCTACACTTCAATCTAATCAGAAAAAAGTCTTTTTGTCCCTTTTTGAATCCATTTTTTGGTAGCCCATGTCCATAGCCAACACTTTTTTATTATTATATACAGTAGAATCTTCTTTACCAAGGTGTAAATTTCAAACCAGTCAGAGCCAAAGAGATTGTGGTCCGTTGTAAATCCCCTAACACCCACTCCCCTCCCAATAAAATATGAGATTCTTTGGTCGAGAAAACAACCCTTGAAATTTTGAAGCTGATAGGAAAATATCGATATTTGGCCTAGTGTTAGCCTCATTTTTGGATATCAGGTGCTAAACCTAAAAATGTATTTGCAAACATGAAACCATGAATTCTGAATTCAGTTTTGAATTCAGAACATGAAACCTGAATTCAGTTTTCAAAGCACTTGGGGAAAAAAAATTTATCGAACAATTCCAATGCTATTCCCAGGCAAAGTGTTTCTTTTAATTCTTATTGTGCACTGGGGCCCCATTGCCCAAGGACTTACGATCATAAGTCTTAAGCCTAAAAATAATATACCCCTTCCTGTTCTATGTCCCGTACCCCATATCAAATATATTGTGTGAATTCGTGTTCCATTTATCCAGGAGCGTACAAATGTATGTTTTATTCCTTTCAGAAAAAAAACGCCCCTTTGGGCCCCATTAATGCTGGAACCAACTTTTATTTTTTCCATTTTTTCTTCTGCATTGTTGTCCCCTTGAACCGTAAGACCTTGACACTTCTTGAACTTCATCTCCAGGGAAAATTTTTCCCTACCCTACAAAAAATGGTCATTCTAAGGTCTCCTTTACCATTGGAATCTAAGTTTTAAAAGTTTTAAGGCTTACGTTTCAAGTCAGCAAACAATTTTGGGCCCTCTTTGTACACCGCTTTAAGGCGAGCCAATGTATTTTTCAATTTCTTATGAATTGTGGTCCATTTGGCTTAAGCACTTGCAAATATTAGTTTCAAGGCAATGGAAAACAAAAATACTCAGCTTCATGTTTAATTTCTGGGGGCCTACGTCTCCAACCTAAATTTTTGTTTGTGCAATTAGGCT
Source organism: Artemia franciscana (assembly GCF_032884065.1). NCBI lineage: Eukaryota > Metazoa > Arthropoda > Branchiopoda > Anostraca > Artemiidae > Artemia > Artemia franciscana. Next base: position 38,333,874 of record NC_088870.1, read on the forward strand.
CGTTATTTAGAATTACGGGTGTTTCTAGCCATTCGAAAAAAATGATTCTTTATTGTGTTCCATTTCCAGGAGAACTCATATTTTCGCTATTTTTTATATGTATTGGGGTCCCTCTGGCCCAATAAGAGTATAACTTTTGACCTTATTATTAAAACATTTAATTTTTCGAGCCCCCTTTTTAGGAGTCCATGCTCCCAGACTGAATTTTTCGTTTGCACTCCCCTTAAACCAGAGTTTTTCGGATGCAAGCTTTTAATAGATCAGAGACAAAAGTTTTTGGCCCTTTTTCTTGCCCCGTTTTCTGGTGAACCAAATAGTTTGCAATTTTTTTCCCATTGTTATCCCTTTCCCGGGAACTTCGGAAAGAGGTTTCATTTCAATAAAAAAAGCTTGTCAACCCTTTTTTTTACAGATCCATGCCTCGAATCTCTTTTTTTAGCCTTAGATTCCCTTTGACCCGATAACTGATGGATGTAAATCTCAAGCCGTTTGAAAAAAAAAATGTTCTTATTCGGGCATACCCATAATTTTTTCTGTTTTATTTCTTGTTCATTGGGTGCCTTGAACATGGACTTCAGGATTTAACTTTGAAGCCGACGGAAACAAATCTTTCGGTCCTATCATTGGCCTGAATGTGCCCCGAGCTAAATTTCTCGTGTAAATCAGGGCCCCTTGTTCAGGAAATTCCACTTGTAAGCTCAAATCTGGTCAGAGACAAGAAGTTTTCAGACCATTTTGAAACCACTAACAGTTCCCATTCCTACCATAGTTTCTTTTTCTCACTGCCAAAGGGACCAATCTATTGAGATCTCAAACTAACCGGAATGCTAAGAAGAGATACGGACAGGTAACAAATATGCTATCCTTTCTTCCACTACAAAACGAATGAATAATTTGCATAATTGAGGCCCGTTACCCCTGGGGTTGCATCGGTCAAGTTATCATTGGAGGCATATTTATTGGACTTTTTGACTATTTTGAGAAACTGTTTATCAAAAGATATGGATCCAATACCACGAAGGAGTGACGGGGCCTCTCTGGGGTCATAACACAAGGGATGGGGGCTGGTTGCCTACCTGTTCCTTCTATCCTTAAAAAAAGCCCTAAAACTTTTAATTTTCATTCGAATAATACCCCTTTCCAGTTTCTGCGACCACTTCTCCCGAAGGAAGCAGCCAGTAAAAAAACACATAGGAGGCGCTTTGCTCAGTGTGTTGCTCTCAGATAGTATTTTTCAAATAGAAAATATACTTCCAATTCCAGAAGAAAAAAAGTAATATTTGTGGAATTATGAAGCGCTACGAAAAAGTAAAATCGTCTGTAATGAAGATAAAATGTTTGAAGTGACTGGTAAATGTTTGAAAAAGATGTTGAAATATGTTTCCGTGGATCAGACCAATTAATATTCTCCGTAAAAAAAATATTTGGCTACAAAAAGATAAACGAGAACAGACTTTTAATCCTTAAATATATACTATGAAATTTCAAGAATTATATCTTTAAGACAATTGTTCGTTTCTTCATCTCAACGATTAAATCAAATAGTTCGTGATAACGAGCTATAAGTAAGGAGCCGTAAAAAAAAACAACCTTATCTAGCTTTAAAAAAATAAACGAGAGTGGAAGTTTAATCCTTAAATAAATGCTATAAAGTTTCCAGAAAAATATCTTATAACAATCCTTCATTTCTTCATCTCAAACGATTAAGTGATTATAGAAATCGAGAATATTACCCAATGTTTTCCGAGTCAATAAAATTCTAAAATAGTAATTAAGAAAATAGAAGATATTAATACACACCTCTTCACATATGCATGAGATGCACGCGGTAAAATAATGGACCGATCATTGTAATTTTCAATATATATATCGTAGAACAAGGTGAATAACAAGGACCCCTACATTAATTTAACATTAATTTAATCGAATGTTTCTATTTCTTTCATGACGTCGCAAAAAGGTCATGATCCCAAGATAATAGGATAAGGTTAAGTTTACTCCTTTTTGAACTGTTTCGGAATAGATTACATATTCAAAACCCTAAATAAAGATTTGACATTTAAATATGATACCACTTGTAGCAAAAAAATATGACACATTTTGTGACACATTATGGAATCTGAGATGACACAAAAAGCACATTTTCGGAAAAAATATGACACACTCCTTAAAATAAATTTGGCAGTCCTGTGTGAAATGGGTTGAAAGTTGGCTTTCTTGAAAGAACCGCTGGTCACGGCCCCAAAGACTTCCGGGAAAGCAGCAAAGACACCTGCCATGGCACAGACAACATCTGCAAAACTGATTAGAAAAGGAAACAAAAAAGAAAGGAAAGCTCTTACATTTTCAATTTATTTACATTTCATTTCGTTTACATTCTCAAGCAAGTGAACCCCAACACTAGTGTTTCCAATAAGGCAATGAGCACCATGAGCAGCTTTTGTCAACGATATCTTTGAAAAGATCACCACAGAGGCCTCTCGTGCAGCTAACAACAACAAGAGGTTGACCCTCACTAGCAGAGAGGTTCAAATTGCTGTGAGTTGGACCGGATTAAATAGGTCTGGGGCCCGATTATATTTGTTGGTGCCCCCTCTATATATTAAATATTCAAATTAAATATACCTGCATTGTAGTTTACATACGTAAAGTAGTTCACGCAAAATCTCTTTAATGTAGGACTATCCAGATTAAATTCCAGAAATTTAAAATTAACTTTTACGGGTATATCTTTTCTATATTATACAGTATATCTATATATATAAAAATAAGTTGTCTGTCTGTGTGTCTGTCTGTGGATCAGGTGACGTCATGTTTCTGTGTTGACTGACGTCATGAAATTAGTTGTCGTCATTTTTGCTTTGACGGTGACGTCATTCAAGATATTTAAGACATATGTTCACGTAGAAATCTATTAATGTTTAAGTTTACAATGACTAATGAACTTACCATGGTAAAAGCCGATGAAGATGCTCAAAGAGTCTATGCCAAAAAACTTGCTGCTGATAGAGAAAGTCAGAAAAGAAAGCGTGCCGAGGAACTACCAGAGCAACGCGAAAGCAGACTTGCTGCTAAAAGAGAAAGTGAAAAAAGAAGGCGTGCCGAGGAATCAAAAGAACAGCAAGGAAACAGGCTTGAGGCTGATAGAGAAAGAAAGAACAGAAAGCGTGCTGAGGAATCAAAAGAACAGCAAGGAAACAGGCTTGAGGCTGATAGAGAAAGAAAGAACAGAAAGCGTGCCGAGGAACTACCAGAGCAACGCGGAAGCAGACTTGCTGCTAAAAGAGAAAGTGAAAAAAGAAGGCGTGCCGAGGAATTACAAGAACAGCAAGAAATCAGGCTTGCTGCTGATAGAGAAAGTAAGAAAAGAAAGCGTGCCGAGGAATCACAAGAACAGCAAGAAATCAGGCTTGCTGCTGATAGAGAAAGTAAGAAAAGAAAGCGTGCCGAGGAATCAGAGCAACCTGAAAGTTATCGCCTGGCATTCAGGTACAACCCAGTCGATGATTATAGCTTGAGTAGATGTGTTCAAATCGGGACAATGTCTAAAATTTGTCCCTATTGCAAGGCCTTGAAATTCAATGGTGAAACAATGGGAATGTGTTGCGCCTCAGGAAAAGTTAAACTTCCTCTATTGGCTGCACCACCAGAGCCATTGAAGACTTTCCTTACTGGAACTGCGTCAGAATCTAAGCGTTTTTTGTCAAAAATCAGAAAATACAACTCATGTTTCCAAATGACGTCGTTTGGAGCCCAAATCGAAAATCCAGATCAATTTATGTCTACTTTCGAAGTAAAAGGGCAAATTTATCATAGAGCAGGGTCCCTTCTACCATTCTCAGGCGAGAATCATAAATTTTTACAATTGTACTTCATCAGTGATAGAAATTCTGAATTGAATGCACGTTGCGAAATTTCTCCCAACGTTGAAAGGACAATCGTTTCCCAATTGCAACATCTTTTCCACGAAAATAATAATTTAGTGCGTCTGTTCAAAACAGCCATCGATTTGATGCCTACTGATACGCATAAAATTGTTATTTCCGCTGACAAAACGCCTCCTGGCCAACATGTGCGTAGATACAATGCTCCAACTATCGACGAAGTGGCAATCGTTATGGTCGGTGATCAGTTTTTACCTCGAGATATTATTCTTCATAAGCGAAACGCTCAGTTGTTAAGAATTGCTGAAACTCATCGATGCTATGATGCCCTACAATATCCTATCATTTTTTGGGATGGAGCCGACGGCTATCACTTTAATATTAAATTGATGAATCCAGCCACTAACAAAGAAATGAATAAGAAATGCAGTGCAATGCATTATTATTCCTATAGACTAATGATTCGGCAGGATGAAGAAAATTATATTTTAAAATGCCGTGAATTGTTTCACCAATTCGTCGTTGATATGTATGCTAAAATTGAATCAGAACGTTTGCTATATATCTGCCTGAATCAGACCAAGCTCCGCTCTGAACAATACATTCATTTGCAAGATGCAGTTATAAATGACGGTAATACCACAAACGTTCGAAGATTACTAATTTTACCTTCGTCATATGCTGGCAGTCCCCGTCATATGCATGAATATGCTCAAGATGCTATTGCGTATGTTCGTCTCTATGGTCGTCCAGATTTATTTATTACATTTACATGTAATCAATCTTGGGACGAGATACTTCAGCTTTTACTTCAAGGACAATCGGCGGTTCATAGGCATGACATTACGGCCCGTGTCTTCCGGCAAAAGTTGAAATCACTGATAAACTACATAGTAAAACTTGAAGTGTTTGGGTCAGTGCGATGCTGGATGTACTCAGTGGAATGGCAAAAACGAGGTTTGCCACACGCACATATACTAATCTGGCTACATAAAAAAATTACTTCGAACGAAATTGATGTTGTGATTTCCGCTGAAATACCTGATAAAAATGTCGATAAGGGGTTACATGATATTATTGTAAAAAATATGATACATGGACCTTGCGGTGCACTGAACGAAAATTCACCATGCATGGCCAAAGGAAGGTGCACAAAGCAATATCCTCGACTTTTAGTATCAAACACAATTACTGGCAATGATAGTTACCCACAATATAGAAGAAGATCTACTAAAGATGGCGGTAAAACAGCAATAATAAAGAAGCGTAACGGTACCACCATCGAAGTAGATAACCAGTGGGTTGTTCCATATTCCCCATTATTATCAAAAACATTTAATGCACACATAAACGTTGAATACTGTAACTCCGTAAAGGCAATCAAATACATATGTAAATACGTCAACAAAGGCAGTGACATGGCAGTTTTTGGCTTGCAGCCCGAAATCAAAGATTTCGATGAAATCGTACAATATCAGGCTGGAAGATACATAAGCAGTAATGAAGCTGTTTGGCGAATTCTTTCATTTCCGATACATGAACGTAGTCCAGCTGTTGTTCACTTAGCGGTACATTTACAGAATGGTCAACGTGTTCATTTCACGGAAACCAACGTGCAACAAAGAGTCCTGAATCCACCGGATACAACATTAACAGCTTTTTTTTCGCTTTGCAAAAATGATTCTTTTGGAAAAAAAACTGCTGTATACTGAAGTGCCTTCGTATTACACGTGGAATACTAAAAATAAAGTATTTGAACGTCGAAAACAGGGTAAGTCAGTCGACGGCCAACCTACCATCTTCAAAGATACCACGATAGGAAGACTCTACACCGTTCACCCCAATCAACATGAATGCTTCTTTCTACGCCTGCTTTTGGTGAATGTACCCGGTCCGACATCCTTTGAGTATTTGAGGACTGTAAATGGTACTATACATGACACTTACCGTAGTGCATGCCAAGCTCTGAATTTATTGGAGAATGACCAACACTGGGATAACTGCATCAATGACGCGTGCGAAACGTCAACCCCAAGTCAAATTCGTGCATTGTTTGGCATCATTTTAACAACTTGCTCTCCATCAGCTCCTACAGAGTTATGGGAAAAATATAAGTAAAAAATGTCCGAAGATATACTCCATCGAAAACAGTTAGAGACGTCAGATATGACTTTTGATTTTACATCAGAAATTTATAACTACACTTTAGTTGTTATAGAAGATTTGTGCGTACGTATGGCAAACAAACCTCTTCAGGATTTGGGAATGCCTTCACCTAACCGTATCGCTGCTGTTTCGACATGTGTGGAATTGGATCGTGAACAAAGTTACAGTACGAGTGATCTATTGTCGTATGTACAAAATAACATTTCCAAGTTAACGTCGGAACAAAAAGACATTTATGATACGATAATGCATTGTGTCGATAACAACGTTGGAGAAATTTTCTTTTTGGATGCGCCAGGAGGTACTGGTAAAAAGTTTGTGATAAAACTGATTCTGGCATCAATTCGATCAAAAAATGATATAGCGTTGGCAATTGCGTCGTCCGGAATAGCCGCAACATTGCTGCCTGGTGGAAGAACTGCTCATTCCGCTTTGAAATTGCCTCTGAACTTGCATTCTACAGAAACTCCCACGTGCAATATTTCCAAATCATCTGGGATGGGTAAAGTATTGCAGCAATGCAAACTTATTATTTGGGATGAGTGCACAATGGCACACAAAAAATCGCTCGAGGCTCTGGATCAATGCTTGAAAGATTTGCGAGGGAAGTCGAAACCCTTTGGCAGCACATTAATATTGCTTGCGGGAGATTTCAGGCAAACATTACCTATAATACCTAGATCAACTCCTGCAGACGAAATGAATGCTTGCCTGAAAAATTCTAATTTATGGGCACACGTAAAAACATTAAAATTAACTACAAATATGCGTGTCCGATTGCAAAACGATGACTCTGGTCAAACATTTTCAGATCAATTGCTGGCAATGGGAAACGGAAAGCTCCCAGTAGACTCAATTTCAGGACGTATACAACTACCTGCTGATTTCTGTAATTTAGTGACGTCCAAAAATGAATTGATTGAAAAAGTATTTCCGAATATTCTAAAAAATTATAAAAATAATAAATGGCTAAGTGAAAGAGCGATTCTCGCACCCAAAAATATAGACGTCCACGAAATCAACGATATTGTTTTGACCAAGATTCGAGACCAGGCAGTCCTTTACAAGTCAGTCGACACAGTTTTGGAACCAAATGAAGCGGTTAATTATCCATCTGAATTTTTAAATTCCATAGATCTTTCAGGGTTTCCACCACACGTGCTACAACTAAAAATAGGCGTACCAATAATACTTTTAAGAAATATAAACCCACCAAAGCTTTGCAATGGCACTCGACTTGCCGTAAAAAAAACAATGGAAAACCTAATAGAGGCCACAATCTTGACAGGGCCTTTTGAGGGTGAGGCTGTTCTTATTCCTCGCATTCCCATGATTCCAACGGATCTGCCTTTTCAATTTAAAAGATTGCAATTCCCAATTCGATTAGCATTTGCAATCACCATTAACAAAGCTCAAGGTCAATCATTAGAAAAATGTGGTATAGATCTTAATACTGATTGTTTTTCCCATGGACAATTGTACGTTGCATGTTCGAGGGTCGGTAAACCTGACAATCTATTTATATGCAGCGACAATTGGACAGCGAAGAATGTTGTATATTCGCAAGTTTTACGCAGTTAATTTGTATTTTGGAACCAAATGAAGCGGTTAATTATCCATCTGAATTTTTAAATTCCATAGATCCTTCAGGGTTTCCACCACACGTGCTACAACTAAAAATAGGGGTACCAATAATACTTTTAAGAAATATCAACCCACCAAAGCTTTGCAATGGCACGCGACTTGCCGTAAAAAAAACAATGGAAAACCTAATAGAGGCCACAATCTTGACAGGGCCTTATGAGGGTGAGGCTGTTCTTATTCCTCGCATTCCCATGATTCCAACGGATCTGCTTTTTCAATTTAAAAGATTGCAATTCCCAATTCGATTAGCATTTGCAACCACCATCAACAAAGCTCAAGGGCAATCACTAGAAAAATGCGGTATAGATCTTAATACAGATTGCTTTACCAATGTACAATTGTATGTTGCATCTTTGAGGGTCGGTAAACCTGACAATCTATTTATACGCACAGACAATGGGACAGCGAAGACTGTTGTATATTCACAAGTTTTACGTAGTTAATTTGAATTGTATCTATCTATCTATCTATCTATCTATATAAAAACGAGTTGTGTGTATGCATGTTTGTTTGTTTGTAAAAAGAGCGTTTGCATATGACGTCATTATTAGTACATACGGCTTTGTATATGGACAGACAATGGGAAAGCCAAGAATGTTGTATATTCGCAATTTTACGTAGTTTGAAACACATATATAAATCTATCTATATTCAGAGGTGGGACACAGGGACACAACTACAATGGCGCGTAACTAATATGGCGCGTAACGACTTACGCGCGCGGGGGGGCTTGGGGGGGCGCGAAGCGCCCCACCAACTAGGTGTTGGGGTGGCGCGAAGCGCCACCCCAACAGCTAGTATCATATAATAATAAACACATTAATAAATTTCATCCAACAATGCGAACTTAAAATAAATAAATTTTTGATCATCTGAATTATTGCCCTGAATTATTCATCTGAATAATTTATCCCTTATCGTCAAACCCAATTTGCTCTAAATCTCATTTTCTTTTTGTTCTGGTTGATGCGCGAGGCCCTTTAAAATACATGGCCTGATTGGACCCAATCACACATCCGGCCCGGGCTGTGAGGCTACTCCTTCCCAAATAGCTTGCCGAGCACGCGGTAAGCGAATGCATTAAAGCTGTAACAAAATACACAAGCTCAAAATAAGGCGTTTTTCCCTTTTATTACTGCCCCATCAGGTGGATGTATATTGATGGCCCCATCAGGCATTTCTGTTAACAATTTGGTTAGGTCTAGGTCGGGTTTTTCTCCTTTTTTTTTGACGGGCTTAAAGCCTGTTGAAGAATGAATTGTTTTTTAAATATGATATTAATGATTAATTTCATAGGGTACATAGTTGGTAAAATAAGATTATATTAAATAATTAAAATTAGTATTTTATTTTGTTTGATGTCTGTTAAAGAAGGAGTTGAGCGTTAAGTTGGAAGTAGCAGGGTACAGGATGTTCTAATTGTGTTTGGTTTTTTCAAACCTATCCTTATGTAAATTTTAGTTATTATTATTATTATTACTGTTTTTCTTTTTATGGATTTGTTTGGGTATCCCTTCTCCAAATCATGCGGTGGAATTTCGAGGGGATGTGTTTATGTTAAGTTTTCTTTAATAATTCCAATTAATTTTTTTTTAATTTCTTTTAATTTAGATTTTATAAAGCTGAATTGAAATTCTACTTCATAAACAAAAAAACGGGATATACATCCATTAAACAAGCGAAAATTGTTCATTTCAAACTGATAGATAGTAAAAACTTTTGTTATATTCTTCAATGGGCACGCTCCCTTCCCATTTTGTATTAAGTGTTCCCCATTCTCGAGATTTAACTTAACTTCAACTAATACAGTCGCAAAATTAAACTGTTTATGACGATCAAAGCTCGAGGATTAGCTGAATTTGTATTATTATGCACATAGTTGTAGGCCATAGAACTTGTTCCTTGTAAGCATCAAATGACACCAAATTCCACACATGAGTAGGAATTTACCAGACTTAAACTTCACTTCATTTCAACCAATTCTTAACGCAATAAAATCTAATTAAATGTGCATGTCAAGGTCACCTTACAAACTATATATTTGTACTATAGGCTATATTTTGCAAAATGACAACCCGGGGTGAAATATCAACTAACCCTCCGTTCCGTATTACATTATATGCTTTATATGCATTATATGCTTATTGCAATCGATTGTAATAAGCTATATTTAACGCGGGAGAATTTGTTTTTTAAGCTACCTCCCCAAATAAAACACACAACTAAATGAAACAACATATTCCTCTTGATTCTCTTACGCCCCCTGTAAACCAACCACTAAAATGATTGACGAGGGAACAAGAGAAATCATAGGAACATTTATGCTAGCTGACCCGGTTGGACCAGGAAAAATTATCAGCCCTAGCATCTATGACACCGTGTGAAAGTTTTTCAGGGATGGGGATTATATTCTTTCACGAAACACTGGGTCTGTACATCTCCACCTTTTAGATTTCATGTTCCAAAAATAGGTAAAAATAAGTATACTCACACCAAAACCTTCTTATAATAAAACCTTTAAGGGCATATTCAGGATTTTAGTTCGGGGGGAGGGTAATTTATTAGTGGGGAGGGGCTTACGAAAATAACATTGCGAAACGCATAACACAAATTTGTTTCTGTGTAATTTTATTACTTGTTAATCAAACTGCTAAAGCATAATGACTCGACCTATAATTAGATTGATATTATTTTTGTGGAAAAGATTAAGATGCTAAAAAAGTTCTTAGAAATCGACCAAAAATCCAGCTATAACCGGCTGTGTTCTTTTTTACCTTATCATTACCTATTCACGTTAGTTGCATGCGAATAAAAGGCACTCCGACCTAATCTATTGCGCTATCGCATATTTTTGTTAAGTACAGCATATCATCTAGTATAAATACTTAATGCTTCCGTTTTGTCTTTAGCATTTCGCTCAGTGTCGACTATGGATAAAAAGAGCGATGCTCTTCAGATGGAGGCTATGGGTGAGAGGGTGGATATACCCGAGGCTCCTCCAACCTACCAACAAACAGTCCTTGAGGAGTGCAAGGTAATTCTTGATCCATGACTTACTTTGAAATTATCTTTACTGAAATTATTAACAGAATTAAAACATTTGAACTGCAAAAATGAAGAAGCAGAACGAATTAGTTAATTTTGATAATATACACCTTCAAGAAAAGCTATATCTTCTTGATCGGTTTGATATCGTGTGTTTTAGCTTTATTTTTGCGGATTTTTCGTTCATTTTTTTTTCTAATTTGGTGCTACCAAAACCTGCATAAACGTATATGGAGATTTTTTCCATTAAAAATCGAATTCCTGATTTATATAGTTTTTAAGGTATACATGTTTGTATATGTTTCCTCTTAATCAGTTCAAACATTTACATGTCATTTTCACTGTCATTGGTACCCTAAGTCTCATGACCACCCCACAAACATGTATCTATCCGAAAGGATAAGATGCTTATATGGTTGTATTTATTAATTTCATATCTACCCACTCTCCAAGCCAGATTCATAGGACTGCTTGCGCCCCACTCACAAAGAGATTTTACTAACAGAGAGATTTTTCTTGGGCTAGTTTAAACCAATCAGAATTTTCATAGAATTTTTAGTCAATCAGAAAATCATGTAAAAAATCTGGTTGGCTCAATATAACCCAAACTAGATATCTATATTAGTAAAATCTCATTGTGAATAGGCCTTTAGAATTATTTTAGAAAATTATCTCGTCCTCCTTGAAAAATGGGAAATTTTCGTATTTTTTACAAACCTTCTCAACGTTTATTTCGATCTAAAGAAGAAACACAACATATTTTTCAAAAATGCAATTTGGAAGGTGGATAAACTTAATATCAGTTATCAAGTGACAGCAAAATTGTTGTCTTACTTTGAAGCATTTAAGTTCCAAAATCACATATGAAAAATTTGTACAGGGAACGTAATCATTCATTAAGTTTATGTGAGCAGGCTGTGAGGATAAGACTCCAAAACTTCTGTCTTGAATTCGAAACATCATATGTTACACAGTTTAGTTTGTATCACAGCCTAAATAGACACAAGCTGCGCAAACATTTTTCAAAAGCAACACATAGCTATCGTCGCGACATTAATTGGCGCTGCGTCAAAACCAGACACTCTCGCAGTTATAAAACATGGGAAGTTCCTCTTACTCGGGTAGTTTGAGAGGACAATGACATAAAAGGGCAAAAATGTGTTCATTGCTATTAAAACTACTTATCTCTTTCACTCTTGTCGTGATTAATAGCCTAGGCTAAGAAATGGCTAAAAAATTATTTATTACTCCTGGAATAGAGCCAAGATCTTTCCATGCTGATTGGCTGTGGGAACGCCGGGGCTAACGCCTAGTCTAAAGATGTGTCTTGAAATCCTTCTATGGGCAATATGCGACTCCGCGCAACTGGTGTCTATATTGGCTGGGGTACAGCTTAAATACCAATACAGTTATGAAAACTCCTATCTTGCCCATGAGAAGCTTTTGGTACAGAGCTCTGAACTTGGCGCCACCTCCAAACTTCCGCTCCGACGTGTAGATCGTACTACAACACCATAGGTGGGAACGCAATTTTGTTTTGTTGCATACACAGCTTAGATACCAATACCATTTTCCTGCTACCAATTAGATACCAATAGTAGTTTTCTGTCTCCAGCGCCTAGTATCGCCACCACGCACCGTGTCTCAAAAATAAATAGAGCTTTCATAACTGTATTGGTATCTAAGCTGTGGACTGGGGTTCGTATGGAAAAGGAAAAGAACGAAAGCTGTTGACTGATATTTAGGTTTGATTATGTTTTCTAGGTCACTCATCACGTTTATGGCGCCGTATGATTTATACTGTAAGAAAAAATTCATAGCAATTACCCATTTGTATTTTGAAGTTGAAGGGTCGCAAACCCCCTCCCCTGCTAAATCTGTTGAGGGACAACATAATTGTAATAGTAACGCAAAAAAGTAGCAGAAACAGACTACTACTATTAATAACAACTGACTGCAGCACCAAGTCATCTGAGGCCAACACAGCTATGCACGCTTCTCCTTCATCCCAGTCTATTCAAAGCCTCCCTCTTTACACCCTCTCAGGAAGTTCCCGTTTCCTTTAAGTCTTTCTTTATGACATCCTTCTATCCCAACCACGGACGACCTGCTTTCTGTTTAGCCCTAAGCGGGTGGCCGAAAAGGACAATCTCAGACTGAGTAGGCTGCCAGATTCCCCTCTGGATGCGCTCTTTAGATAGTAAAGTGAAATTCGAAAGTATTTAAATTCAACCTTGACTGCAGAAATCTATCTTGGTGGGACAAACTAAGTTCACTAATTACGTGAAGTATATTGAGAACCATTTCAGAATGGGCGCGCTATCGTATCCCCCCTCCCTCTTCACAAGCGTCATCCTAAACATTGATTTTTAAGTGAACTTTTTCAGGTAGTGGAATATACCGATAAAAAGGGCTATGATGTTGTTGATGTGCCCTTAAAGGTAGAAGAGGATGAAAAGAAACAACAAGCAGCTATAGATCCTTGGGCAATCGTGGATTTGACGGATGATTCACCTAAATGGAGAGGTGAGTAGATGATTATTTTTTTTCGTTTTGAAGCACATTTTTGACCAATTTTGTTGGTCTGTATGAAGGTTTAGATTTCAATTTGGGCCAAGGGTGTATGCAAAATTTCTTTATATTCATTTTCGTTACGTTTTTATGAGCTGGGAAAACTTTCAGGGGGAAGGGTTCAAACCTTATAACCCCTATCACTCTTAGATACGGCCTTGCTAGGGTGACAGGGCAAAACTTAAAAGCTTGGTCAAGACTGTGTATCTCCTCATTCTGACACTTAGTTTTAAGAGACTTACGGGGCCAGGCATGGACATTTACCCTCATGAAACTGAAAAAATTACATTTTATATTTTCATTGAAACATGTTTTTTTGGGGGGGGATTTCTATTGCAAAACAATTAAAATGGCCCCCTAGATCTGAGAAGAATTACGTCTTACCCTTCCCCCAATTTTAGTGAATTGGTGCCACTGCCAGTTATTCCCCTGAACTTCGGTTACCTATATAGATATGAATTGTTTCCAAACTTAAAGTGTTATACATTTATTATAATACTTACTTGATATGTACATTTTATTAGCAAAAATCTTTTCAATCATTTTGTCTTTAATGCTATATGCATAAAATACATATTGTTTAGTTCAAATTTACTTAGTCAATCATTTTGATCTATGATCTATCATTAAATATAAAAAAAAATAGTTTTTTTTAACTAAAAGTAAGGAGTGACATTAAAACTTAAAACAAACAGAAATTATTCCGTATATAAAATGGGATGTCCCCTCCGCAATCCCTCGCTCTTTGCGCTAAAGCTTTTAATTGTTTTAAAAAGTAGAATTGTGGCAGAGTCAAACCTCCAGCACCTACGTGCTGGAGGAGGCACCTAGGCCCCATCCAGCGTACACTTTATCCCAAACTCACTGGATCAAAATTTTGAGCTAGCCATTCTGTTCAGCGTAGTTAAAAACCTTATAGCTATGTCCAGTGGTCCTAGAATTATAGCTAGGTCGACCCAGTGGTCATAGAATATTGCGAGACGGCTCATTATAACGGAAATTATAAGTTCTAGCGCCCTTTTTAAGTGACCAACAAATAGATTGCACCTAGGTCCCCTCCCACGCACATTTTTCCCCAAATTCACCGGATCAAAATTTTGAGATAGCCACTCTGCTCAACTTAGTCAAAAACCTGACAACTATGTCTTTGGCGACGACTTAATCCCCCACAGTCCCCGGGGGAAGGGCTGCATATTGCAAACGTTGATCGTTGTTTACGTATAGTAATGGCTATTATGAACTATACAGGCGTTTTCATAGGGACTTTTTCGCATTGGGGTGGGGGTTACATGGGAGGATCTTTCTATAGAGGAACTTATAATGTTGGAAGAAAATTTCCATAAAGGGGGCGCAGGATTTTCTAGCATTATCTAAAAAAAAACAATGAGAAAATAAATAATTGTTTTCAACTGGAAGTAATGAGCAGCATTAAAACTTAAACGAATATTAAATATTAAGTATATAAAGGGTGTCTCCTCCACAATACCTTGCTCTTTACGCTAAAATATTTTTAGTAATTTTATTTATTTATTCCACCCCCTTTGTAATTATCATTTTTAAGGACTTGGAACAAAATTCAAGCTTCAGTGTAAAGAGCGAGGTATTGAAGAGGGGGCGAAACAACTCATATACGTAATAAAATACACAAATATAGAATTTTGTTACGTAAGTTAATTTGAAAGGTACATATGTTTATTACTAACAAAAACGTTCGTAAAAAAATCTAGGTGCATTTTTAACTAACCAAAAGTTGGAGGACAGCTAGGCCTCCTCCCCCATCCCTTTTTTTTATCAAAATCGTCCGATCAAAACTATGAGAAAGCCATTTAGCAAAAAAAATAATATGCAAATTTCGTTTGAATTATTCATGTGCGGTGAGCCAAAGTCAAAATAAGCATTAATTCAAACACGCTCAAAAATTAAATAAAAAAACTAAATAATTAAATTAACTAAATAAATTAAATTAAATAATTTTTTTTAACTGCAAGTAAGGAGCAACATTAAATGTTAAAACGAACCGAAATTATTCTGTATATTGAAGGGGTTGTCCCCTCCTCGACGCCTTGCTCTTTACGCTATATTGTTTTAAAAAGTAGATATGCGACAAAGAATCTAATTTCAGCGTAAAGAGTGGGGCGTTGAGGAGGGGACAACCCCTTTCATATACGGAGTAATTTATGTTCATTTTAAGTTTTAATGTCGCTAATTACTTGCACTTAATTAGCCTTCTAAAGAGAGAGAAAGAGATATTTTTATTAAACCAAAATACGTCAGAATTAACAGCCACCCTGGAAAGTAAAAACTCATCTGAGGGGGGGGTGGGGTGGCAAAAATACACAAAAAAAATAGATGATTATATAAACCGTGAAAGAACTAATACAAATCACCCATCCTAATCGGCACCACAAACCTTACAACAGAATAAATTAAAATCCTACCGTAAGAAGCCATAATAAGCTATTCAATTATTTGGTTATGCGCCCCTCCTTCCAACAAAAAAAAGTCAGTTTTATATTTTTTTTTCATTTTCAGAACTTGACTGCAAAGGCAAATTTATGCGTATCACCATTAACCTATTGAAATTCCTCAGCGCTCTGGCTTGTCTTTACTTATTCGTCGTCTCTTTGGATTTGCTACAAGCTGCTTTCAAACTTCTTGGTGGAAAATCGGCAGGTAAGTTTAGACTGTAACAAACCAGTTATCAAACAGTTCGTGGTAACAAACTGTAGTAAGGAGCGACCCGGCTGAATAGTAACCGAAACTCTAAAAAACGGAATTTTGATACCCATGTATACATCAAAGAATTGGATTTTGTGCTAATTTTAAATATGCAAGGTTCATCAGATTTAGTCTTACTATCGAAAGCTACGAGCCTGACAAAATTTGCCTTGTTTTTGAAAAAGGGGAAAACACCCCCTTAAAATCGCATAATCTTAATGAAAATCACACCATCAGATTCAGCGTATCAGAGAATACTACGGCGAGGTTCTAAGCTTCTATCTCAAATATCGGTTCGGTATAGTATCGGTTATTGGGAAGTATACTGAAGTTTCCAGCGAGAATTTTTCTGGCGGTGGGGGGGGGTTACGTGAGAGGATCTTTCTGTTGAGGAATTTATCATGGGGGATGAAAATTTCCATGAAGGGAGCGCTGGATTTTCCAGAATTATTAAAAAAAAGATAAATTAAATAAGAAAAACAAGTTTTTTTTCAACTGAAAGTAAGAAGCAACATTAAAACTTAAATGAATAGAAATTATTACATATAAGACGGGGTTCGTCCCCTCCTCAATACCTCACTCTTTACGCTTATGTATTTTTAGTAATTTCAAAAGAGCTATTCATTCTAATTAAACGTCTTTTGTGATTCAGGGGTCATTCTCAAGGAATTGGAACAAAATTTGAACTTTAGTGTAAAGAATGAGGGATTGACGAGGGGGCGAACCCCCTCATATACTCAATAAAAATATACCAATATAAAAGTTCGTTACGCAAATTAATGTGTAAGTTACGTATTTTTTATTTCTAATAAGATCGTTTGTAACTAAATTAAAAGTTCTAATGACCTTTTTAAGTAACAAAAAATAATGGAAGGCAACTAGGCCATTCCCCCCTTTTTTTCTCAAAATCGTCTGATCAAAATTTAAGGAAGCGATTTTGCAAATAAAATAAGACTGATATGCAAATTTCGTTTCTGATTATTCATGTACGGCGAGCCAAAATCAAAAGCTGCATTAATTCAAAAACATTCAGATATTAAATAAAAGAAAAGTCTTTTTTTAACTGAAAGTGAGTGACATTGAAAATTAAAACGAACAGAAATTATTCCGTATATGAAAGGGTCCTTTCCCTCCTCAACGCCCCGCTCTTTATGCTAAAGTTTGACTCTTTGTCACAGTTTTACTTTTTAAAAAAATAAAAAAAAATTAGTATAAAGAACTGTTTTCTATTTGTAAGGCACAAGATTTAGGTTTATTGTTGTTACTGTTAATCATGAGAAAGTTATAATACTATGCTTCATAAGATTTACCTCGAAATTTTTACTGTGAAAAATATTAATTTTGGTCTTTTCCAAAATTATGCTCCCTTCCCCTATGAAATTACAACGTACATGTCTGAGTAGATCCATTGCTGTCGCGATGGTATTATAGTAACATTACAGATATGAATTTTTAGGAAATAATATTTCACTTTCCAAAGGTAAAAATATAATAGTTTTTCGCACTTAAGTAGATTTATTTTGAAAAATATCTTTTTTTGCATCTTCATTTGGAAAAGTTGAATCAAAGCCCCCCTCTTAATTTTTGTGAATTTAATTTTTCTGGGCCCCTGTTGGCCAATTTTATCTTGGGATTTTCCATTATTTTAAGAACAAACCTTTGGCATAAAATATTTGATTTCAAAAGTGTTGCCATTTTGATAAGAGAATATCTTAGCTTTGGTTATTATATTTCCAAAATACGTGCTTGATAAAGTTTAGTGCTTATTTTAAAGTTTTGTTTTCCAGGAAAACAGGATGTGATGTAATAATGACATTCAGTTTCATTGTATATCTATTATAGAACAAAATTAAAATTCCATTATCCGGTTTTATAGGTTTGCTAACATTTTGGCTTAGGTACAAATAGGTATTATACCTGTGTATTGTTTCGATTCGTTTTATTCAGCTTTATGAATTTCAAAGTTTTGTCAGTGCTTTCCTTCAGGGTTTATATAGCAATTACAGCGGCAGATAAAAAAAAATCCGTTAGGTCTTTGCCCTTTATCTGAGGAGGTACCCATTTCCTGTCATAGGTGTATATCACCTCGTGATCCTGAGCCAGATATATGATACTTTTTTTGGGGGGCAATATTTTGAAGGAGTTCTACTTAAAAAAGCGCCAAAAATAAGCAATATGTGTAAAATATATAAAACAATTAGGCTTCAATCTTAAAATTTCAGGAGTGTGTGGGTATTGAGCGTTGTCTCGCCGAGCATATGTCAAAGGCAAGCATATTTTTTGTACATTCATGCTTAGAAACCTACCATTATGACTATGATTTACGATAAGCAGCTTTGTGCGCAATCCTGTGCTTTTAATTTTATTTTATTTTTGATAAATCTCTGGAAGTGTTAAAAGAATCAGATATGTTGATTTCTCATGAAAAGTCTAATATATTCCTTGTCAAAATTTCTACGTTTCTCGAGATATAGTACATAATATTCGATTATTCGTTTATAATTTGGAGACATTTTTACTAACGTTTTTTTCCTTTTTGTGATAAGTCGGATATTAGATAAGCATAAGACTTTCTCGAATAGTTTTTTTTTTTTGTTTAATCCGAAGTCTACCCTCATATTAGAATGTGAATTTGAGGAAGAAAAACTGTAATATAGTGAATGGAAACGTATGATAAATATTATAATAGACCTTTTTTTTACATAAGAGAATCCAAAGCAAAAGAATTATATTCTTAATTGATGCCACTAGAAATGTCCTTGAATGAAGGAAATTCCATGCTTGATTGTTTGACCCTAGGAAAAATAGTCAAAACCCATCCCAGTATCAACACAGCCGTCAAGGGATTTAAAATTAGTAGTAATTTATTAATTAGTTTACTGAATAGTAAATCAATTTAATTAATTAAATACAATTTAAATAATTTATAAACTAACTAAATAAATAATAATTATAATTTAATTAATTGGATGACAAATTAATTTATTATCTAAAAGAAATAACAGAGACAAAATCAATCGGTAGCACACCAAAAGCGTTGCTTGCCAGGGTGTGCTACTGACAAAAAAGAGCGGAAAATAGAAGAGAAAAAATAATAAAAACAAAGAACAAAAAAACAAACAAGTTAATCTATAATAAGCAGAAGGGTGAAACTTTGTACCGGTAAAAAAGCTTACATAAATAATTCATACACAATAAAACAACATAATATCATAATCTCGAAGCAAAAAAAAAACACAAACAAATAATAATTATTATAAATATTAATTCCATCAATTTCAACCTGTTTCAAAGTTATGCCTACTAAGCAACCCCACACGCAGCTCGGTTTTAAATTGAATAATGGGCAATTCTTTGGTACTTGGTATAAGTTTATTCCACGGCATAGCCCCTTCTAAAAATAACTGAAAAAGCAGTCCTACTTGAAACTAGGCGAGGAACCTAAATATCTCCACTTGTTCGAGTTCTGTGACCATGAACATTAGATCTTTCCCGAAATATTCCTGTAAAACATTCTGGAACGCACCCATAATATAGTATTTATACATAGTAACCAGTGTATAAAAATCACGCAATCCATTTGCTGGCTTCATATTAATCATATTAAATTGTATCAGCCATGTGTCATTGGTAAGCAAAATGGTAAGCCTAATAAACCATTTTGCAGCTTTGTGAAAGGGATTGCTACATTTAAATGACTGTCAATAAAAACAGAGATTGAATAATTTAAACCCCGGGTGACAACATTAATCTCTTTTTAAGGTTCCATTTTCTCATCCGAGTCTCTTCTTGGAAATCCAGTCGTAGGTATCATGCTGGGAATCCTCACAACGGTTTTAGTGCAGTCATCATCAACATCGACGTCGATTGTCGTTAGCATGGTAGCAGCTGGAAGTAAGTTTATTTTATATCGTAATGATGGTGGTATTTTATGTCTAAGCTTCTTAAACCATGTAGAAAAAATTATGCGTATAACGTTTTCCTTAGCATTTTTATGTATGTATAAGTGTATACTTTTATGCACTTTCATTTGTGCGTAGAAAAGCGTGCATTAATTTGAGCTTACTATAAAGATTTGATAGAAGATAGAAGAGCTTTAGTGAAGCCCTTATCCTTGTATGATAAACCAGACAAACACATTAGAGTGATTAGTGCTATGTACGAGAATAACGCTAATGCGGATAAGGTGGGAAATGAGATTAGTAGCTGGTTTCATATTAAATCAGGAGTTAGACAGGGTTGTGGTCTATCCCCATTCCTATGGATCATTTTGATGGAGTTTGTCCTGAGGAGCACAGCAAAGTCATTTGGGAGAACACACGAACAACTGGGGAAGTAACACTCTCCTATACTGATTATGCTGATTATTATCTATTATTATCTTATTTCTTATTATCTCTTATACTTAGAATACGCTGATGATTTAAACATCCTAGATGAAAGTGTTAGCAAAATGAACGAATCTCTAGAGGTTTTTCGGGTTCAGGGTCCAGTAACAGGATTTAAAATTAATTTTAAGAGAGTTACGTCGCAAAGGCTAGGAGTAAGTAAAGGCTTAGGAGTAAGTGAAGATGGAAAGGTGAAGTTGGGTAAGGAGAGGATTGATCAAGAAGATATCTTCTTCACCTTTGTAGTATTAGCAGTAAAGACAATGGGAGTTGCGAAGATGTTAAAAGTAGAATAGCCATGGCTCAGGGTGGTTTTTCACATTTGAAAAAAGTTTGTGAGAATAGGAAGAGAATTCTGCAAACCAAGCTTAGAGTATTGGAAGCTACAGTGATGACAATGGTCAGATATGGTTCAGAACTGTGGGCGCTCCGAAAAGCAGATGAAGATTTGCTAGATGTTTTCCAGAGAAATTGCATACGGATTTTTCTGGGTACCCGGCTGACTGACTGTATTTCAAACAGTAGACAGTACGAAGAGTTTGGTTCAATCTCACTTTCTCTAGGGCTAAACTATAGGAAATGAATATCCTATAATGTATAGAAAATGTATAAAATCCAATATAAACTATATAGGGCTAGAATTATATATATTCCATAAATCTTGAATTGACAAAGACGAATAGCACTCGTTGAAAGTGTAGCGCATTTATAATATCTCCAGAGATTATTTTTCCTTCTCCAGCTTTTGAGAAGTCTGGATGTCATCCATGGGTTTAGAGGAATAATCCTTTTAGACCTGCGATTAGAAGGTGGTACTTTACAAATGCTAAGAATAGCCTCTTTTATGGTTCCATAAAATGACTCAAATAAACAAGAAAAATCCTTGTCATTATCAAATAAGCTCCACGAATTTTTCGCTAATTAGGTACTATCGGGATGAACCATGAGCTTGAAAAAGAAAATATGAAACTAAATAAAAAGAAACTGTAAAAAAGAATGACTTAGGAAAGGATACGCATCAAGAAAATATTAACCGGTCACATACTAATATATTCATACAAATAATTTATTTTGCGTATACGAGTTTCACCAGGAACTTTGGCTAGAATTTGACCATGATCAGACCAAACACTTCTTGGGCCAAAGGGTCTAACCTTTGCGGTTCTTACGGAAAGTGTGAATCTTAGGCCGGATTGATGAATATGACTTGGCATTTTGGAAAGCTTCGTAGAACTCTTGCATGGGGCCAAAAAGGATGGTTTTTGCTTGTCTTTGAGCCAGAGCCTATAATGCGTGAAATGAAGTGGAGTTTTATAGCCCGTGTCTGAGAGAAATATCTGAAGTTATGCAGTTAAGCTTTCGTTTCATCAAACCATGTTTGGCTTTCGAATGGAAAGCTCTGTTCTAGCAGGCAAGCAGGCAGGCACCAGTTTCAATTGAAGATGGATTGAAATCTATAAGTGTTAAATACATGCAGCAGTTATCCGGCCCCACAGCCAATATATCTTCTTTGAGTGATAAATAGAAAAATTTACAGAAAAAAAGTGGCATTTTCCCACGGGTTCGAAAGTGCTGCCATCTATTGTTTCTACCCATTTCTGTTCGTGATTTCAGCTGAGTTCATCTCGGTTTTTCGCACTTGGGATTGCAGTAGAGAAATGGTATCAGATGTCCCTCTTAAACTTTAAAAGTTCTCTCATTGGTAAAGAAATTAGAGTTTATCCTTCAATGCTTTTATCCTATGACATTAGAAACTCAGCCTACGGCAAAAAAGTCAACTTAAGAACTAAGACAGATAGATTTTTTTTTCGACGGCAGTAGATTGCTCTTAATGAGCTCATCAAAGTATATGTCATCCATTTTTTGGTAGAAAAATTCCACCGTGAGATGTACCAATTTGAAAGTTCAAAGGGGTTGACAACTTTAGCAGTAAGGTACACATTGAAACCAAAAATAGCCCGATACCACCTGTGAGACATATAGGAGAGTTTTAAGAAACATTAAGCTGTTAGCTCATAATCATCCTCGGCAATGAGGGGTCCGCAAATTTTGCTAGCTAGTGCGCCTATTAGTTGTTTCCAGTGTATTTGATGGTAAGACCAATTTGGTTCCGGGGTTAAGACATGTAGGGAACTCGTTTATTTTAAGATCCTTACAGATTAACAATTTCAGAGTTTAATCGAAGCGAGGAAAAAAAACAAATCGTTGCTCTCGCAACACTTTGCTCGGTGAAGCCGAACAAACGTTGCCGCAACACCTCACGTTGCCCATGAAAGGTAGATCTAACTTGGCACTAAAATATGGGTGCTTTTTCTGGGGCGGTTCCAAAAAATTGCAGGAAGGCTGTGAAAAGCATTGAGCACCATTAACAAAAATAATGATTTCTGGTCAAAGGGTGTATTTTTTCCACCGACCAGTTTCCACTAATTGATTTTCATAGGCTAATATGCACCTTTGGTCTCTTTTTGTAAATATAATTTCGCCCTCTCAAAGCTGGATAATTGCCTCAAAGAAAAAGATTTTGGCCTTAATCATCCAAATTATTTTTGACAGGACGTAGCCCTTTCTCTTGAATTAGGGGACAGATACAAGATTCACAATTCTACAGGAGAAGAAAAATGAAACATTTGTTTCATTTCCTTTTTTAAAACATAATGGTAAAGGTCAATGAACATGGAAAAGGGTAGAAGAAGGCAACTGTCATACATATCCTACATGGTACCTAAGAAAGTCCAGATTTGTCAACAAGTTTGTTAACTTGGTTGACCAAACACAAATAAATGTACTTTGAAAACTTATTTGCCATACTTACAGATACGTCATAGATATATGCGTCATAGATTACAATTTCTATTCTTGAGAGTCCTACGTAAGAAAGTCCAGATTTGTCAGCAAGTTTGTGAACTTGGTTGACCAAACACAGATAAATAAACTTTGCTAATTGATTTGCCATGCTTATAGATACGTCACAAATACATACGTCTGGATCACAATTTCTATTCTTAAAAGTCCTACCTAAGAAAGTCAAGATTTGTCAACAAGTTTAGGAGCTTGGTTGATCAAACACAGATAAATGAACTTTGTTAATTGATTTGCCATACTTATAGATACGTCATAGATACATACGTCTGGATCACAATTTCTATTCTTAAAAGTCCTACCTAAGAAAGTCAAGATTTGTCAACAAGTTTAGGAGCTTGGTTGATCAAACACAGATAAATGAACTTTGTTAATTGATTTGCCATACTTATAGATACGTCATAGATACATACGTCTGGATCACAATTTCTATTCTTAAAAGTCCTACCTAAAAAAGTCAAGATTTGTCAACAAGTTTAGGAGCTTGGTTGATCAAACACAGATAAATGAACTTTGATAATTGATTTGCCATACTTATAGATACGTCATAGATACATACGTCTGGATCACAATTTCTATTCTTAAAAGTCCTACCTAAAAAAGTCAAGATTTGTCAACAAGTTTAGGAGCTTGGTTGATCAAACACAGATAAATGAACTTTGCTAATTGATTTGCCATACTTATAGATACGTCATAGATACATACGTCTGGATCACAATTTCTATTCTTAAAAGTCCTACCTAAAAAAGTCAAGATTTGTCAACAAGTTTAGGAGCTTGGTTGACCAAACACAGATAAATAAGCTTTGATAATTGATTTGCAATACTTATAGATACGTCATAAATACATACGTCTGGATCACAATTTCTATTCTTAAAAGTCCTACCTAAAAAGTCAAGATTTGTCAACAAGTTTAGGAGCTTGGTTGACCAAACACAGATAAATAAGCTTTGTTAATTGATTTGCCATACTTATAGATACGTCATAAATACATACGTCTGGATCACAATTTCTATTCTTAAAAGTCCTACCTAAGAAAGTCCAGATTTGTCAACAAGTTTAGGAGCTTGGTTGATCAAACACAGATAAATGAACTTTGCTAATTGATTTGCCATACTTATAGATACGTCATAGATACATACGTCTGGATCACAATTTCTATTCTTAAAAGTCCTACCTAAAAAAGTCAAGATTTGTCAACAAGTTTAGGAGCTTGGTTGATCAAACACAGATAAATGAACTTTGATAATTGATTTGCCATACTTATAGATACGTCATAGATACATACGTCTGGATCACAATTTCTATTCTTAAAAGTCCTACCTAAAAAAGTCAAGATTTGTCAACAAGTTTAGGAGCTTGGTTGATCAAACACAGATAAATGAACTTTGCTAATTGATTTGCCATACTTATAGATACGTCATAGATACATACGTCTGGATCACAATTTCTATTCTTAAAAGTCCTACCTAAAAAAGTCAAGATTTGTCAACAAGTTTAGGAGCTTGGTTGATCAAACACAGATAAATGAACTTTGATAATTGATTTGCCATACTTATAGATACGTCATAGATACATACGTCTGGATCACAATTTCTATTCTTAAAAGTCCTACCTAAAAAAGTCAAGATTTGTCAACAAGTTTAGGAGCTTGGTTGATCAAACACAGATAAATGAACTTTGCTAATTGATTTGCCATACTTATAGATACGTCATAGATACATACGTCTGGATCACAATTTCTATTCTTAAAAGTCCTACCTAAAAAAGTCAAGATTTGTCAACAAGTTTAGGAGCTTGGTTGATCAAACACAGATAAATGAACTTTGATAATTGATTCGCCATACTTACAGATACGTCATAGATATATGCGTCATAGATTACGATTTCTGTTCTTGAGAGTCCTACCTAAGAAAGTCAAGATTTGTCAACAAGTTTGGGAGCTTGGTTGATCAAACACATATAAATGAACTTTGATAATTGATTTGCCATACTTACAGATACGTCATAGATATATGCGTCATAGATTAAAATTTCTGTTCTCGAGAGTCCTACCTAAGAAAGTCCAGATTTGTCAACAATTTTGTTAACTTGGTTGACCAAACACAGATAAATGTACTTTGATAATTGATTTGCCATACTTACAGATACGTCATAGGTATATGCGTCATAGATTAAAATTTCTATTCTTGAGAGTCCTACCTAAGAAAGTCCAGATTTGTCAGCAAGTTTGTGAACTTGGTTGACCAAACACAGATAAATAAACTTTGCTAATTGATTTGCCATGCTTATAGATACGTCATAAATACATACGTCTGGATCACAATTTCTATTCTTAAAAGTCCTACCTAAGAAAGTCAAGATTTGTCAACAAGTTTGGGAGCTTGGTTGATCAAACACAGATAAATGAACTTTGATAATTGATTCGCCATACTTACAGATACGTCATAGATATATGCGTCATAGATTACGATTTCTGTTCTTGAGAGTCCTACCTAAGAAAGTCAAGATTTGTCAACAAGTTTGGGAGCTTGGTTGATCAAACACATATAAATGAACTTTGATAATTGATTTGCCATACTTACAGATACGTCATAGATATATGCGTCATAGATTAAAATTTCTGTTCTCGAGAGTCCTACCTAAGAAAGTCCAGATTTGTCAACAAGTTTGTTAACTTGGTTGACCAAACACAGATAAATGTACTTTGATAATTGATTTGCCATACTTACAGATACGTCATAGATATATGCGTCATAGATTAAAATTTCTATTCTTGAGAGTCCTACCTAAGAAAGTCCAGATTTGTCAGCAAGTTTGTGAACTTGGTTGACCAAACACAGATAAATAAACTTTGCTAATTGATTTGCCATGCTTATAGATACGTCATAAATACATACGTCTGGATCACAATTTCTATTCTTAAAAGTCCTACCTAAGAAAGTCAAGATTTGTCAACAAGTTTGGGAGCTTGGTTGATCAAACACAGATAAATGAACTTTGATAATTGATTTGCCATGCTTACAGATACGTCATAGATTAAAATTTCTATTCTTGAGAGTCCTACCTAAGAAAGTCCAGATTTGTCAGCAAGTTTGTGAACTTGGTTGACCAAACACAGATAAATAAACTTTGCTAATTGATTTGCCATACTTATAGATACGTCATAGATACATACGTCTGGATCACAATTTCTATTCTTAAAAGTCCTACCTAAGAAAGTCAAGATTTGTCAACAAGTTTGGGAGCTTGGTTGATCAAACACAGATAAATGAACTTCGATAATTGATTTTCCATACTTACAGATACGTCATAGATATATGCGTCATAGATTACAATTTCTATTCTTGAGAGTCCTACCTAAGAAAGTCAAGATTTGTCAACAAGTTTGGGAGCTTGGTTGATCAAACACATATAAATGAACTTTGATAATTGATTTGCCATACTTACAGATACGTCATAGATATATGCGTCATAGATTACAATTTCTATTCATGAGAGTCCTACCTAAGGAAGTCCAGATTTGTCAACAAGTTTGTTAACTTGGTTGACCAAACACAGATAAATGTACTTTGATAATTGATTTGCCATACTTATAGATACGTCATAGATATATAAGTCATGTATCACAATTTCTATTCCTAATTTCCTTTATCATATGGATGTTGAAATATTTATATTCTACTTCCCTGCTGTCTTAACCAGTTTTCATGTAAAACTAGTTAACTTTTCCATTTTTTCTTACTGTTCAGTATTTAATCTTCAGTATTTCTTGTCTTTTCCCGTTTTCATGTCTAATTTGTTAAGCTTTGAGTATTTAATCTTCATTATTTCCTGTAATCTTCCACAGTTTTTACATTCAATTAGTAAAAATTCTCTAATTTTTTTTCAGCATTCATTAAACAATTTTTATCATATCACGCTGTCTTTTCTAGTTTTCGTGTTAAATAATTCAACTTCCCTATGTCTTTTAAGTGTTCAGTTTTTCAACTTTCACTGTAACTGCTGTCTTCCCCAGATTTCTTGTTATATTAATCAAACCTCAAACTCCATGTCAAAGAAATTCATTCTTCCTATTTTTTTCAGTGTTCAGTTTTTCAATTTTCACTGTACCTGTTGTCTTCCGTAGACTTCTTCTTACATTAATTAAACCTCTCTGCTTCTTTTCACTGTTACGTTTTTCAGTTTTCATTGTACCTGCTGTCTTCCCCAGCTTTCTTGTTATATTAATTAAACTTCTCTGCTTCTTTTCAGTATTTAGTTTTCATTTTACAGTGTATTCTGCTGTCTTTTTCAGTTTTCTCGTTAGATAATTGAACCTCCTCTACTTTTTTCTAGTACTGACTGTTCAAGTGGCTATACCAATTATAATGGGAACAAATATTGGAACTTCAGTAACAAACACTATAGTATCCTTCACCCAGATCAGTAATAAGAATGAATTCAGACGGGCTTTTGCTGGCGCTACCGTACATGATATGTTCAATTGGTTGACAGTCATCGTCTTATTCTCCGTTGAAATGATAGCTCGTAAGTTGAAGTTTAAGTTTACAGGTCTTTAGGTCGGTAATGGTAATTCGACAGGTGTTATATTTGAGAAACAGAGAATTTACCTAAACAAATCATTGTGACCAAAAAATTCTTATTTTCTTTTTACTCGCCTAAAATTTCATAAAGTAAACCAATCAGATCTTAGAACCTGATGAATACACTTGTATCACAACTACCTGAGTTTCGAAACATTTATTACTTACAGTTAAGGAATAATACTTATGGTTTACCAGGTACGTCACGAAAATAAACGAATAAAATTAAAGAACACATTTTAACACGAAAATATACGACAATAATATTTCTTTTTCTCTTTTATGGGATCATGAGCCACAACATAAGTTTTGCAGGGGACTGGAAAAACTGGAAAAGGTGTGCCTGGCTCTTAGGTATTATTAAAACACATGTTCATAAAAATTAAATGGACTGTACCCACTTCCCTCGAATTAGTTCTCCACAAATATTTGACAAAATGTTGCCTAAGGGAGCCTTATTCCCTAAAAATACCTGATTCACGAAACTTATAAATATCATGGACCACTTCTGTGTTGTAAATTAATGAATAAATATGTACCTAATTGGAAAAGTGTACCAAACCGGAAGTCCATATTAAAATTCTTATAGAAAAGTTTAAGCCAAACTGCATTTAATTTTGCTAATTTGAAGTGAATCACCGCTAGTGTGGTAATTAATTTTCATCCTTAGATTTTTATTCTGTGTAAGAACATCTAGGAATTTTTCATCGTTTTTCTACCACTATATAGTTGGACTTTCCAAGGAAATTTAAGCTAGAAAGCAATCAAATTTCTTTCGAGATAACTTAAAGGGAAGTAGAAAGAATAATAACCGAGAGTTCACATGCCTGTAATTTTTCTTTTTTTGTGATTATCATTGAATTTGACTTCAATGAAAAAATCGTTGCATTCTGTGAGATGACAATTTAGACTTAATTCTGTATATACATTTTGACAGCTTTATATCATAGTGAGAAATTTGTCATTAAACTTATTTCAAATAATTTTCAAAATACTTTTTAATTTAAAATTCGTTTTATTATACACGGGACAGGCCTTGCTGATATGGAAGGTTGGCCTATTTTATGTCTTACCTTACATCTCTACACTTTTCTGGTACTATCTTCCAAGCTTTCACGATTTTATATCCATTCTTGTTCTATTTTTCAGCTTTTGAATAATTTACTAGCTATTTCTTAACAGGATCAATTAATTTCTCAATGCTCTTTTTCAATTTTGTTCTCCATTAAGTTTTTCTTTTGCTGGAATTTCAATTTATCATTAATACTAAAATAAACCGACTAAGTTTTTGTTTCTTAATATCGTCGAAACCAACTTCAAAATTTAGAGAGGGGTTGATAATCGCCAAAAAGCGAATTATTGATCCTACTCGTGTAAAATAAGGGCTAAATCGTTTTGGATTACTCTATATTCCGAATCCAGGCTACGCAAACCCTTCTCTAAGCGTCAAAGGTGAAGAGAGCAAAGAATGACGTATGCCCTAAAGTAGAAGCGGGTTTCTGCATGGTCTGGTCCGTTTTTCTCTCTTTCTTTTTTCAACATCCCTATCTGTTAGTGTCCCTCTACCCACCTTTCTCAACCCACTGGAAACCTTTTGATTCGGGCCTAATTCGACACTTTCGACGTATAAAACTCCGAATTCATTATCACTCTTTTGCTATTTTACCCTGCTTTAAAGAGTTTTGCGAATAGACTGAAAAGTCTGTCGTGTTTCGCGTTCGGAATAGTTCGATAAAACCCTCAAATAAAGGAACTGACATTATTGTCTTTTGTTTTTGGCATTCGTTCCGTTCATTGTTTTTGGATAACCTTTTAGTGTTTATGTGAAAACAACCTCTAAGTATTAAATATTTTTTTACATAGGGGAAACTGAGTTTCCTCACCCCCCCCCCCCCGCCCCAGCTAAAGTTTAGTTTCTTCGAATATCATGTCAAGATAAGCCTGCATAATTGAAGCATCCACATCAACGCGTCAGTTTTCTTTAGTATATAATTACTTTAATGGTATTACGCGGCTCATTTTTCTATTTTAACTGTCATTTTCACTTTATTTAGATAAATTGGCTCCACCCCCCGAGTTTTGATGAAATTACGCCATTGCTCTTATCCAGTGTAGTAAAAGCTATTATTATATTTATAGGCGGAATTTTTGGCATTGGATACTTAGAATTTGTCAGTGGAGAAATTACATCTGGATTAAGTGGAAGTTCTGGAGCTGGTGGTGAGATTGAGATCCTGAAAGTGATAACAGGCCCTGCCGTGGATCTTATAGTGCAGGTAAAAATATTATATTTGAAATATAATATAATTCCAATATATTTATATATAGAGTCCTGTGGTGGCGCAGTGGATTTGACCTTAGCTTGGTAATACGGGACCCAGAGATCGAATCGCGCTGCAGGAATGCACTGCAGGGCCGACGCAGGGACCTTAATAGTCAAGAAGCGTCGTTAATTCTTAAATAAATAATAAATATTTAAAAATAGAAATATAATATAACATAATAATATAATATAATTATATAATATAATTATATAATATAATATAATTGAAATATAATAATATAATATAATATAATTTGAAATGAAATATAATTGCACTTTGAAATATCGGGAGGAAATGTGTAAGCGTACCATGAGAGTTCTTGCTTAAATAGATAACAACTAAAATAGATACACTTGATCAGGAAATGAAACACTTCCAGGGTTGCCACTGCATTTGTGGAACCACCCATTCTATCAGAACACTAAGAAAAAGAAGTAATACCTTCAAAAATAGTTGCTGCGCCCACTGTTATACTGATGACTAAATAAAGAAAAAAAAATTTTTCTCACAAAATACTATTGTTTCTTTCAAAATCTCATTCTAGAGGTATGAAATATCAACTTACAATTTTGAAGCAATGGGTGAAAAATATTAAGACGGACCATAGATTTATAACCTAAATAGACGCTGGATAATGCAAAAAACGTTTTGAAGCACGTGATTAGGTACACAGTCATCACGCAGAGGATTGCCACGTCATTTTGTAAGACTCGCTGTCTTCCCGGAAAAAGCACTTTTAGAAAAAAAGCAATCTCTCCGGAAATTGTTCTTGCACAAATTTGTGTAATATTCCAAAATTTTAATGTACCAATGAATGCTTTCTGAAATAACGTGTGAAAATGTATAGATGGGCCATAGGTTTTTTCGGTTTAGGCTTCATTATCCACAAACAGAAAAACAATTTTTTACTTTTTACAAGTGTGTAGCATAAGATATTAGCCAGATACCAAATAACATAAAAAAGGCTTTGAAATTTTTGAGCAGATAAATAGACGTCACGCACAGTATTACCTTTTCATTTTGTAAAACTCAACATCTCACCAGGAAAAAGTAATTAAAGTGGAGAAAATTACCATCTTCAGAAATTATTCGTACGTATGGTGCTAGAATGCCAACAAATAAAGATAAAGAATTTAAAACTTTCCGTGACAGTCTGCTTTTTTCAAAATTCTATCTAATTTCTCAAAATCTTTTTGCATATGTTAAAAATATCAACTTAAACTTCAGAAATGCTGGGTAAAAAATAAGGATTAGCCCTGGATTATTACCAGAACTGATTACATAGTATAGAAAACGTGGTGAAATAGGTGACCGGGAAAACAATCACTCCACACAAGGTTGTATTTTCGTTTTGATAATAAATATAATAATTTATTTACAACAAACTGCAAAAAAACAATGTGAGGATAGTGGAGTAAAAAGAGAGAAAAGAGAAATAAACATCAGAAAAGAAAAAAAATAAATAAGTATCACAAAATAAACAGAAATAAACGGATGAGTAAAATGGTACAACACAATAAGTGCAACAAAAACAACAAGGAAAAAAAATTCAACAGAACAAACGGATGTGCCCGTGATACGGGGTAAGCCGCCAATATGATTGTGCCGATAACTTATCATGAAGCTCCTCTAGTTTTGCAGTTATATCGGGAGCTTTATGTTTTCGGATTATTCTCCGATTTCGATACAATAGAGGTAGATAAAGCAGGTATTTACAGTCTTTATAGTAATATCTACGTAGTTTACACAAGTCACTTTTTTCAGTAGAATGAAGGTGTCGGGAAGATAAAGTACAGAATGACCACAAAAAACTGAATACAAAGAAACCAGAGTCTTTCGATTGTACTTAGACCAGTTTGACACAATCTTAGAGTATCCAAATCTAACTTTTTTACAAGCTTCATATATTGCAGACCGGCGGAAGGACAAAACATTGTTTACAAATTTTTAACCCAGGCCACTGAACACACTATCCTTAAGTGGGAAAACCGCTTCAAGGTAAAAAAAATCTAATGCTTTCCTGAGAGAAAATCTTCATTTTAGAAAAAATCTTGTACAAATAGTACAAACGTCATATCTCTGGCAACCCTGATCCTGTATCTAATACAAATTGTGGAATCAATCAGTTTAGGTAATTTGGAAAAAATAAAACTGCTTGCTCTTGTGTCAACCGGCTTAAACACATGAAAGGAAACCAGAGGTAAAATTTGGGGATGGCATGGAAAAAAGTGCAAAAGACCAAAACATATACTTTCGGTAGTCTATTATAAATTAATACATCTGGGTAGTTCCCAAAATTTCAATTTATATATGAAATGTACAGTGAACTTTGAAATTAAGTAGAATAAAACAATGTTATTAACAAAGCAGTTTGGAAACTTTAATGAGAAGAGATTGCTTATATACAAAAAAAAAACTTTTACAAAAGGGAGCAGTTCTACCAAAAAAAATAGTCCATTCAGTTTTTTATTTTGTTTAACAGATATATTTAATTTGAACTCAAATACTTGATCTGCGAAAGAAGGGTAAAATATGGAATAATAGGTAAAACAGCAGATTATTTCTATACGGCTTTTCTTTATGGGTTGAATCTAGGCTATCCTATGCCAGGTATGAAAAACTTCAGCAAAGATTTAAAGTAAAGAAGTTGCTTTCCCTTAGATAGAAATCTTAGTTAAAATTTACACAATGGAATAAGCCTAGGTGGCCACCGAGTGGTCTAATAATGTCAATAGATCAATGAATTTATGCCTAAAAGATGTCGACCCAAACAGGGTAGAATCGACTTGAGTTGAGAGGCTAACGATGCATTCCTCATTGTCAACAGTCAAATATGTCTTATGTATACAAATAAATGAAAATACAAAAACATAAATGGAAATGAAAAAGACTATTGTAGAACGTGTACCTTCGAAATTGTTCATTGTTCCAATATAGGCTGTATATTATTGTACTGTATCAGATTAGCGACGCTTCTTGGCTACTAAGGTCCCTGCGTCGGCCCTGCTGTGCATTACTGCAGGATGATTCGATCTCTGGGTCCAGTATCTGTAGGTCCCGTATTGCCAAGCTAAGGTCAAACCCACTGCGCCACCACAAGACATAGGCTATATATAATTGACTAAGTCATTAGTTTGAATTTGAATGCAGCTACCTGGCAAAGGGGGGAAAATTTATCTTAGAAAACTTACTACCCCTATAGAAACACACCACACGATAATGTAAAGCTTTTTTACAAAAGAAAACTATGTATGTCCTCAACCTTATCTGCCTTAACGTTTTGAAAATTTTAAAAATTTAAACATGAGTAGACTAGGTTGCATAGGTGGTTACCACATACCTCTTTATGACCTTTTTATATGACATGGCTTCTATATTCGTCATTTATTGCAGCTTGATTTTTCTTAAAATGGGTATTTTCATAAAACAAATCGATGAAGGTGCTCAGTGGTGAAAGTCTGTAAAGGACTAAACGTCTTAGCAACTATAACAAAAACAATTGAAAGTAAATAAATAATATGAGAAAGAGAGAGAAAATCGGCCTTATTTCCAGGAATAACGACGCACGAAATTTTTGGGTAAGGGGAGATTTTCTTTCGATTTAAATTATTTTTCAACGTCTAAGGGAACGACATATTCATTTTTTATTAGATGGAAAATACCCAGAAAAAATATTTTCTAAATCTAGGAGGGAGAGCAATGGTCCCCTTAAATATTTAGGCAATGCGAAAAAGTAAATAAAGACAAAACATAATAGGGAGAGGGAAGGAAGGGACATGAAGAAAACAGTTCTCTGTGCCCTGTCTGAGCCTTAGTTAGATTAAGAATATATATATATATATATATATATATATATATATATATATATATATATATATATATATATATATATATATATATATATATATATATATATATATATATATATATATTTTATGACCTTTCTTACATTTTCTTATTTTTTGCAAGCGTTAAATTATTAGACGTAATCTTTGAAATTTATTAGTCTTTTATTTCAGCATTAACACTTCTACATGCAAAGTATGTTCTTTAATCTGATTTTTTATAGCTTATATTTTATGTCCTCCCTTTATCTTGTTTTTTTTTTCTTTTTTTTTGTTTGTTAGGAAGAGAGCCAATTGTTCCTCCCAATTCATCCTGTCTTCTATGAGAAATGCTAGGCATGTTCAAAAAACGCTAGGTTTTCAAATTGAGGCTCATTTTAGTTCGTTCTTCCCCCAAGAGGTGGGATTTGCTGCTTTCAACTGAAGATGCATATTTATTGCTGATAATATCCTTTTCATTCTCTGTTTAACATTACAGGATAATTACAGGTGCAAGTGACAAATTATATTCATTTTGGTTATATTTTCAATTATTCTTTTTTATATAGCTAAACAAAACGGTTCTTGATAAATGGGCTCTTGGCGAGTGGCAAGATGTAAATAGCCTGTTGAAGACAGCATGCGGTCCAAAGAACAACACCTATAAGTGTAAGTGTTTTACTAAACCTTCACAATATTTATTTTTTTTACGTTTATTGTTTGTTCTTTCAAATGCCTCAAAATATAGATTCAAAATTCAATAATATGCGGCAAGATATCTGATATCAAGATCAGGATCACTGATAAGCTGAAGCAGGAACAGGGGCATTTGTGGTTAGAATCCTTCTACTTAAAATTAATGAGAAATGAAAATACAAAAATTAATGTTAATGACAGCCAATGACAAATCAAAACAATATCAACTAGAATCAATGAAAAATCGAAGTAATGACAAAACTAATGCATTACGGCTCTGCTCTGACAACCCATAATTGAAAACAAAAATTGTTTTAGATGAAAGTGCAGGCTCATGCTAGAACTTGGAACAAAGATAAACTACGCTAGGTTTAAACGAAACTCTTACTGCCTCAGTTCCTGCCAGAGGCGAATTTGCGCCATTTGGGCGCTTTTTTGGTGGATATACATTGAATTTTTCAAATTGACGCATTTTCTTAGGGGAAAATCGTTCATTCGGCTCATTTTCACTAGATAATGGTATTTTCGGCGCATCTCAACTTTTATGCCGGTGCAATTTTAAGCCAGACTAGGTAACACTAGTTCCTGCCCGGTACCATAAAATTTAACTTACGCTTTCGTCAAAACAATCAAGAACAAATGTGCACTTTTTAAGACACTGCTTCAAGAAAGAATAAGATCAAATAGAAATGTTTGGTGATACACATAGGGTTTAGTAAGGCTGAATATTGTCTGAACAGAAAGATAAGTCTGCAAACAAAGATTAGACTGTTAGAAAGTAACAGTGATGACAATTATCAAATATAGTTTTGAAGCATGGGCGCTCCAAGAAAACGGAGGAAGATTTGTTAGATGTTTTAGAGATAAACTGCCTACGGATTGTTTTGGGTACCCGACCGACTGACTCTATTTCAAACAGTATGCTTACGAAAACTGTGGTTCAATCCTTCTTTCTAGGGCTATAATAAGGGAAAGGTTTGAGATGGCAAGGGCACACTATGCGGATGAAGAATGACAGATTGCCAAAGATTGTCCTTTTCGGCCAAGCGTCTAGGGCTAAACGGAAAGCAGGACTTCCGCAGTGAGGGTGGGAGGATGTCGTAAGTAAAAAAATAAGGAAATTGGAACTTTCTTGGGAGAGTGTAAAGAGGGAGGATTTGAATAAATTGGGATGGGGGAGGAGCGTGCGTAGCTGTGTTGGCCCCAGGTAACTTGGTGCTACGGTGAGTTGTTAGTAGTAGCATTAGTAGAATATTGTTCGATACTTAGTTCAAAGTATTGAAAAATAGGGTAAATAAAACACTTGCAAAACATTGTAAACACTCATATAAAACATATATGTTTAGTGTTCTGACAAGCATTCAGTAGATCAGAATTAATTTTTAGCTAAGGAGTTTGGAGGATAGAGCCCACTTGTTATTGTTATAATCTATTTCATATCCATTTAGGTCCTAAGCTAGTTGTTTTCATCAGAAAAACTCTTTTTAAAAAATAATCTAAATTATGTCTGTTTTTATTTTGATAATAAACCGGTTGAAAACGTCAAAGTAATGTGCTTAAGTATAAAGAACACCAGTGTTTGGAAGAGTACCCTCATCCATAAATCTCTATAGATCTCCAAACATCCATAAGTTGATCTCTGAAGGTTAGGTTTCTAAATGTCTGTCTCACAATTTTGCTTTACTTGGGATTAAAGCTGACAACACAGGTCATTGAGGTGTGATGTCTATTGCTACTAAAAATTACACTTGAAAATAAAGAATATTTCGCTTCAATGAGGACTCTACTCATTTTCTACACCCAATGGTTTAACTTCAGGAATTCTTCTATTCCTGAAGAATTTTTTGGGAGGGGGATTCCCCTTACCCAATTGTCCATTCTCAGAATTAAAGCTTCCTTGCCTTTTAGAAATATATACAGCACTCCCCTTAGAAGATGATGTGCAGCTATTAGAAACTATACAAGCGTCAAATGAAGCAACATAATCACGTGCAGTTCTGAAATTAGACCTTTCATTTCCTACAGACTGCATTCAAGCTTGGGTGCGCCATGCATCATCAATAGGTTGGATGATATTATAAACATAGATGCTGGACATAACTATTTAAATGATTGTCCATTTTAGGATTTTACTATGATAGCATTTTGGTCCTATTCAGACCAAAATTGTTGTCTTACACCACCTTGTATTTAGCTCAATCCATTCACCGAAATCTAGTTTCAGTGACGCTAGTAGCCTTTATTGCCTTTTTAAAGTTTTTCAAGCACCAATGGTTTCTATCTTGTCACTTTCTTACGGTAATGTTTGGGTCTTATAATTGGTATCAGTTTTGCAGATTTTAATTCTAAAATTTTTTTAGGTACAATTTCGGATTACCTATTTGCTGATACTGGGATGAGTGATGCAGCAGTTGGCAGTATCCTACTTGTCATTTCTTTGGTTATTCTTTGCATATGCTTGGTTGTGCTCGTTAAGATTCTGAATTCCATTCTTAAAGGTATGTACCTTAATTTCTAATATTTTACGAATACGACTGAATGGCCATTTTGAGCCATGTGGAACTTCATGAATCCTTAATACGTAGCCCATTGAAATATATTGCTTTTCTTGGAAAGTGAAATAAGTCAGCTAAACGTTTTTAGTATTGTAAGCAGTTTTGTTCTAGGCATATTGACTGAAATACTTAAAACATTAAATAAACAAAAACTGTTAATTTGTATGTCGAAAGTATAATAGTTCAAAATAGGTATGAAACCTTTTAATCGATAGTAAACAGGTATAAAAATCTTTAACTGGATATTCTGAACACATTATCACAGTATTATGTTTAACCCCACTATTATATTATCACAGTATCATTATCACAGTATTATCACAGTATTATCTTTAACCCCACTATTATATTATCACAGTATCATTATCACAGTATTATCACAGTATTATCTTTAACCCCACTATTATATTATCACAGTATCATTATCACAGTATTATCACAGTATTATCACAGTATCATTATCACAGTATTATCATAGTATTATCTTTAACCCCACTATTATATTATCACAGTATCATTATCACAGTATTATCACAGTATTATCACAGTATTATCACAGTATTATCACAGTATTATGAACACAGTATTAACCTTTTCAGAGTTTTACTGTGGATGATGAACACTGTACATGTGTTCGAAATATCCAGTTAAAAATTTTATACTTGTTTACTGTCGATTAAAAGGTTTCATCCCTATTTTGAACTATTATACTTTCGTCATGGAAAGGCAGTGTGATCTTCGAAGTTATCTAATTTGTATGTGATTTTCATACTGGGTTATATGCCTTGGCACAACTAGGATTATAATGGGCAAATGCCGTTGAATTTTTCAAAACTTTCATCGTTGAAAACATATGCTTTGTCTATGAGCTTTACTTTTATTGAAACTATGAATAGGATATTTTCACTAAAAGTTTAATATTTTTTTTTGATTTTTGATTTTCAAAAATTAAAAAAAATCAATATTTTTGATTTTCAAAAATTAAAGATAGACATAAAGGAAAGGTAAAGAATATGGCACTAGACTTTACAGTCTCTATTGGTGGTGCTGATCTCCGTTTCATGGCCCTTCAGTCAGATAGTGCAATGGGGGGAATAGCCATCCTATTCTTTCACGCACCCTCCCTGTTTAACTTCCTCAGATTTCTCAAGGTACCCATTCAGAGCTGGGACAACACTGGCTGAGGTTACAGAGTCATGTCACTGACACCTGTTACAAACCAAATAACCAGTGACACCAGCACTCGAACCCCTGCCCTCACGGATAAGAATTTCAAGTCTAACCTGCTTAACACTCGGCTAGGAAGGCTATATGTTAAGATATATATAGCCAACATAAAAACGGCCTATTTTAATGTGATAAGACCCAAAATACTTCCATGACCCCTTAGAATTAAAACTAAAATCTTCCGCAGTAACCTTTATTATGTGATGATTCTCTTGTTACTATCGTCTCTTTTTTAACCCTTTTTATAAGACTATTCTCTTGTGTTTGTTATCCCTTCTCTCATATTTTTCATACGATAATCCCCTATTTCATTATCTTTTATTTTGTCTTTTTTTTATACAGTTACTGTCTTGTTTTCATTATCATTTCTTTCGATTGTTTTTATATGCCTATACTCTTGTCGTCACTGTGTCGTCTTTCGCCTTTTTATAGTTATCCGCTTATTGTCGTTTTTATTACCTTATACAAGATCAGAAATAAAGATGATATGCAAGAATCGGTAACAGGCTAAGGATGTGTTACACTTACTTGACAAAACATATCTGCCTCGTAGCTTTGCTGTCAGCGTTCGGAGTGTGCACCTGTGACCTCCCTCCTCCTCAAAATTATTTTTGTGCCCTGATGATTCATATTCTAGAATGAAAAAATGTCTTGATTTATTGTCCTTGAACTTTTAGATTTCACAAAGGTTATTAACGTGTATCATTTAAGACAAGCCATTGTTAGGAAATATTGAAACAATATTTGAGCACCAATTTACACTTTGGTCGTTGATCTAAAATGACTATACAAACATTTGTTTATCTGATGTGACTCTTGTTATTTTATTTACAGAGTTAATGCTTAACTAAGGATTCAAATTGTAAATCAGTATAGCGCATTTGAAAAAAAAAACACATACCATGACGTCATTTATGAGTCAATACTTTAGATCTGTTGCCTGAATAGATGTCTGACAATAAAGGTATTGCAATACACGAGAAGTTAAACAGCTAACAGACATCTAATAAAGAATAAAATGATGGTCAAAATTGGTTTATAACCGGTGTTTCCTGATTCAAACACCCCAGGAGAACACATGCATTTTCAGAGACCACACTGCTTTTCCATGACGTACAAATAACTGTTCAAATAGGGATAAATCCTTATATTAGACAGTGAAAAAAATGACAAAACTATAAATATTTCGATCACAAATACAGTGACCGTTATCATCAGCGTGGTTATCAGCATATCTACTGATGACGGTCATTGTATATGTGATTGAAATATTAAAGAGTTTTTTTTCCTATTGTTTTTCACTTTCTAACAAAGGATTTATTCCGATTTGAACTGTTGTTTACATGTTGGGAGAACATTGGCTGGTAATATGAAAGAAAAAACCCAATGGAGCTAACCAAATTACAGGATGTCTGTATTTCATTACTAA
Source organism: Artemia franciscana (assembly GCF_032884065.1). Taxonomy (NCBI): domain Eukaryota; kingdom Metazoa; phylum Arthropoda; class Branchiopoda; order Anostraca; family Artemiidae; genus Artemia; species Artemia franciscana. Next base: position 38,373,790 of record NC_088870.1, read on the forward strand.
TTAACAGGGCAAAACAACAGCTGAGACCTCTCTACATATCTCCTTTTTGGTTTGTCACAGCTTTGAAATGCGCCAATTAAAAGCAATTTCACCTGTAGGATAAGACAGGGAACTCCAGCCTCCCCCATAGAAGACTGAATATATAAAACACTACAATATTAAGAACAAATGTGACACAGCTCGGGCCAAGCGAGTCTATTTTAATATGTTTAGCGTTCAACAACCCTTTCCCTCCAAAAATTTGCAAGCATAGTTTGGAAACATTGTGCTATAATTTTTTTCAGTTGTGATACTCCGAACAGAAGTCGCTTCCCAAATTTTAATGTTTTGTAATTTTGAATAATTAAGAACGAAACCGTATCCAGGATTTTTTTTTTCTAGGTGGTTTTACAAAAGAATTTGTTTCGGGGGAGGAGTTAGAAACTTTAAAAAATGCGTCAAAAACTTGTTCATATTAATTTTTGATAAATTTTTATGGGGGGGGGAGTTGGTCAAACCCCCCTAACCTCACATCACTGGATACAGCCTTGATTAAGAAGAAGATTACTGATACAATTAGCTATGGGATACTTATTACAGATACGGGTCACGATAGTGATAACCTGTCGTAGGGGATTCTGGTTACATAGACGAATAATCGTTAATGTCCGTCGGAGGAAGTGGAGGAGGGAGGGAAGTAATGTAGATGGGTAGAGTTTATGTAAATACATTTTTCGTAATATTACTACAATGGAGATATATATTACATGATAGTAAAAACGATAAATATACATCTTGATAGTTTGGAGAAGCTCCGTTTTCTTAATGGATTTATTAAATTTATCAAATAACTAATAATGGATTTATTATCCATTAATGGATTTTTATAATGGATTAGTAAATATAATGCCATTATATAAATATAACGAATTATATTTATATAATATAAATATAATGCATTATATAAATATAATGGATTTGTTATATTTTTATAATGGAATAAAAATATAAATAATAATGGATTTATTAAATAGTTACTAATTATTAAATCCAACCAAAACTAAACACATACACGTAATGTACTCAATTAAAGCAAACTTAGTGTAAAATTAAAGTTTGGAATAATTGCAGTCTTTCAAACTTTAATCGAAGTAAAATACAAAATTTTAATCAGAAGTTATGTCAAATTAAATAAAAGTAGAAATTGAAAAAAAATTATTTCGTAGATTTTTTTTACTTAATTTGTTTTGGTTCAGGTGGAGCTTTATGTGTCCGAACTTGTTTTTTTCTCAACACATGCAAGCGAACTTGTCAATGCCGTTAGTTTTAGAGGAAGTTAATTATGTTGTTATTTTACCTTTAAATTTTATTTGAATTTAACGCATACAATATTAGGAAAAATGGTCCAAACCATTTATTGACCAAAAACATATATTGCAAAGGCATGTCCACAATAAATGAAATTTTTAAGATGAGTGATAAAACTATATGAACTTAATAAGTACCGGGGAGGTAAATTATTTTGCTGCTTCCATACTTATATTTAAGTTTTTTTTATTTTAAATATTTCTTTATTATTTATTCATTAGTTAATATTTTTATATTGGATATAAATAATAATATAATTAATATATAATTAATGAATACAAAATATAATTAATATAATATATAATTAATAAAATTAGTTTTTATAATTAATTAAAATAATTATTTATTAATTATTCTTTATTATTTTATAGGCACAGTGGCCAACATGGTGAAACGATTTATCAACGCTGATATACCATATGTTCCCTGGCTGACAGGGTACGTTGCCATCTTCATTGGAGCAGTAATGACATTCCTGGTTCAGTCATCATCCGTCTTCACATCGGCTTTAACACCCCTTGTTGGGGTTGGGTTAATTACAATTGAACGCGTATACCCTTTAACTCTTGGTTCAAATATTGGGACCACGACGACCAGTCTTCTTGCAGCTCTTGCTGCAGATTCTTCCACATTGGCAGAAAGCCTACAGATATCTCTATGTCACTTATTTTTTAATTTGACCGGTACCTTTCTCTTTTACACACTTTGGTTCATGCGCTGGCCCATACCGATGGCAAAATATTTGGGAAATACTACTGCAGACTACCGCTGGTTTGCCATCTTATATTTAGTATTTATGTTCTTTGTGATCCCTGGTATTGTACTAGCCTTATCCCTTGGTGGTATAGAGGTGTTCTTAGGTGTCGGAATCCCCGTTTTGGTCATCGTTATATGCTTAGTTATTATTTCTGTAATGCAATCCAAATGTCCAAAATATCTACCTAAGTTTTTAAGAAAATGGCCAGCATTTATGACCCTTAAATTTTATGACGACCTCTTTAGAAAGTGTGCATGCTGCAATAGGTGCATGTCTACTAAAGATGATGATGGTGATGAACTAGAAAGTGTGAGTGAAGTACGGACAGTTGTCAAGGGACAAGAAAACGACGGCTTTGTAAATATTGAATAAGTTATGCTTCGTTATAGAAGTTTTTATATTTATTAACGTGTGACTTTTGTAATTCCTATGGCTCATTACAATAGTTATTTTTTTATTTTGTGTTTATCTCTTCTTTTTGCTATGGGTTACAGAAGCTATTGTTGAAGTAGCTATTAATTGAAATTCAGATTAGAACATCCCGGCCAATAACTGATGAGTTTATTATTTTGATTTTTTAATTTTTTGATTTTTGATTTTTTATATTGATATATTGATTTTTATATTGTTTTGGAATCTTGGCAAAATGAAGCCTTTTTGTTACGAAAGCATGTTTTCAAGTACATTACATGGCAAGCTTAATTTTTAAATATATAATATTTTATGGAAATAGGAGAAATGAAAATTTCCCTCCCAATCTTTATTTAAATTCATTTTCAATGGTTTCGATTTGCTCTCTATCAGCGACCTGCGATATGTATGAGTAACTCGTAAGTTTCACCAAAAACCGGCAAAAATGCGAAATTTAGCACTTATTGTCAGTAGAATCGTTCGGTTGCTCTCAGCGTCATATATTAATGTCAATATTTCGATATATACTTTAAGTAGGGCCTTATCCAGGATTTTTTTTGGGGGGTGTGGGGTAGGGTGTAAAAAGAAACCTTAAGGAAACGGATCAAAAACTTGTTTACATGCATTTATTAATTTTTTTACGAGTCGGATCAACATTTCAGGGGGAGGGGGAGGAGAGGAGGTTCAAACACCTAACCACTCAATCAATACGGCCTTGACTTTAGGGTGTTGCTCGCAAGCTGGGAAGTGAAGATGGCTTCACTTCCCATTGATATTCACGACCAATTGAAAGCTGTCTGATCATAATACATACCAAGAATTGGCCAGATTTGGAAAGCAAATCCTGCCCACTAGGAAAAGAATTTCTGGATAAGGATATTTTAGCCCGAAATTCAAATTATTACACTCATGAATGAAATTTCGACTTTTTTCTTTATTTTCAATGAATACCTCCAAGAAATTATTAGTATTTTTGAAAAGCTTCTAAATTCATGATTGAGACTAATTATCAGCGCTGGTTCATCTTACTTATCACAATGGAAAGTGTGGTCAGTTTCCATATGGCTAGCTTTTTTTAGCCATTATACGAAATAATTTTCACTAGATGGTGCTGTAAGGCAGCTTTAATTTAAATTGTTTTTATTTTTGGGCCTCCCTCCCCTTTTGCCGCTAAGATGTAGCTCGTGGCAAATAGCTCCTTTAGTTACTGAGGGGTCAACATGTCAGATATCTAGTTTTTACAGAAAAGGCATGGGCATCATCTATACCGTGCTCTCTTTGCAACTGAGACACATTTATAATCCGTCTTTGTTTTTTATGATCTTTTTTATATTTTTTTTTGGTTTTTTATTGTTTTTTATGATCATTCCAGCTGAGAAAGACAGTATGCACTGTTTTGAGCCAGTGAAAATATTACTATCAGGCTTTGATTGATAATAATGCTGTTAGCATTAGGCAGATTGTGACAGCTTTTTTTTACAACTTCTTTCCGGTAATTACGTTCGATATTATATCTGACATTGTATACGTCTGATTAGGGGCGTATCCAAGATATCCACCGGGGGGTTATTTTTTCGGGGAAAGTTCAGTTCCAAAATTTTAAAAATGTGTCAAAATATTTTTATTCATTTTTATTACGTTCTTAAAAGTCAAAGAAACCATTTGGGGAGGGGGGATCCAAACCCTCTAATCCCTTCCCTGAATACGGCCTTGCGTCTGATATAGTTCTAGCTTTTGATAAGGATTTAATCGCAGAGAAAAAGAGTAACTTCTTCGAAAGAAAATAGTAGGATGTAGAATGTTTTCGTTTTGTTTACTAGCTTAGAATTTTACACAAGACAACCAATCAAGCAGGATTTAACTTTTAGTCTTTCCACTGGCTTTAAATTTCTCACAGATTTCTTTAAAACCAATCAAGCTTTAAAAGGTGGGGCTGCTCGTTTCTCTAGAAATGAGGAATCATCCGACTCGTTTCGAAAAGACGTCAAATGAAAATATAGGCAAGTAATCCCTCTTTTTTTTGGTTTAACTTATGTAGTAAAGCATCAGAAACATTGGTGATAGTGACAACCCAAGCAGTGCTTCGTAGTTGTAAGACTGCTGGCACCTTGTAAAGAGCAAACTATAGCCCCTTGTAATCGAAGATTAAATTTTTAAGTGGATTTTCGTATGTAATTTGAGAATAATCAAGAATGGTAGCCATTATCCATGCCAACCTTAAACACAAAAATAAATAATAAAAAAAGATTGTAAGAATTTCAAGTTAAGAATACTTGATTAACCATAAAAATGTGATCTATCGACATAGAAAAGTACACCATTGGATTAATCATGGTCAAAAACCCTTCAATGGAGGTTTTCAACTCTCCGTCTTAAAAATTGAAGAAAATCGCACTTTAGTTTTTGTAACTTCGATTTTTTTGGGGGGTTGAGCGCACCTCGTTCTTTCAATCTGACAGACTGAGAATCTCTGTGATTCCATTCAAACAGGGAATACATACCTATCTTTGTGCTAAAGGTTGGTGGTGGAAGGATGTTACGTCAATAAAAGGCCTCTAGACCACTTCAGTTCTCCCAAAATCCTTGTATAATTTTGTTTCAAACAAGGTGCTACATGGGGCTAGAAGGGGCTAGGAAATATTGAAGGAGGGACAATGTGGGTCAATTTTCAATCCGGCTTTCTTTGCAACAAGTAACAGCATCTTTTCAAGCAGAGTCATTACAGAATTTCTTTTTTGTCATTCACCACAACGAAAAGGTTGTCAATCCCTTGAAATTTTAATAATATTTTCTTTAATGAAAAAGTGTTTTTTTTTTTTTTTTTTTTTACAAAGAAACCGATGCAATATACATTCTTCAGCTCTTCAAGTTGTGCATGCAGGCGTAAAAAGAAAAATTCATCTCTGTTAGGTAAAAAATTGATTTTTTTTATGAGGATGAACTTTACAAATACCAATAAGGAAAACGAATATCTTCGGTCACCTTAACAAAAAAAAGGCTTATAAGACGCAGGTGACAGCGTTGAGCCACCTCAAACTCAAAACAGAAAATGAATTACAAACTGATCAGACTCACTAACAGAAATGATTTCTAGAAGTAGGTGGCAATACTTGAAACGCTCCATTTTGGGTGTCTATCTCTTTCTACTTTTTAATCTAAGGAAACATTTTGGCAATAAGACCAAGGAATCGTCGTATATTAAATCTTAATTTGACTTGCAATTTAAAATGCTGGTTGCTTACTTGAACAAATTTTTCCACTTAAAAGAAAAAGCGCAAGTCGAGGAAACGACAGTTTGTCAGATTAAATTTGGATAGTGCTTAGTGATACTGATTCTGGCTGATATAACTCTGGCTCAGATTTTGGCTGAATATGGCTCAGATTTTGGCTGAATATGGCTCATATTTTGGCTGAATATATCTGAATATGATCAATATCGTATTTATAAATCCAGCCGGAGGTCCTCCACATTTTCCATAATAACCTAAGATTGCAGTCCTTTACCACTATCTCGCAATAAACTATAATCGGTGGCAGAAGATGAAGAAGAAGAAAAATCACGAAAAATAGGACAATGAAAAATAGGTGGGAGTGGTTTTGGTGGATTAGCTGTTTGAGAAAATTGGTGATCAGTTTCGCTGCCGTAAGGCTCAGGTACCTCGATGCAAAGTGGTATTTCAGTATGTCTGTATTTTAATGAGGAAGGTTGTATTTGTTAATTTTATGATCATAAAATAGGCTATACTTAAACCAAGTCTAGATTGCAATAGTGTAATGACAAAATTGTTAGTACATCACAGTCAGAAGCGCTCTATCTAAGGGATTTTTGTATGGGATTTCTGTTTGACCCAAATTTTATCCAGGTGAATGCTTTTACCCCATATGTATATTTTAATTTGGGGTAGAGAATTTCCTCCATTTTTGTTTGAGTTGGCTTTTTTCGAACTTTTAGTATTGAAAAATTAGTTCTATGCATTTGAATAGGATTTTAAATTATATTCTGATTTTTTTTTTTCGAGGTATTTCAATTTGTGTTTCTTAACTATGATAACCTAAACCAAGATAAACGGATGATTTCAGTATCTTTATGAAAAATCTGTAAGAATTGGATTAAACTTCAAGAGCCTATACCATCAAATGAATAAATTATTTTCGGTGCAAAATTTTTTAAAAGCATGCTTCATAGTACTGACCCAGCTTTCAGAGTGAGAACATCTCAAATAACTGGATTATATTGATTCGGAGTTCAAAGTAAAAGGATATGGTTTGAATTGGATATTTATGAAGTGTGAGTAAACCGGTCTACTTTAGTGTGACTTAAATAACGAATTCAGTTACTTTGAAAAGGATTATTTTGAAACTAATTTAATCGGATGTGAGGTCAGCTGTTTGACAGCATGGTGAGTAATAAACTGATTTGATTTTGGACTTTGGCTAACTGTCCATATTTGTTGGTTGTGATGACCATTATGACGGAATATGTACATTCGTCGGTGTTGAATTTCGTGCAATCTCAACCTAAAAAAGGAGTAAGTGCAAATTAAGGTATTGCTAACCATGCTGTTGGTTTTTTCGATGAGAAGTCTATTATGGCGGCTAAAATAGAACTTTGGTCTCATGTTTACGAGGGTGAACGTGTGCAAAGACGTCAAGGCGATCAAGCTAATTACCGTCACATTAAGGACATGACGGAAATCTTCCAGAAATGCAACAGCGAAAATTTGTCTTTGCCTACATACGTGATCATTTTACCTACTGAGGTTCCTGTTATTCCTGCTGTGGCTTATTCTAGCTTCGCCTCAAAGCTTGTAAGCATTGATTCGGAACTTAAGTAAATTCGTGAGAAGATTTCGTCGTATGATCTTAAATTCCCCCCTCTTAGCAGCCCTGGCGCTCAGTCATTGAATCCCGATCTGACGACCGTTGTTATTTCTAAAGTCCCATCAGAATTAAATGATCCTGCCAAGCGTCGCGAAATAATGGACTCTATTCCAGGTCATGAATGTATTCATAGCATTAAGCCCTCTGGCGATAAGCTGGTGGTACGAATTGACAAGATTGCTGCAAGGAACTTTTGCAATGCCGTTCCGACTGTAATGAGAGATTGTGACGTCAAAGTAAAAGAAACGAAATATATTGGAATCATTAAAGGTATACCCACCGATTTTGATGAGGGAATGTTAATTGATTGCAACAATATTACTCATGCGAAACGAATAGGCAATTCTTTGGCTGTTAGAGTGTTTTTTGAAAACGCTGTTGCGCTCGCTAATGTACTTCGACTCGGTATAAAGATTGCGTATGAGATATATCGAGTTTACGAATACCAACGCCCACCCAAATCCTCGCCTGATTCTCCGTGCCAGGCTACACCAAAATGTGCGAACTGTCAAGGCAATCATGTGTCATTCTCAATGAAATGCCAAATTCTTCGTGAACTTCTGTCGAAATGATCGTCCTATGCTAGAAAATGAGTGCTAAGACTAACTTCACTATATGTTCTTTCAATATTAACGGTACTAAAGATAAAGACGTTTCTTTAGATCAGAAATTAGAAATTTTGTTGTTTTATTCCTCTAGGAGTATCTCCTACCTTTAGTGAGCTTAAACTCCCTACAGGGAAGTAACGAACACTCAGTTTTTTCTAAAAGTGCACGCAAAACCTCTGGCAGACCATCAGGTGGCCTAGAATGTTTAATAAAAAAGTCGCTGTTTTCACCACCTCCTTTATGTTATCACGAGAGTGATTGTTATATTGCTATTCGTCTTGCCAACCTCGTCCTCATTAATGTTTATCTCCCCTGCGACCAGAAACCCCTCCGAAGTTTAACTAAATTTACAAAATCTTGCGCATTAATATAAAGTCTTTTGAATGGCATTGAGAGTTATGGACTGGATTGGTTATTAATTGGTGATATGAACTGTAATATTAACTCCTCATCAGTGCAGACTGAGCTTCTATTAGATTCCCTACCGACTAGTTACAAAATTTTGAAGAAAGATGCCTCCCATTCCTATATCCATAATAGTGGCTCACTTTCGGACATTGACCATTGTATCGTTTCTTCTGGTCTCATCTGTGGCGAAGTCCATGTTGATCAGGATGAGCGTGATTACGACCATCTCCCCCCCTATCCCTCACTGTTACCCTTAATGCTCCTGCTGAGAAGAACCTTCGTCTTAATTCTAGAAAATGGATTTCTAAAAGAGAATGGAACAAAGCTGACTGGCCTCTTAATTTTTTTACGCTTGTCAGCCTTCTATAAACGATTAAAGTTCCTTTTAATCTGTTGTGTACAAGTGTTGGGTCCCCACAAGCGAGAATTCAGCTTAATATTTATTATAGCCACATTGTATCGTGCTTAAAGATGTCTGAAGAGGTAGCTGTTCCCCTATGTCGCTTTCGAGCACAAACAAGAAGTTCAATTTGGAAGAATGACCCAGAGCTCAAAACAATAAAAAATCGGGCTAAATTGTGGCTAAAAATTTGGATAGCTTGCGGCCACCCTTTAAGGGGTAATGTTTTCGATATTAAACAAAGAACAAAGCTTGATTTTAAACGCTATCTTCGAAAAATTAGGTACAATGGTGCCGAATTTCTTAAGTCTCGTAGCCAGTGGAAAAAAGTGATTAATGTCGCGAAGTTTGATAGATCGCCTACGGCCGACCGAATCCCTAATGTATCATGGATCAATCATTATAGTAACAGTTTCGATACAGTGATATATGCGGTTCATTTTCGTTTTGCCAAGCTCTGTTCTAATCTGTTGCCTAACAAAATCATTCAAGGTCATGTACCTCCCGTTAGTGTTGACCGTGTCAAAAGAAGTGTAGAGAGACTTAAATCAAAATCTTATGATATAGACGGGATCAGTGCTTTTCACCTCAACACCGATTCGGAGGAATAGATGTGTTTATGCTCTTCTTTAGTCCCTGATTCTTTTTTAGTTGGTAACATTATGTCAATTTTGAAACGTGGTAAGGACCCAACTAGTTGTGCTTCGTATAGACTTATTACGGTTGCTTGTACTTTAAGTAAAGTATTTGAATATGTTTTGCTCCCTGATCTCCTATCTAATGTATATTATATGTCTAATCAGTTTGGCTTCAAGCCGTATATAGGATGCCAACATGCTCATCGTGCTATAGTTTCGCTATTACTTGAAGCGTATAAAAATGGTTTTGAGGTTCATTTTTGTGCACTCGATGTTTCAAAAGCTTTTGATTCAATATGCCATAGCCAGCTTTGGTATTCTTTACTCCAACTTGGTGCAAATGTGTCTACCATATCAACTCTTCGTTTTTGGTATGCTAAATCATATGTTCAACTAAAGTCAGGTGACACACCTACTTTGGTAATATCCCCATCCGTTCTGGTCTTAGGTAAGGAGGAGTCTTATCCCCTGATCTTTTTAATGCTTGTCTTTATTCTGTTTTGCCACGTATTAATCCATCATGCTTTTTAGGCCTAACTAATCTTTCGTATATTGCATATGCAGATGATTTACTTTTGATCAGCCGCACTAAATCTAGCCTAATTAAGTCGGCCCAGCTTGTTTCCAAGTCTTTTGAGGAAATCGGCCTCAAACTTAATACTGAAAAATGTGAATATTTAGTTTTTAATGCTAAGCATCAAAGTAGTGATCTTGATTGTGGTTATTTTTCAGTTAAGCTTGTTTCTTCGATTCGGTGGCTTGGTATTAGTATTTGTTCATCTTTATCGGCTTTTCGATCTTGTGGGCTTAATGATATTAAAAGTAAACTTAAAAAAAGGTACGCGAAAATTGTCCCGAACCGAGGCAGATTTTCGCGAAAGGCTTTATCCAGACTTTATTCTACATATTGCGATCATTCTATATTGTTTCTTTCCGGTTTGCGCCCGTTGTTTAATAATCAAGATTTGCAAGGTATATGAGTTCTGTATTTTCGTTATTGTAAATATTTATTGTATCTGCCGTGTTCTTATAGAAATCAGAATATTATCAGAAAGTTTTGTGCCACTGATATTATTTTTGTTTATTAAAAACTCTATGCTAGATTAGGTGCTGAGGCCTGTCAAAGCTTGGGCCCTTACCACCCTTTGATTAGACTGTATTAATTGTATTGTTTGTGTTATTTAGTTTTTCTTCCTTAAAGTTTTTACTTCGCTTAATTTGTCAAAACAAGCGGGTAACAAATAAATGAATTAATTAAGGAGCGACCCGGCTCAATAGTAAACGAAACTCTAAAAAACGGAATTTTGATGCTAAAATATACATCAAAAGAATTGGATTTTCATGATGATTCTAAATATATAAGTTTCATCAAATTTAGTCTTGGTCATCAAAAGTTACGAGCCTGAGAAAATTTGCCTTATTTTGGAAAATAGGGGTAACACCCCCTAAAAGTAATAGAATCTTAATGGAAATCACACCATCGCATTTGGCGTATCAGAGAACCCTATGGCAAAAATTTCAAGCTCCTATATACAAAAATGTGGAATTTCATATTTTTTGCCAGAAGACAGATCACGGGTGCGTATTTATTTGTTTGTTTTTTCCCAGGGGTCAGCGTATCGACCAAGTGGTCCTAGAATGTCGCAAGAGGGCTCATTCTAACGGAAATGAAAAGTTCTAGTGCCCTTTTTATGTGACCGAAAAAATTGGAGGGCACCTTGGCCCCCTCCCACGCTCTTTTTTCCCAAAGGATCAAAATTTTGAGATAGCCATTTTGTTCTGCATAGTCGAAAACCATAATAACTATGTCTTTGGGAATGACTTACTCCCCTACAATCCCTGAGGGAGGGGCTGTGAGTTACAAACTTTGACCAGTGTTTACATACAGTAATGGTTATCGGGAAATGTGCAGACGTTTACAGGAGGATTCTTTTTGGTTTGGGGGTGGGGTTGAGGGAGGGGGCTATGTGGGAGGATCTTTCCTTGGAGGAATATGTCATGGGGGAAGAAAAATTCAATGAAAAGGGCGCGGGATTTTCTAGCATTACTATAAGAAAACAATATTCTATTGGATTTTCTAGCATTACTATAAAAAAATAAACATGAAAACAATTTTTCAATTGAAAGTAAGGAGTAGCATTGAAACTTAAAACGAACAGAGATTATTACGCATATGAGGGGTTCTAAAAATACTTTAGCATAAAGAGCGAGGTATTTAGGAGGAGATAAATACCTCGCTCTTTATGCTAAAGTATTTTAAGTAATTTCAACTATTTATTCTACGGCCTTTCTGATTCAGGGGTCATTCTTAAAGAATTGGGACAAAACTTACAATTTAGTGTAAAGATCGAGGTATTAACGAGGGTACAAACCCCCTCGTATACATAATAAAAATATAAGAATATAAATGTTTGTTACGTAAGTTAATTCTTAAGTTACGTAAATTTTTTACTAATAAAAACGTTCGCTAAAAATTAAAAGTTCTAGTTGCCTTTTTAAGTAACCGAAAAATTGAAGGGCAACTAGGCCTCCTTCCCCACCCCTTATTTCTCAAAATCGTCTGATCAAAACTAAGAGAAAGTCATTTTGCCAAAAAAAAATTAATATAAAAATTTCATTTTAATAATTTATGTGGGGAGAGCCAAAATCAAACACGCATTAATTCAAAAACGTTCAGAAATTAAATAAAAAGAACTAGTTTTTTTTTAACTGAAAGTAAGGAGCGACATTAAAACTTAAAACGAACAGAAATTAATCCGTAGGCCTATATGAAATGGGTTGTCCCCTCCGCAATCCCTCGCTCTTTACACTAAAGTTTGACTCTTTGCCACAATTCTACTTTCTAGAATAATTAAAAGCTTTAGCGTAAAGAGCGAGGGATTGCGGAGGGGGACAACCCATTTCATATACGGAGTAATTTCTGTTCGTTTTAAGTTTTAATGTCGCTCCTTACTTTCAGTAAAAAAAAAACTAGTTTTTTTTAGTTAATAAAGTCTTAAGAGGAGAACAGTTCGGTTTTAGAAAAGGTAGAGGATGTGTCGACCAAATTTTTACTCTTAGCTTAAGAAATGCCTTCGTTGTCAAACACCTTTGGTCCTCAGTTTTATAGATTATGAGCAAGCGTTCGATTCTGTTAGTAGAAGAGGTTTAGATCCTTGAATGGTATACCAGACAAATACATTAAAGTGAGTATTATTAGTAAAGACGGTGGGAGCAGTGAAGATGTTAAAAGTAGAATAGCCAAGGTTCAGGGTGTTCTTTCACAGTTAAAACAAGTTTGAAAGAATAGGAAAATAAGTCTGGAAACCAAGATTAGAATATTGGAAGCTACAATGATGACAATGGTCAAATATCACTTTGAAGTATGGGTACTCCAAAAAGCGGATGAGAGCTTACTAGATGTTTTTCAGAGAAATTGCCTACAGATTTTACTGGGTACCCAGCTGGCTGAATGTATTTCAAACAGTAGGTTGTAAGAAAAATTTGGTTCAATCCCACTTTCTAAAGCTATAATGAAAGAAAGGTCGAGATGACTAAGCCACGTTCTGAGAATGAAAGATGACAGATTGCCGAAGATTGTCTATATTGGCCATCTGTCTGGCGCTGAGCGGAAAGCAGGTCGTCTTCGTCTGGGGTGCGATGTCATAAATAAAGATTTAAAGGAAGACGGAATTTTCTGGGAGGTTGTAATGAGGGAGGCCTTGAACAGAATGGGTTGGAGGAGGAGCGTGCGTAACTGCGTTGGCCTCAGGTGGCTTGGTGCTTTGGTGAGTTATTAGTAGTACTAGTACAATTCTATGAAGGGGTGGTAGAGACTGTGGTCTCGTCCAACAAATTTTTACATGATCTTACGGACTGGGAAAATCTAAGCAACTTTCGATCTATTCGGCTTAAAACCCGCTTGGTATTTTGGGATGACTTCTGAGCATATTGCTCGGCTTGTCTTAGCAAGACTTCCGTCATTACTTTTAACAGCACGGCTAGTCAGACTGATTAGTTGGTATTTTGTCACATACTTCTTTTGAGCTTTCTTGTGGACAGGGACCATCATGGCTTCACATCATGATTCGGGAAAGTGACCTACTTCCCAGGCTGCTGTGGTGATTTTATGATAAAGATCACAGAGAGGTTAGTAATTGACTCTCAAAAGTTCTGACTGTATTTCCTCGGAGCGAGTAGCATATTGTTTATTCTGCAGTCCCTTTGAGTTGCTTGTATCGGTCTCTGCTTTCTTTTCCATGCTTATTGGTGACTTCAGACTTTGCGTCTCAGAGTTAAATGATGTCGTCTATGATCTAGGGTCTTTGCTTATCTTTCTGGACACCTAGTGTGAAGAGGGCGACATTGCGGACAATTTACATGCTGATAATCACCAGGTTTTCAGTGTCACTCATATGCAGAGGTAGTGAGGACTTTAAAGTGAGCTCCATCATCCTGTTAGATAGGGTGACTATTTAGGCTGTTCGAGTTGCTTTGTCATTGAGAAGATCTACTAAAAATTTGAGGAGTTTCCTAGACAGCTTTGAAACTACGTTAAGTATCATTCTGAAGTTAGACATTTCAAGGAGTGTTCACTGTCAAATTTAACACCAGCTAGAATGACAATGTTAGTGACAGATGACTTCCGACGTCAAGACACGGAGATGTAGTCTATGACATTTGAGATAATCATTTGGGAGAGCTTCAGGTAGTTCTACGTCACGGTCTGTGCTTGAAGAGTGTTCGTGATAACTAAATCAATGTCTCGACGGAACTCTATTAGGTATTTTTCCTCTTTTGATTAGTCGCCCGTGGCCAAATTCGCCATGCCCTGCGTGGTCCTTGCCAGCAATGGTATTTTAGTCACTAATGACAAATTATATATCGTTTTTGGGACAAAATCAACTATATTTTGCAGCTGGAGATAGAAAGTTTGAGACTTATTGTCGTCTCTACTGGAGTCTGGAGTATAAACTTGGATCACTTTATCATTGACAGTTGGCTCATTCAGCCCAACCATAATAAGTCGTTCATATACTGGAGTTGCAGTAATTAGAAATTCTCTAGCCCTCCTGGACAGTAGAAAGCGACTACAGGTTGATGTTTTCCAGCATTACGTCCAGAGGCAATAAGGACGAAGTCCCCTTTTTCCTCTTCACATATCAATGGGAGCTGGGCTTCAGAAGAACCTAGCTTATCTTTCCAAGAAGTTACTTTATTTTCCTTTGTTCTGGTATTAAGGGTATCAAATGGCAGGGTTGATTTTGGTGATACAATGGCATCCAGGCTTGAACTTGTCATACTCAAAGGATGTCGGACCGGGTACATTCACCAAAAGCAGGCGTAGAAAGAAGCATTCATGTTGATTGGGGTGAACGGTGTAGAGTCTTCCTATCGTGGTATCTTTGAAGATGGTAGGTTGGCCGTCGACTGACTTACCCTGTTTTCGACGTTCAAATACTTTATTTTTAGTATTCCACGTGTAATACGAAGGCACTTCAGTATACAGCAGTTTTTTTGCAAAAGAATCATTTTTGCAAAGCGAAAAAAAAAGCTGTTAATGTTGTATCCGTTGGATTCAGGACTCTTTGTTGCACGTTGGTTTCCGTGAAATAAACACGTTGACCATTCTGTAAATGTACCGCTAAGTGAACAACAGCTGGACTACGTTCATGTATCGGAAATGAAAGAATTCGCCAAACAGCTTCATTACTGCTTATGTATCTTCCAGCCTGATATTCTACGATTTCATCGAAATCTTTGATTTCGGGCTGCAAGCCAAAAACTGCCATGTCACTGCCTTTGTTGACGTATTTACATATGTATTTGATTGCCTTTACGGAGTTACAGTATTCAACGTTTATGTGTGCATTAAATGTTTTTGATAATAATGGGGAATATGGAACAACCCACTGGTTATCTACTTCGATGGTGGTACCGTTACGCTTCTTTATTATTGCTGTTTTACCGCCATCTTCAGTAGATCTTCTTCTATATTGTGGGTAACCATCATTGCCAGTAATTGTGTTTGATACTAAAAGTCGAGGATATTGCTTTGTGCACCTTCCTTTGGCCATGCATGGTGAATTTTCGTTCAGTGCACCGCAAGGTCCATGTATCATATTTTTTACAATAATATCATGTAACCCCTTCTTCTCCTTTATTTTTCAGTTTTTTCCTTTTTTTAGTTTTTTTTTCTTTTTAGTTCTTTTAGTTTTTACCTTTTTTAGTGTTTTTTAGTTTTTTAGATGAAAATTTTTTTAGTTTTATTCCTTTTTTTCTTTTCAGTTTTTATTGGTTTTTACCTTTTTTTTAGCTTTTTTAGTTTTTTTTCGTTTTTTCTTTTTACTTTTTTTTTAGTTTTTATCTTTTTTATTTTTTTTATTTTTATTCTTAATTTTTTTTTATTAGTTTTTAGTTTTTTTGTAGTTTTTGCCTTTTTTAGTTTTTTCAGTTTTTTTTTTAGTTTTTAGATTTTTACCTTTTTTAGCCTAACCAGGATTTGAACCTGGGACCTTCATTCTCTGTTCTGACACCCTCTCTCACCGAGTGACTACTCCAGCATGTTCATTTTGGTGTTTTAAATGGTATATTATTAACCAAATTAATGTGTTTTACAATATACTAAGCATCGTCATAACAAAAATGACGACAACTAATTTCATGACGTCAGTCAACACAGAAATTAAGTTCTGAAATTAAGTCATGAAATTAGTTGCCGTCATTTTTGCTTTGACGGTGACGTCATTCAAGTTATATAAGACATGTTCACGTAGAAATCTATTAATGTTTAAGTTTACAATGACTGATGAAGATGCTCAAAGAGTCTATGCCAAAAAACTTGCTGCTGATAGAGAAAGTCAGAAAAGAAAGCGTGCCGAGGAACTATCAGCAGCAAGTTTTTTGGCATAGACTCTTTGAGCATCTTCATCAGTCATTGTAAACTTAAACATTAATAGATTTCTACGTGAACATATGTCTTATATAACTTGAATGACGTCACCGTCAAAGCAAAAATGACGACAACTAATTTCATGACGTCAGCCGACACAGAAACATGACGTCACCTGACAACTAATTTCATGACGTCAGCCGACACAGAAACATGACTCGCTGGGGGGCACAGGGGGATGTATAAATGACGACGGGGACACAGGGAATGTTCGATTATCAATCACCATCAACAAACCTCAAGGGCAATCATTAGAATCATGAGGTATAACAAAAAAAACTAAAAAAAGGTAAAAAACTAAAAAAAAGACCAATTCAAAAACGAATGTATATACAGACCGGGACAACGGGACACAAATGACGACCGGGACACAAGGAATATAAATGACGCCGGGGACACTCAAAAAGAAATCATAGACTGGGAAACCGGGACACAAATGACGACCAGGGCGCAGGGGATATAAATAACGACCGGGACTCAGGGAATATAAATAACGACCGGGACACAGGGACACAACTACAACGGGGACGCCGGGGGGCACAGGGGGATATATAAATGACGACGGCGACACTGGGAATGGTCGATTAGCAATCACCATCAACAAAGCTCAAGGGCAATCATTAGCATCATGAGGTATAGATCTGAATAAGGATTGTTTTCCCATGGACCATTATATGTTGCATCTTCAAGAGTCGGTAAACCTGACATTTATTTATATGCACATTATATTTTGTATAGAATGTGCATATTTTTTTATATTTATATGCACTTTCTATTTTTATATTCACATTCTATTTATATGCACAGGCAATGGGACAGCAAAGAATGTTGTATATTCGCAAGTTTTACGTAGTTTAAAACATATATAAATATACATATATATATATATATATATATATATATATATATATATATATATATATATATATATATATATATATATATATATATATATATATATATATATATATCACAGGTGGGACATAGGGACACAACTACAATGGCGCGTAACTAATATGGCGCGTGACGACTTACGCGCGGGGGGGTGGGGGCTTGGGGGGGTGCGAAGCGCCACCCCAACAGTTAGTATATATATATATATATATATATATATATATATATACTAGCTGTTGGGGTGGCGCTTCGTGCCACCCCAACACCTAGTTGGTGGGGGCGCTTCGCGCCACCCCCCAAGCCCCACCGCGCGCGTAAGTCGTTACGCGCCATATTAGTTACGCGCCATTGTAGTTGTGTCCCTATGTCCCACCTGTGAATATATATATATATATATATATATATATATATATATATATATATATATATATATATATATACATATATATATATATATATATATATATATATATATATATATATATATATATATATATATATATATATATATATATATATATATAAATATATATATATATATATGTTTTTAACTACGTAAAACTTGCGAATATACAACATTCTTTGCTGTCCCATTGTCTGTGCATATAAATAGATTGTCAGGTTTACCGACTCTTGAACATGCAACATATAATGGTCCATGGGAAAACAATCCGTATTCAGATCTATACCTCATGATTCTAATGATTGCCCTTGAGCTTTGTTGATGGTGATTGCTAATCGACCATTCCCTGAGTCGCCATCGTCATTTATATATCCCCCTGTGCACCCCGGCGTCCCCTTTGTAGTTATGTCCCTGTGTCCCGGTCGTCATTTATATTCCCTGTGTCCCGGTCGTCATTTGTGTCCCGGTGTTCCAGTCTGTGATTTCTCTTTGAGTGTCCCGGGCGTCATTTATATTCCTTGTGTCCCGGTGTCCCGGTCGTCATTTATATCCCCCTGTGCCCCCCGGCGTCCCCATTGTAGTTGTGTCCCTGTGTCCCGGTCGTCATTTATATTCCCTGTGTCCCGGTCGTCATTTGTATCCCGGTGTCCCGGTCTGTATATACATTCGTTTTTTAGTTTTGTTTTTCTCCTTTATTTTTTTCCTTTTTTCTTTTTTTTCTTTTTTAGTTTATTTAGATTTTTAGATTTTTTATTTTTTTTATTAGTTTTTAGTTTTTTTGTAGTTTTTACCATTTTTTTAGTTTTTTAGTTTTTTTTTACTTATGTCCTGGTCGTCATTTATACTCCCTGTGTCCCGGTCGTCATTTGTGTCTCGGTGCTTTGTTGATTGCTAATTTATATTATATTTATATTTATATTTTTTATATTTAGTAATATTTTTTTAGTTTTCTTTTTCTCTTATTTTTCAGTTTTTTCCTTTTTTTAGTTTTTTCTTTTTTAGTTTTTTTTTTGTTTTTTACCTTTTTTTAGTTTTTTTAGTTTTTTTAGTTTTTTAGCTTTTTTAGTTTTTTTATTAGTTTTTAGTTTTTTTTTAGTTTTTGCCTTTTTTTAGTTTTTTTCAGTTTTTTTTAGTTTTTAGTTTTTTACCTTTTTTAAGTTTTTTTTAGTTTTTTAGCTTTTTTAGTTTTTTTTCTTCTTTTGTATTAGTGTGAAATAATTCAGACGTCATGTTTTCTTTTTCTCTTTTATTTTTCAGTTTTTTCCTTTTTTTCAGTTTTTTTCTTTTTTAGTTTTTAGTTTTTTTTAGTTTTTTACCTTTTTTTAGTTTTTTTTAGTTTTTTTAGTTTTTTAGCTTTTTTAGTTTTTTATTAGTTTTTATTTTTTTTGTAGTTTTTGCCTTTTTTTTATTTTTTTCAGTTTTTTTTTTAGTTATTAGATTTTTACCTTTTTTTAGTTTTTTTTAGTTTTTTAGCTTTTTTAGTTTTTTTTTCTTTTTAGTTTTTTTTGTAGTTTTTACCTTTTTTAGTTTTTTTCTTCTTTTGTATTAGTGTGAAATAATTCAGACGTCATATGCGAACAAACATGACGTCACCTGATCCACACATCCACAGACAGACAACTTATTTTTATATATATAGATATATATATATATATATATATATATATATATATATATATATATATATCATGAAAAGAGAAATCACCAATGCTACAGCACAAACACAAAAAAAAAAAAAAAAAAAAAAGACAGAAGGAGAAAAGGAAGACTATTTTCCTAAATTAGTGATTAATATAGACCAGCACTTGAATGAGGCCTTAACCCTACTCATCCATACAATCACATAGGTCAAACAGCATAGCCACACACAATCAACCATAAAGAATAATCCATGGACAGGCAGTCATGTCGTCAATAAGTCAGCTATAAATGGGCTGGCATTCCCCCCCGTGGGAATTCCCATAATTTGCTTGTACAAATCACCCCCAAATCTTATATAAGTATTGTATAAAACAAATTCCAATAACTCAAAAATCATATCCAAGCTGTAACACCTCAAGTTAACTGTAGTATTAAAGCAGTTTGTCCATATGGCTTTTTTATTATAACTGTCTATTTTTAAGAACCTTTTACTAGATAAAAGGAAAGATTTCTTTATAACAGTTTTTAAATTATCAAACACTAAATTGAGTGATAAATTAGTATACATTGTCGCAAAATCGAAAGACTCAATTCTTTTAGCTGAAACCATTGTTAAAGAATCTATCACCTGCAGTGAATTATTAACACTCCAATATGGATTAAAATTCGAAAATTTTTTAATACCAGAACAATAGGTTTTAAGTTTATTTACAATTTCCTTTAAAATTAAAGAGAGGTCAGTAGCAGCAATGCGGGTTGGACATTTAGCTGCTCCAGCAATAAACCGTGGTTTAGGGGGATTCTTATGAAATTTTACAGTCCAATATAGGAAAGGGAACTTTTTATCATTGTCATTTATTTTAATATTAAAATTTTTAAAAAGTATTTCTTCAGTCTTTTCAATTAAATTCTCATCCTCTATATTTACCTTATCATAAACATTAGTTGTGCATAACTCCCTTTTTAAGATATCACAATACAGCTTCTGACAAATTATGGCAAAATTATTATTAGCTTTATCCACTGGCACAATTACAAATTCATTCTTTAGATTAGCAATTGCTTGTTTAATCTTCGCATTATAAAATAATGATTTAGTGTTACTATTTTTTAAGTTAGAATATATTTTATTTCTTACTCTACTAATAATTAAATTCTTCCAACTTTGAAAACTCTCTTTATTTTTATTCTCTTTCTTACACCACTTATCAATAAATAAATCAAAATCATTTTCCAAGCCAAAATATATATATATATATATATATATATATATATATATATATATATATATATATATATATATATATATATATATATATATAAATATATATATATATATAATAAGTTGTTTCTGGGTTATTATTATGGCGCGTAACGACTTACGCGCGCGGGGAGGGGGGGGGGCGAAGCGCCCCCCCAGCAGCTAGTATATATATCTATCTATATATATAAAAATAAGTTGTCTGTGTGTGTGTGGGTCTGTCGGGTGACGTCATGTTTGTGTGTTGACTGACGTCATGTTTTCGACTGACGAAATTACAGACCGGGACATCGGGGCACAAATGACGACCGGGACACCGGCACATAGGGAATATAAATGACGACCGGGACACTCAAAGAGAAAGCGACCGGGACACAAGGAATGTTCGATTAGCAATCACCATCAACAAAGCACTGGGACACAAATGACGACCGGGACACAGGGAGTATAAATGACGACCAGGACATAAGTAAAAAAAAAACTAATGACGACCGGGGCACAGGGACACAACTACAACGGGGACGCCCGGGGGCACAGGGGGATGTATAAATGACGACGGGGACACAGGGAATGTTCGATTAGCAATCACCATCAACAAACCTCAAGGGCAATCATTAGAATCATGAGGTATAACAAAAAAAAACTAAAAAAAGGTAAAAAACTAAAAACTAAAAAAAAAGACCAATTCAAAAACAAATGTATATACAGACCGGGACACCGGGACACAAATGACGACCAGGACACAAGGAATATAAATGACGCCGGGGACACTCAAAAAGAAATCACAGACTGGGACACCGGGACACAAATGACGACCGGGACGCAGGGAATATAAATAACGACCGGGACACAGGGAATATAAATAAAGACCGGGACACAGGGGCACAACTACAACGGGGACGCCGGGGGGCACAGGGGGATATATAAATGACGACGGCGACACTGGGAATGGTCGATTAGCAATCACCATCAACAAAGCTCAAGGGCAATCATTAGAATCATGAGGTATAGATCTGAATAAGGATTGTTTTCCCATGGACCATTATATGTTGCATGTTCAAGAGTCGGTAAACCTGACATTTATTTATATGCACATTCTATTTTGTATAGAATGTGCATATTTTTTTATATTTATATGCACTTTCTATTTTTATATGCACATTCTATTTATATGCACAGACAATGGGACAGCAAAGAATGTTGTATATTCGCAACTTTTACGTAGTTAAAAACATATATAAATATACATATATATATATATATATATATATATATATATATATATATATATATATATATATATATATATATATATATATATATATATATATATATATATATATATATATATATATATATATATATATATATATATATATATATATATATATATATATATATATATATATATTCACAGGTGGGACATAGGGACACAACTACAATGGCGCGTAACTAATATGGCGCGTAACGACTTACGCGTGCGGGGGGGGGGCTTGGGGGGCGCGAAGCGCCCCCACCAACTAGGTGTTGGGATGGCGAGAAGCGCCACCCCAACAGCTAGTATATATATAAAAATAAGTTGTTTCTGGGTTATTTCTGTCGAGTGAAGTCATGTCATCATGTCGTCATGAAGTTAGTTGTCGTCATGTTTGTTATGACGATGACGTCATTAAAGGTATTTAATAAAATCGTTCAAAGACAAATTTTTAATTGTAAGAAGATCGTGGACGGAAAAATGTTTAATTTTATAATGACTGAAGAACCTACAATGGCAACAGCCAAGGAAGCTGCTCAAAGAATCTATGCCAAAAAACTTGCGGCTGATAGAGAAAGTAAGAAAAGAAAGAGTGCCGAGGAATCACAAGAACACCAAGAAAACAGGCTTGCGGCTGATAGAGAAAGTAAGAACAGAAAGCGTGCCGAGGAATCACAATATATATATATATATATATATATATATATATATATATATATATATATATATATATATATATATATATATATATATATATATATATATATATATATATATATATATATATATATATATATATATATATATATATATATATATATATATATATATATATATATATATATATATATATATATATATATTGTGATTCCTCGGCACGCTTTCTGTTCTTACTTTCTCTATCAGCCGCAAGCCTGTTTTCTTGGTGTTCTTGTGATTCCTCGGCACTCTTTCTTTTCTTACTTTCTCTATCAGCCGCAAGTTTTTTGGCATAGATTCTTTGAGCAGCTTCCTTGGCTGTTGCCATTGTAGGTTCTTCAGTCATTATAAAATTAAACATTTTTCCGTCCACGATCTTCTTACAATTAAAAATTTGTCTTTGAACGATTTTATTAAATACCTTTAATGACGTCATCGTCATAACAAACATGACGACAACTAACTTCATGACGACATGATGACATGACTTCACTCGACAGAAATAACCCAGAAACAACTTATTTTTATATATATACTAGCTGTTGGGGTGGCGCTTCTCGCCATCCCAACACCTAGTTGGTGGGGGCGCTTCGCGCCCCCCAAGCCCCCCCCCGCACGCGTAAGTCGTTACGCGCCATATTAGTTACGCGCCATTGTAGTTGTGTCCCTATGTCCCACCTGTGAATATATATATATATATATATATATATATATATATATATATATATATATATATATATATATATATATATATATATATATATATATATATATATATATATATATATATATATATATATATATATATATATATATATATATATATATATATATATATATATATATATATGTATATTTATATATGTTTTTAACTACGTAAAAGTTGCGAATATACAACATTCTTTGCTGTCCCATTGTCTGTGCATATAAATAGAATGTGCATATAAAAATAGAAAGTGCATATAAATATAAAAAAATATGCACATTCTATACAAAATAGAATGTGCATATAAATAAATGTCAGGTTTACCGACTCTTGAACATGCAACATATAATGGTCCATGGGAAAACAATCCTTATTCAGATCTATACCTCATGATTCTAATGATTGCCCTTGAGCTTTGTTGATGGTGATTGCTAATCGACCATTCCCAGTGTCGCCGTCGTCATTTATATATCCCCCTGTGCCCCCCGGCGTCCCCGTTGTAGTTGTGCCCCTGTGTCCCGGTCTTTATTTATATTCCCTGTGTCCCGGTCGTTATTTATATTCCCTGCGTCCCGGTCGTCATTTGTGTCCCGGTGTCCCAGTCTGTGATTTCTTTTTGAGTGTCCCCGGCGTCATTTATATTCCTTGTGTCCTGGTCGTCATTTGTGTCCCGGTGTCCCGGTCTGTATATACATTTGTTTTTGAATTGGTCTTTTTTTTTAGTTTTTAGTTTTTTACCTTTTTTTAGTTTTTTTTTGTTATACCTCATGATTCTAATGATTGCCCTTGAGGTTTGTTGATGGTGATTGCTAATCGAACATTCCCTGTGTCCCCGTCGTCATTTATACATCCCCCTGTGCCCCCGGGCGTCCCCGTTGTAGTTGTGTCCCTGTGCCCCGGTCGTCATTAGTTTTTTTTTTACTTATGTCCTGGTCGTCATTTATACTCCCTGTGTCCCGGTCGTCATTTGTGTCCCAGTGCTTTGTTGATGGTGATTGCTAATCGAACATTCCTTGTGTCCCGGTCGCTTTCTCTTTGAGTGTCCCGGTCGTCATTTATATTCCCTATGTGCCGGTGTCCCGGTCGTCATTTGTGCCCCGATGTCCCGGTCTGTAATTTCGTCAGTCGAAAACATGACGTCAGTCAACACACAAACATGACGTCACCCGACAGACCCACACACACACAGACAACTTATTTTTATATATATAGATAGATATATATACTAGCTGCTGGGGGGGCGCTTCGCCCCCCCCCCCCCTCCCCGCGCGCGTAAGTCGTTACGCGCCATAATAATAACCCAGAAACAACTTATTTATATATATATATATATTTATATATATATATATATATATATATATATATATATATATATATATATATATATATATATATATATATATATATATATATATATATATATTTGGCTTGGAAAATGATTTTGATTTATTTATTGATAAGTGGTGTAAGAAAGAGAATAAAAATAAAGAGAGTTTTCAAAGTTGGAAGAATTTAATTATTAGTAGAGTAAGAAATAAAATATATTCTAACTTAAAAAATAGTAACACTAAATCATTATTTTATAATGCGAAGATTAAACAAGCAATTGCTAATCTAAAGAATGAATTTGTAATTGTGCCAGTGGATAAAGCTAATAATAATTTTGCCATAATTTGTCAGAAGCTGTATTGTGATATCTTAAAAAGGGAGTTATGCACAACTAATGTTTATGATAAGGTAAATATAGAGGATGAGAATTTAATTGAAAAGACTGAAGAAATACTTTTTAAAAATTTTAATATTAAAATAAATGACAATGATAAAAAGTTCCCTTTCCTATATTGGACTGTAAAATTTCATAAGAATCCCCCTAAACCACGGTTTATTGCTGGAGCAGCTAAATGTCCAACCCGCATTGCTGCTACTGACCTCTCTTTAATTTTAAAGGAAATTGTAAATAAACTTAAAACCTATTGTTCTGGTATTAAAAAATTTTCGAATTTTAATCCATATTGGAGTGTTAATAATTCACTGCAGGTGATAGATTCTTTAACAATGGTTTCAGCTAAAAGAATTGAGTCTTTCGATTTTGCGACAATGTATACTAATTTATCACTCAATTTAGTGTTTGATAATTTAAAAACTGTTATAAAGAAATCTTTCCTTTTATCTAGTAAAAGGTTCTTAAAAATAGACAGTTATAATAAAAAAGCCATATGGACAAACTGCTTTAATACTACAGTTAACTTGAGGTGTTACAGCTTGGATATGATTTTTGAGTTATTGGAATTTGTTTTATACAATACTTATATAAGATTTGGGGGTGATTTGTACAAGCAAATTATGGGAATTCCCACGGGGGGGAATGCCAGCCCATTTATAGCTGACTTATTGACGACATGACTGCCTGTCCATGGATTATTCTTTATGGTTGATTGTGTGTGGCTATGCTGTTTGACCTATGTGATTGTATGGATGAGTAGGGTTAAGGCCTCATTCAAGTGCTGGTCTATATTAATCACTAATTTAGGAAAATAGTCTTCCTTTTCTCCTTCTGTCTTTTTTTTTTTTTTTTTTTTTTGTGTTTGTGCTGTAGCATTGGTGATTTCTCTTTTCATGATATATATATATATATATATATATATATATATATATATATATATATATATATATATATCTATATATATAAAAATAAGTTGTCTGTCTGTGGATGTGTGGATCAGGTGACGTCATGTTTGTTCGCATATGACGTCTGAATTATTTCACACTAATACAAAAGAAGAAAAAAACTAAAAAAGGTAAAAACTACAAAAAAAACTAAAAAGAAAAAAAAACTAAAAAAGCTAAAAAACTAAAAAAAACTAAAAAAAGGTAAAAATCTAATAACTAAAAAAAAAACTGAAAAAAATAAAAAAAAGGCAAAAACTACAAAAAAAATAAAAACTAATAAAAAACTAAAAAAGCTAAAAAACTAAAAAAACTAAAAAAAACTAAAAAAAGGTAAAAAACTAAAAAAAACTAAAAACTAAAAAAGAAAAAAACTGAAAAAAAGGAAAAAACTGAAAAATAAAAGAGAAAAAGAAAACATGACGTCTGAATTATTTCACACTAATACAAAAGAAGAAAAAAAACTAAAAAAGCTAAAAAACTAAAAAAAACTTAAAAAAGGTAAAAAACTAAAAACTAAAAAAAACTGAAAAAAACTAAAAAAAGGCAAAAACTAAAAAAAAACTAAAAACTAATAAAAAAACTAAAAAAGCTAAAAAACTAAAAAAACTAAAAAAACTAAAAAAAGGTAAAAAACAAAAAAAAACTAAAAAAGAAAAAACTAAAAAAAGGAAAAAACTGAAAAATAAGAGAAAAAGAAAACTAAAAAAATATTACTAAATATAAAAAATATAAATATAAATATAATATAAATTAGCAATCAACAAAGCACCGAGACACAAATGACGACCGGGACACAGGGAGTATAAATGACGACCAGGACATAAGTAAAAAAAAACTAAAAAACTAAAAAAATGGTAAAAACTACAAAAAAACTAAAAACTAATAAAAAAAATAAAAAATCTAAAAATCTAAATAAACTAAAAAAGAAAAAAAAGAAAAAAGGAAAAAAATAAAGGAGAAAAACAAAACTAAAAAACGAATGTATATACAGACCGGGACACCGGGATACAAATGACGACCGGGACACAGGGAATATAAATGACGACCGGGACACAGGGACACAACTACAATGGGGACGCCGGGGGGCACAGGGGGATATAAATGACGACCGGGACACCGGGACACAAGGAATATAAATGACGCCCGGGACACTCAAAGAGAAATCACAGACTGGAACACCGGGACACAAATGACGACCGGGACACAGGGAATATAAATGACGACCGGGACACAGGGACATAACTACAAAGGGGACGCCGGGGTGCACAGGGGGATATATAAATGACGATGGCGACTCAGGGAATGGTCGATTAGCAATCACCATCAACAAAGCTCAAGGGCAATCATTAGAATCATGAGGTATAGATCTGAATACGGATTGTTTTCCCATGGACCATTATATGTTGCATGTTCAAGAGTCGGTAAACCTGACAATCTATTTATATGCACAGACAATGGGACAGCAAAGAATGTTGTATATTCGCAAGTTTTACGTAGTTAAAAACATATATATATATATATTTATATATATATATATATATATATATATATATATATATATATATATATATATATATATATATATATATATATATATATATATATATATATATATATATATATATATATATATATATGTATATATATATATATATATATATATATATATATATATATATATATATATATATATATATATATCACAGGTGGGACATAGGGACACAACTACAATGGCGCGTAACTAATATGGCGCGTAACGACTTACGCGCGCGGGGGGGCTTGGGGGGGGGCGCGAAGCGCCCCCACCAACTAGGTGTTGGGGTGGCACGAAGCGCCACCCCAACAGCTAGTATATATATATATATATATATATATATATACTAACTGTTGGGGTGGCGCTTCGCACCCCCCCAAGCCCCCACCCCCCCGCGCGTAAGTCGTCACGCGCCATATTAGTTACGCGCCATTGTAGTTGTGTCCCTATGTCCCACCTGTGAATATATATATATATATATATATATATATATATATATATATATATATATATATATATATATATATATATATATATATATATATATATATATATATATATATATATATATATATATATATATATATATATATATATATATATATGTATATTTATATATGTTTTAAACTACGTAAAACTTGCGAATATACAACATTCTTTGCTGTCCCATTGCCTGTGCATATAAATAGAATGTGAATATAAAAATAGAAAGTGCATATAAATATAAAAAAATATGCACATTCTATACAAAATATAATGTGCATATAAATAAATGTCAGGTTTACCGACTCTTGAAGATGCAACATATAATGGTCCATGGGAAAACAATCCTTATTCAGATCTATACCTCATGATGCTAATGATTGCCCTTGAGCTTTGTTGATGGTGATTGCTAATCGACCATTCCCAGTGTCGCCGTCGTCATTTATATATCCCCCTGTGCCCCCCGGCGTCCCCGTTGTAGTTGTGTCCCTGTGTCCCGGTCGTTATTTATATTCCCTGAGTCCCGGTCGTTATTTATATCCCCTGCGCCCTGGTCGTCATTTGTGTCCCGGTTTCCCAGTCTATGATTTCTTTTTGAGTGTCCCCGGCGTCATTTATATTCCTTGTGTCCCGGTCGTCATTTGTGTCCCGTTGTCCCGGTCTGTATATACATTCGTTTTTGAATTGGTCTTTTTTTTAGTTTTTTACCTTTTTTTAGTTTTTTTTGGTTATACCTCATGATTCTAATGATTGCCCTTGAGGTTTGTTGATGGTGATTGATAATCGAACATTCCCTGTGTCCCCGTCGTCATTTATACATCCCCCTGTGCCCCCCAGCGAGTCATGTTTCTGTGTCGGCTGACGTCATGAAATTAGTTGTCAGGTGACGTCATGTTTCTGTGTCGGCTGACGTCATGAAATTAGTTGTCGTCATTTTTGCTTTGACGGTGACGTCATTCAAGTTATATAAGACATATGTTCACGTAGAAATCTATTAATGTTTAAGTTTACAATGACTGATGAAGATGCTCAAAGAGTCTATGCCAAAAAACTTGCTGCTGATAGTTCCTCGGCACGCTTTCTTTTCTGACTTTCTCTATCAGCAGCAAGTTTTTTGGCATAGACTCTTTGAGCATCTTCATCAGTCATTGTAAACTTAAACATTAATAGATTTCTACGTGAACATGTCTTATATAACTTGAATGACGTCACCGTCAAAGCAAAAATGACGGCAACTAATTTCATGACTTAATTTCAGAACTTAATTTCTGTGTTGACTGACGTCATGAAATTAGTTGTCGTCATTTTTGTTATGACGATGCTTAGTATATTGTAAAACACATTAATTTGGTTAATAATATACCATTTAAAACACCAAAATGAACATGCTGGAGTAGTCACTCGGTGAGAGAGGGTGTCAGAACAGAGAATGAAGGTCCCAGGTTCAAATCCTGGTTAGGCTAAAAAAGGTAAAAATCTAAAAACTAAAAAAAAAACTGAAAAAACTAAAAAAGGCAAAAACTACAAAAAAACTAAAAACTAATAAAAAAAAATTAAGAATAAAAATAAAAAAAATAAAAAAGATAAAAACTAAAAAAAAAGTAAAAAGAAAAAACGAAAAAAAACTAAAAAAGCTAAAAAAAAGGTAAAAACCAATAAAAACTGAAAAGAAAAAAAGGAATAAAACTAAAAAAATTTTCATCTAAAAAACTAAAAAACACTAAAAAAGGTAAAAACTAAAAGAACTAAAAAGAAAAAAAAACTAAAAAAAGGAAAAAACTGAAAAATAAAGGAGAAGAAGGGGTTACATGATATTATTGTAAAAAATATGATACATGGACCTTGCGGTGCACTGAACGAAAATTCACCATGCATGGCCAAAGGAAGGTGCACAAAGCAATATCCTCGACTTTTAGTATCAAACACAATTACTGGCAATGATGGTTACCCACAATATAGAAGAAGATCTACTGAAGATGGCGGTAAAACAGCAATAATAAAGAAGCGTAACGGTACCACCATCGAAGTAGATAACCAGTGGGTTGTTCCATATTCCCCATTATTATCAAAAACATTTAATGCACACATAAACGTTGAATACTGTAACTCCGTAAAGGCAATCAAATACATATGTAAATACGTCAACAAAGGCAGTGACATGGCAGTTTTTGGCTTGCAGCCCGAAATCAAAGA
The DNA here is from genome assembly GCF_032884065.1 of Artemia franciscana. Lineage (NCBI taxonomy): Eukaryota > Metazoa > Arthropoda > Branchiopoda > Anostraca > Artemiidae > Artemia > Artemia franciscana. The sequence continues at coordinate 38,403,910 of NC_088870.1, forward strand.
TTTCGATGAAATCGTAGAATATCAGGCTGGAAGATACATAAGCAGTAATGAAGCTGTTTGGCGAATTCTTTCATTTCCGATACATGAACGTAGTCCAGCTGTTGTTCACTTAGCGGTACATTTACAGAATGGTCAACGTGTTTATTTCACGGAAACCAACGTGCAACAAAGAGTCCTGAATCCAACGGATACAACATTAACAGCTTTTTTTTTCGCTTTGCAAAAATGATTCTTTTGCAAAAAAACTGCTGTATACTGAAGTGCCTTCGTATTACACGTGGAATACTAAAAATAAAGTATTTGAACGTCGAAAACAGGGTAAGTCAGTCGACGGCCAACCTACCATCTTCAAAGATACCACGATAGGAAGACTCTACACCGTTCACCCCAATCAACATGAATGCTTCTTTCTACGCCTGCTTTTGGTGAATGTACCCGGTCCGACATCCTTTGAGTATTTGAGGACTGTAAATGGTACTATACATGACACTTACCGTAGTGCATGCCAAGCTCTGAATTTATTGGAGAATGACCAACACTGGGATAACTGCATCAATGACGCGTGCGAAACGTCAACCCCAAGTCAAATTCGTGCATTGTTTGGCATCATTTTAACAACTTGCTCTCCATCAGCTCCTACAGAGTTATGGGAAAAATATAAGTCAAAAATGTCCGAAGATATACTCCATCGAAAACAGTTAGAGACGTCAGATATGACTTTTGATTTTACATCAGAAATTTATAACTACACTTTAGTTGTTATAGAAGATTTGTGCGTAAGTATGGCAAACAAACCTCTTCAGGATTTGGGAATGCCTTCACCTAACCGTATCGCTGCTGTTTCGACATGTGTAGAATTGGATCGTGAACAAAGTTACAGTACGAGTGATCTATTGTCGTATGTACAAAATAACATTTCCAAATTAACGTCGGAACAAAAAGACATTTATGATACGATAATGCATTGTGTCGATAACAACGTTGGAGAAATTTTCTTTTTGGATGCGCCAGGAGGTACTGGTAAAACGTTTGTGATAAAACTGATTCTGGCATCAATTCGATCAAAAAATGATATAGCGTTGGCAATTGCGTCGTCCGGAATAGCCGCAACATTGCTGCCTGGTGGAAGAACTGCTCATTTCGCTTTGAAATTGCCTCTGAACTTGCATTCTACAGAAACTCCCACGTGCAATATTTCCAAATCATCTGGGATGGGTAAAGTATTGCAGCAATGCAAACTTATCATTTGGGATGAGTGCACAATGGCACACAAAAAATCGCTCGAGGCTCTGGATCAATGCTTGAAAGATTTGCGAGGGAAATCGAAACCCTTTGGCAGCACCTTAATATTGCTTGCGGGAGATTTCAGGCAAACATTACCTATAATACCTAGATCAACTCCTGCAGACGAAATGAATGCTTGCCTGAAAAATTCTAATTTATGGGCAAATGTAAAAACATTAAAATTAACTACAAATATGCGTGTCCGATTGCAAAACGATGACTCTGGTCAAACATTTTCAGATCAATTGCTGGCAATGGGAAACGGAAAGCTCCCAGTAGACTCTTTTGTACAGGTTTTTTGTTGTGGAGGGGGGGACTTCATTGTTACTAATTACTAGTTTCGGCGCAATGGTTCTCCTGTCCTCTTGTGTTTAACATTTTTCGAAGTTATTCCATTATTCATTCATTTCAATTTCTTGTTAATTAAAAGAGGGCCTTTCCGAAGCCAAGAGCGGGGGGTTAGGGGGGCGGCTGCCTCTCCTAATTTCTGTACGTTTTAAGGTTCGACTTTGGGACGCAGCCTCTTTAACTCTTTAAGAAAACGAAGTTTTTTTCATATTATTTTTGTACGTTTTTCTACAATCCATGGTGGATGTAATTTAATAATTCCTGTACTCCTCGTACAGGAATTAGGAGAGGAAGTTGGGTGGCTGCCGCCCCCCAACCCCCCCGCTTTTAAATCATTATATAAAATAGAAAAAAAAATAGATAGAATGACCGAAATGTTTCTTTTGCTCATAAGAAGCTAATATTCTTTTATCTCTCAAATGATAAGCAGTCCAGGTCTTTAACTCATTAAGAAAACGAATTTTTTTTCATATTTTGAGAAAAAAAAACCGCCCGATAGGGGACTTGAACCCTTGACCCGAGGATTAAAAATCCCACGCTCTACCGACTGAGCTAACCAGCTGCATGTGTATAAATATATCTTTTAAATAACTTTTAAAAATTTCAAATTAACATGGGCTCTTATGGAGAAATGGGTTAATTAAGTGGCTAATGCGTGGTTTCTGAAAAACAGGGAAGGAGTTATCGGATCAAGCTGAAATTTCGCGGATAAGCTCCTGGGCCGTATGGGACCTTAACTTGTGAATTTCAGCCCGATCGGACAACGTTAAAGGGGGAGGGTGGGGTTGGGGGGTCGAAACTTTCGGGGGGTTAAGATTCTCCTACGAAACTTTCAAGGAAACTTGCTCGGAGAATTCCGCATCGAATGAGTCTTCGTACACCCAGATCCGATGTCGGCTGTGACCTGTAGGCGTGGCAGAAAAAAAAGAATATGAAAATTAAGTGGCTATGCGTGGTTTCTGGAAAACAGAGAAGGAGTTATCGGATCGAGCTGAAATTTCGCGGATAAGCTCCTGGGCCCTAGGGGATCTTAACTTGTGAATTTCAGCCCGATCGGACTACGTTAAAGGGGGGCTGGGGTTGGAATGTCGAAACTTTCGGCCAGATTTTCCCCACGAAGGAAAAATCGGAGGGGAATGAAATTGGGCAGGTTTCTTAGTTGGAGCTCGGGCTACGAAATGCATCCCTCCCCATCCCTCTGCGACTACTGGAACCGAAGATCGCTTAACATTGTCGTGGTTCGCCTCTTTATAGAGGCACGAGTGTGCCTCCTTGATTTTCATCAGGTATTTCAGCGGAAATCACATAATCAATTTCATTAGAAGTAATTTTATAATGTAGCCAGATTAGTATATGTGCGTGTGGCAATCCTCGTTTTTGCCATTCCACTGAGTACATCCAGCATCGCACTGACCCAAACACTTCAAGTTTTACAATGTAGTTTATCAGTGATATCAACTTTTGCCGGAAGACACGGGCCGTAATGTCATGTCTATGAACCGCCGATTGTCCTTGAAGTAAAAGCTGCTGTATCTCGTCCCAAGATTGATTACATGTAAATGTAATAAATAAATCTGGACGACCATAGAGACGAACATACGCAATAGCATCTTAAGCATATTCATGCATATGACGGGGACTGCCAGCATATGACGAAGGTAAAATCGTTAATCTTCCAACGTTTGTGGTATTACCGTCATTTACAACTGCGTCTCGCAAATGAATGTATTGTTCAGAGCGGGCTTGGTCTGGTTCAGACGGATAAATAGCAAACATTCTGATTCAATTTTTGCATACATATCAACGATGTATTGGCGAAACAATTGACGGCATTTTAAAATATAATTGTTTTCATCCTACCGAATCATTAGTCTATAGCAGGGCTTCTTAAACTTTTGTAATTCCCAACCCCATTTATGATTGCGAGTTTCTTAGCGACCCCAACAAATATAAAAGAAAAATAAATTAATATTTTTTATGATATATTTATTAGGTAACAATAGCCTATACATATGCATATGAAAATATATAAATTTAGAATTCATTTTGAAACATATAAAAATCTAAAAGTAAAATTATAGCATTGTTTTTATTATAGTTTCAAAAACAAAAGTGGATTCTGACCGTCTTAATCAAACAGTTCGTGGTAACGAACTGTAGTAAGGAGCGACCAGGCTCAATAGTAACCGAAACTCTAAAAAACTGAATTTTGATACCAATAGTTACATCAAAAGAATTGCATTTTAATGCTGATTTTAAATATATAAGTTTCATCAAGATTAGTCTCACCCATCAAAAGTTACGAGCCTGAGAAAATTTGTCTCGTTTTAGAAAATAGGGGGAACTACCCTGTAAAAATCATACGATCTTAACGAAAATCACACCATCAGATTCAGCGTATCAGAGAATCTTATTGCAGAAGTTTCAAGCCCCTATCTACAAAAATGTGGAATTTCACATTTTTTGCCCGAAGACAAATCACGGATGCGTGTTTATTTGTTTTTTTGTTGTTTTTTCCCCCCAGGGGTGATCGTATCAACTCAGTGGTCCTAGAATGTCGCGAAACGGCTCATTTTAACGGAAATCGAAAGTTCTAGTGCCCTTTTCAAGTGACCAAAAAATTGGAGGGCACCTAGGCCCCCTCCCACGCTCATTTTTCCCCAAAGTCACCGGATCAAAATTCTGAGATAGCCATTTTATTCACCATAGTCGAAAAATCCAATGACTATGTCTTTGGGGACTACTTACTCCCCCTCAGTCCGCATTGGAGGGGCTGCAAGTTACAAAATTTGACCTGTGTTTATATCTAGTAATGGTTACTGGGAAGTGTACAGACGTTTTCAGTGGGAACTTTTTCGTTTGGGGGGATATTTGAGGGGGGAGGGCTACCGGGGAGAAGATTTCCATGGATGAACTTCTCATGGGGGAAGAGACTTTCAATGGAGGGGGGCGCAGAATTTTCTAGCATTATTAAAAAAACAATGAAAAAATAAATATGAAAACTTTTTTCTACTGAAAGTGAGAAGCAGCATTAAAACTTAAAACAAACAGAAATTATTACGCATATCAGGGGTTTACCTCCTCGTAATACCTCGCTCCTTACGCTAAAGTATTTTTAGTAATTTCAACTATTTATTCTACGGCCTTTATGATTCAGGGGTCATTCTTAAGGAATTGGGACAAAATTTAAGCTTTAATGTAAAGAGCGAGATATCGACGAGGGGTGAGCCCCCTCATATACGCAATAAAAACATACGGATGTAGAAGTTCGCTATGCAATTTAATTCGTAAGTTACGTACATTTTTTACTTATGAAAACGCTCGTAAAAAATTATAAGTTATAGTTGCCTTTTTAAGTAATAAGAAAATTGGAGGGCAACTAGGCCTCCTCCCTCGCTCCTTTTTTCTCTAAATCTTCCGATTAAAACTATGAAAAAGCCACTTAGCCCCAAAAAATTAATATCAAATTTCGTTTTAATTATTTATGTTCGGAGAGCCAAGATCAAACCATGCATTAATTCAAAAACGTCCAGAAATTAAACAAAAAAAAAACAAGCTTTTTTAAAATGAAAGTAAGGAGCGACATTAAAACTGAAAACGATCAGAAATTACTCCGTATTTGAAAGGGGCTTTTCCTCCTCAACGCCTCGCTCTTTACGCTAAAGTTTTTTACTGTTTTAAAATGTAGACTTAAGAAAAGAGTCAAACTTTATAAAAGTTTGATCTAAAAGGATCTCTATATGCCTGGGACTGTAAGGTCCCGCTGTCGATTGAACTGACTAATTCGAAATAACATGCACTTCGTTCGCAATCATACAATGGCTAAATGAGAATAACACCAAACATTTATATAGTTTCTTCAAAATAACACTTAGAGATTTTGTTGATAATATTTATCAGGATTATTTCGGTTTTGAGAGACTGACAAAAATAAATCGACATTTTTTATAAATTTTTATAACATATTCTGATTCATAGTAAATTTATACAAGATATTAAAATGATCGGAATTGAAATGCTGGTATAAACAGTCTTTCCGAACCAGAAGATTTTATGATACATTTATCTACGATGATAGTTATTTTTCTTTATAACAATAATTTTACAAGTTAAAAATTTTTTTTGTTAAATTGTATTCTTATCACTCGCGACCCCATAATTTTGCTACGCGACCCAAATGGGGTCGCAACCCATAGTTAAAGAAGCTCTGGTCTATAGGAATAATAATGCATTGTGCTGAATTTCTTATTCTTTTTTCTTGTTAGTGGCTGGATTTATCAATTTAATATTTCTTTCACCCGAAAAAAACTTCTTTTTTAATTTAATTTCGGACGGTTTTTCAAAACATGCCGCCCGGGCCTAGCCAATATATGATGGAGGGAGAGGTTACCAGCCCCACAAAAACCTGGGATATCCTGCTTTTTAATTGTAGATATCAAAAGTTGTAATTTTGTTGGTAGAGTCCCGTTTTTGTGGCTTTTCTGCTTACAAATTAAAAAGTTGGATTGCAATTAAAATTTGAGACAGAATGTTAATATTTAGTCAAAAAATTTTGACGAACAGAAGTTTTGTTGAATAAGATGTAAAAAAATTTTTCACGGCAGAATTTTGGGTAAAGGGAGAGGTGAATTATTGTCTTTATTGATGGAAATTCTGCGTGACACCTGATCGTCTGCGCAGCTGCAGCCATCGTGACCTCTACAAAAGAGTTTTGTGATGTTTAACTACATCGTAGATGCTTACATATATGGAAAAATTGTAGGTAAAGAGGAAAAGAGATAAAGACAAACTGCTTAAATTGCTCAAAAAAATAAAATCTTTAAAGAAATATTACTGCTTAAATTGCTCAAAACAATTCCCTTAATAGTATTTGTCCACCCCTCCTCCCCCAAGAAGTCTCCTCACGCGGCCCATTATGCCCCGCCTTGCTTTAACTACCTCGTTGCCCGTAGGTAAGTGAATGTGCTATTTAATGCTGCATAGAAGGATATTGTCGCAATGGGAACCAAACATTATGCTTGTAAGTTAAACACATCAGCTGACAAAGTTACGGACCTGATACATGACAGGAGCTTCGGTGGTGTTTAATTGACAAATTTGACTATAGTGTGGATGGGACATAAGGTAGTTCGTAATTTTGGTCGTTTCAAGATGTCATGATAAAACTTTAAAGGTGAAATAATATATGTGGGAGAACCGGGATGTGATAATCCCGAATGATTATTAAAACGCAAATCAGATTCAAACTTTCAAATATTTCAGGGAGCTTTTGTGTTATTATTGTGATTACTTACAATAAATTTTATGCATTATGTAACAATGAAATGATATGCAATTATATAAAATAAAATTCTTTAACTGTATGGGATTGTGTTTTAACTTAAAAATGCTGGAGCAATCAGAGACTTGGGGATCAGATCACAATCCTCTTGTACAGGCACATACATAGGGCATTTTTTTAGGGGTAGATAAGGCAAGTCTTCAAAAATTTAACATAATTTAGAGATAATTATAAATAATTATCTAATTAATTATAATTAAATACTAAAATTAATTTATATAAAATTAGAATAATTATAATTAAATTATATAAATAATTTCTGAGATCGCACTGGCTAATCATGACAAAACAAAAATCGTAAAGAAGAGAGAAACGAGGACAATAACAGCCAGCAAACAACAAAAGACAAAATTATGCTAATATTTCAGTTGAGACCTCCACTCAACCCTCCTCAGTGTAGATTAATGAACAATGCAGATACAAGTCCAAAGGGTAATATAAAAACCTCAGAATAAACACTGAAACTAAAATAAGGACCCTTTCGAAGTAACGATGAAAGGACAATTTTTTCTTCTGTTTTTTACTGACTGTTATTGTCCTCGTTTCTCTCTTCTTTGAGAGTTTTTGTTTTGCTAGTGATGTGAAAACCAAGAGAACGTATCTTTAGACGTGTCCTTTACCCTTGGATATACTTCTGCCTAACCAAAAATATTTTCATAGAATGAGCAAGGGCAGAACACTAGAGAGGCGAAGCTAAGAATTGGAGACACTTTGGAGGAAAGAATTGTCGAACAAGCAGAAGAAGAGGATCCATGGAAGACAGCAGACTTGATTGATGACTCACCAGCTTGGTCAGGTTAGTGTCAGGTTAGGTCAGGTTAGTGGATTAATGTTTTCAATGTCACAGAAAGGAAAACTTGATTTTCAACAAATCAGATAGGCCCTGGATTTGTTCAATTGTATTCACCTACTGAAGTGTGGGTTTTGTTTGAAGTTATTAATTAAATTCGTAAAAAGACATGGAGAAAGGTACGTGACACAGGTTTTTTTATTTATTTTTATTTTATGTAAAGGATTTTATTTTTTGCCTATTTTAGTACCTAGTTAGTTTTAGTACCTTTAGTTCTTTAGTCCTAGTCTAAGTACCTCTTAGATCTAATTATATTCAAGTACTTTTATCATTTAGGATTTAGGGTGGAAAGGGAGAAGTGGTTGACTTGAGAAAGGTCTTATAACCACCGATGGCAAGTTTTTTTCATGCATATAGCTATTATTGTACAAAGTTAGGCATCAATCGGGGCTATGATGGCATTTAGTGATGAAAGAATAAATGAAAATAGTGAGAAAATAGGAAAAAATTGTCGAAGAATTATGGTTGCAAAATGAGCCACAGTCAATTAAAGTGAGGAAAAATTGCCTTAGCACGTTGTTCACCAATAGTGATTCGGTTAATCTTAATGGTAAATGTCTATTTTGAAAAAAATCTGTGTGAATTTTGACAAATAGCCTGAAACTCCACAAAATTGCTGTCAGATCAAAATGAAACTAATAGAAGTAACGATAGGAACAGATAAAAAAAATAAAAGAGAAAAAAACAACAGATTTGGACACAAAGGCCAAGGAGCAAGTTATATTTTGGCTAGGCTTAAGTAACTAAAAAATGAAAAGGAACAAATAAATATTCTGTTTCAAACCATTCATAGTTCATGAATAGTAAATTGACTCACCTTAGATAACCTTGTAGGTCCAAATTAGACTTCAAAGATTACAATTACCGCGAAGCCACCGAATTTGCTTGAATATCAAGAATATTCACAAAATGGAGGAAGCTAGTGGTTTTCTCAGAATGGAAGACAAAAAATAAAAATACTGAAACGATTTTTAGTACTTGTAGGAACAAATTTCACTTACTACCAAAAAGATGTAAATAATTTTATTTTTGTCAAAATTAAACCCATATATAAATTCGAAGGGCTGAGGGGTGGATCTTTTATTATATTTTGGTTAAACAGAATATTATGCTAAAAATCAACATAAATTAAATTACAGCAAACATTTTTTAAATGAGAATAAAGAGAAATTTAAATGGTAAATGATGAGACTGTGTTAAATGGTAAAACTATAGAAATGGACGGTTTGCAACCTGAAGTCTTTAAATATGAGCCCAAGTTTTGGCTCAACCGCTTCTCCAAGCTCTTTCAGGTTCGAAAAACTAAGAAAAACAGAGCCATAGTGGAACTACTTAAGGCCGTGGTTAAGTGAACTTGAAAACATCGAGCTTCAAAATTGAAGTTAGGGTAGCCTTCTGTATCTCAATTCTCTAGAGACCGTCGATTATCAAAAACCCTTCAAATAGTACTTATTCATTGGCGTAAATAGCAGGTTAAGTATGCCAGCTTGTCAATTTGGTCTCTAGGGGGGTCTGAAACGATTCTTTCTGGCAAAAAACTTGTAAAAATTTCAGGTAGCTGAAAATATTCTCTGGAACTGTTCGAAAACACGAAAATATATCAAAAAGTGGTTGCAATCATCTTATAGGTTATTGTCTTCTGCTCATGATAGTACCGATTTTGTTCTAAAAGCAACATCCTTCATAGAGTACACTTGCGAAAAAAAGCTAGAAAATTTTCTAAGATTTTTAAGTATTTAGAGGAAATAGAGCAAAATCCTAGCAAACATTTTGTACCATCTTCAAGAAGTTACGGCCTGTTTTTAAAAGAGGTATCTTCCACCAGTGAATAATTTTCACTGAATTTTCAGTGAATAATTTTTTTAAATATAATTTTCCAATTTTAACTTGAGATTTTCGAATTCCATCAGTTCACTTAATCACGGAATTGTCGCTCTGCAGCTAATAAGCAAAGTACTATACAGATTTTTGCTGGACTGAGTTCAGTCGAAAATTGACAGAATATCAAGAGATGAGGAATGTGGTTTCAGTCCATGGAGATCTTGCGCTGATTTAAAATTCAGTTTGATTTGATTAATTTGATTTTTGATATTAATTAAATAATTTGAGGAATTGCAAACGAAGATTATTGTCGCTTTTACTGATTTTCAGAAGGTGTTCGACACCAGACCAGTGACAATATTGAAAATGACATTTTTATATGTTTTGATGGACAAAATTTATCCCACCCTTCAGAAATTTTAATAAGCATCGATCTTATTATTGCTTTAATAAAAGAAATGTAAAGAAGATGTTTTCTCCCAATATATTTTCGTTCATTACTGACATATAATTTAAAAAACTTTTCCACAAAACAAGTTTTTCAAGGAAAGTAAAGAGCTCCATTAAACCAAAAATAAAATTAAATAGCCTACCAATCGTAAACCCACCACAAATCAGCATCAATAAAGAAATAAAACCCAAAAACTAACAGAAATTACAATAAATAACCGAATCAAACTCAAAACGAGCAGAAAGTACATAATTAATGTCCACAACCCCTATGCCTTTTCAATATCAGAACATAATTTGCACTCGACTGAAAAAATACAAATAAATGTGCATTGTTAGTTTAATATACATTTGGTCATATTTATTCTTTAAAATCTTAATTTTTTATTCATTAAAGTTATTACAGTGAAAACATTTAATTTTTTCCATTTAATTCAATATTGGGAGAAAAACGTTTTCTTTGAATCTTATTTTATTAAGGAAATAATAAGACAGTTGCATGTCGAAACTTGCGAAGGCTGGGTAAATTTTGTTCATGAAAATATAAAAAAAGATTGTTTTCAAAATTGTTGCTGATGGCCCAGTAATTACACTGTAGTTTGGGGTTGTCTTTTTAATTTTTTAGATGGAAACTTTGAAAAATTTCTACTAAAAAATACAGAAAGTTGTTTCTTCTGTGAATCAGGGTGTTTGGGGTATACAATTTTGGAGGGGGCGGGGCTCATTGAAGGTAATTTTACGTCTGAGATTCCTTTCACAAAGCGAAGTTTGGTCTCCTAGTACTGCTTATTAAAACTGAAAACCTTAGAAAAAGAGTATAGGTTAATACCGGTTGTATGTGCGTATAGTTTTAGAACCTTTCAACTATGCTGAACAAATTGATATCTGAAAATGTTGATAGAATGACTTTTGATAAAAAGGGACATGTGAGGGTGGCTAGTTGCCCTCCAAATCTTTTGATCACATAAAAAAGGGCACTAAAAATCTTAAGTTCGGTTCATATGAGCCCTCTCCCCATGCTCTAGGGCTATTGATTTGGAACGATTATACCTGGGGAAAAAACACACATCTATTATCTTTCTTTTGACAAAAAATACAAAATTAAACATTTTTTTTTCAAATAAGAGCTTGAAACGTCTATAGAATAGGAAGTTATTTGTGCTTATTAGGCATTTCAATTGCAAACAAGAGAATTTGGAGAATTTTGGAGTAAGGATTAGACACTAGAAGTAAAAACTTAAAGAAATAAATAGTTCGGATAGGAGATACCTCTCTCCCCCTCCCTCTACTCCCTATTGACTTCAGTCATTAAACTATAATCGATTTTACCTATGTGGTGGCATTACAAATCTTATTAATGAAAAGAACCAAGTCCAATTTTCTTTTTCAATAATTTCTTCTTTTTTTTATTCAGAAATAAATTCAATGTATATTTACCTTCTTTTTTTTTCAATGACTCCATTTCTGATCCATTTGCAGATGTACAGGGTGTATTCGTATCCAATTCACTTTCAAATGTTTTAGCCCAAAAAAATTAATTTGGAACTGACAGATTATAGAGAGTAAAAAACCTTAAATATGAAGTAAAAAATTGACCTGAGCAAATGTTGTGAAACATGAGATATAAAACATATTTGCAATTTAGAAATTAACCAGGTTCGCCTATCCTCTTGATGGTAACACTCTAGGGTCTATCTATCTATATATATGAAAAAAAGTTGTCTGTGTGTGTGTCGAGTGACGTCATGTTTGTGTGTCGACTGACGTCATGAAGTTAGTTGTCGTCATGTTTGTTATGACGATGACGTCATTAAAGGTATTTAAGACATTCGTTCACGGAAAAATGTTCCAACCCTCTTGATGGTAACACTCTGCGGTCTATATATAAAAATAAGTTGTCTGTGTGTGTGTGTGTGTGTGTGAGTCGAGTGACGTCATGTTTGTGTGTCGACTGACGTCATGAAGTTAGTTGTCGTCATGTTTGTTATGACGATGACGTCATTAAAGGTATTTAAAGACATTTGTTCACGGAAAAATGTTCCAACCCTCTTGATGGTAACACTCTGCGGTCTATATATAAAAATAAGTTGTCTGTGTGTGTGTGTGTCGAGTGACGTCATGTTTTTGTGTCGACTGACGTCATGAAGTTAGTTGTCGTCATGTTTATTATGACGATGACGTCATTAAAGGTATTTAAGACATTCGTTCACGGAAAAATGTTCCAACCCTCTTGATGGTAACACTCTGCGGTCTATATATAAAAATAAGTTGTCTGTGTGTGTGTGTGTGTCGAGTGACGTCATGTTTGTGTGTCGACCGACGTCATGAAGTTAGTTGTCGTCATGTTTATTATGACGATGACGTCATTAAAGGTATTTAAGACATTCGTTCACGGAAAAATGTTCCAACCCTCTTGATGGTAACACTCTGCGGTCTATATCTGATATAATGCGAAATCGAAATTTTCAAAAACGGTATATTTGCATAAATACTAATTTTGCACATGTTGGGAGGCGTAATCGACTAGTATTTTCTATTTTTCTTTTATTAGTTAGCTTTCCGTATGAATTTATTCGATTTAGTAATGAATCTATACGCTACATCGTGAAAAATCACTAGATTTAGAAAAAATAAGCTAGAAATTCCTTAAAAATCTAGAAGACTTTTAAAAATCTCTGAGAATCCCCAAATTCCTAAATGAAGAAGTAGGCCCTTAACATAGCACGAAGATAACTATTTTAAAGGGGGGGAGATCCCTAGAATGAAAACACTTGTGAGAGTGTTGGCCTAATTGTTCATTTTGAAAAACCTTTTTTTTTGTAGTTAGGAAGTTTAAAGCCGTCAAATAAATTTGTTTTTGGTATTCAAAATTAAACTAAACTATGCATATTGCTCAATAACGTTCAACACTTACAGCCTCTCTCAATAACGCTAATAACGCTGAATAGCTCAATAACTGAATGAATATTGCTCAATAACGTTCAACACTTACAGCCTCTCTCAATAACGCTAATAACACTCAATAACTTAATAACTGAATAACTCAATAACTGCATGAATATTGCTCAATAACGTTCAACACTTACAGCCCCTCTCAATAACGCTAATAACGCTCAATAACTCAATAACTGAATTAATATTGCTCAATAACGTTCAACACTTACAGCCTCTCTCAATAACACTAATAACGCTCAATAATTCAATAACTGAATAACTCAATAGCTCAATAACTGAATGAATATTGCTCAATAATGTTCAACACTTGCAGCCTCTCTCAATAACGCTCGATAACTCAATAACTGAATGAATATTGCTCAATAACGTTCAACACTTACAGCCTCTCTCAATAAAGCTAATAAAGCTCAATAACTCAATAACTGAATAACTCAATAACTGCATGAATATTGCTCAATAACGTTCACCACTTACAGCCTCTCTCAATACCACTAATAACGCTCAATAATTCAATAACTGAATAACTCAATAGCTCAATAACTGAATGAATATTGCTCAATAATGTTCAACACTTGCAGCCTCTCTCAATAACGCTCGATAACTCAATAACTGAATGATTATTGCTCAATAACGTTCAACACTTACAGCCTCTCTCAATAAAGCTAATAACGCTCAATAACTCAATAACTGAATAACTCAATAACTGAATGAATATTGCTCAATAACGTTCATCACTTGCAGCCTCTCTCAATAACGCTAATAACACTCAATAACTCAAATAATAAATAACGTTAACGCTCAATAACGCTCAATAATGCTCAACACTTACAGCCTCTTTCAATAACGCCCAGCACTAGAGAGTCTTATTTGATTTACTAAATCTTTGTAATTTTTCAATGATTTACTCTGAAACAACTGCTTTTAAAACGGAAATACTTCCTTCCTACCATAGATAATTGTCCCGAAAATTTTCCTTATATTTTTCAATGAGAAATAGTCTACTACTTATGAGCAAAATGGGGAAATTGCTTTGCTAGCAGCCCTTTTCCCAGGAACTTCGAACCGGCATGTCATAACAAAACCATTGTTATTGGACTTCTTAAAAATTTTCAATTAAATGACTGACAAACTAAGGCCATTGCACCCTAGTTTGACTGGTTATACCCTATATGGCGTTTTAGTTTAGTGAAGAATTTTTTAAAAATACTGAAACAAAAAACAAGTTCCTTTAACTGAAAGTTGGGAAAAGAATTAAATCTTAAAACGGAACGGGTCTATCCTTTTCTCCGACTGCCGTTCTTTACGCTCAAGTCTTCAAGCTTTCAAATTATTTCCCATTCACAATTAACGACCCTTTCTCTGGGCTGAAATAACAATCTTTTTTCAAGAAATACCGTACGTAATTATGACTCAAATTTCTAAATTATGTTTTGGTGACAAAATAACACTGACTGAGGTAACAAAGTGATAGATTACGCTATATCCTACAATGGAGAGGAACGTAATTATGTAATAGAATATTACCCGTACATTATTTTCCTTTGCAAAAACTACAAATGTATCTATTCTTTATTTTTTGGAGGGGGGGGGCTTAGAGTTCCATCCAGCAAAGAAGACCAACAACTAAAACAAATAAACCAACAACAACTAAAACAACTCAATCATGGTCTAATTTCATATTGCAAGTTGATTACTGATCATTCTCCAGGTTAAGAAGATTCTTAATGATTATTGATCATTCAATCAAATTATCTCTTAATCCATCAGTTAAGATAATTAGTATTCTCTAAGTTACATTCAATTTAACACCAATTACAAAATTGCCTACCGCAGACTTAACGAATTATTATTTAGACACAAATCTTAGAGGCTCCTCTCCTAGCAAAATTTGACACAGATAATTTCAAAGACCACACTGCCTTTCCATAACGATAAATGAAAGATAAAGTAGGGATAAATGCTTTTAATAGATAGTGATATATTTCAGAAGAATATACTAGATATTTCGGTCATATATGCAGTGACACTCATTAGTAGTAATACCCTGATATATCAGTAGGAATTACTACTGATGACGGTTACTGCATCTGTGACCAAAATGTCTTGTATTTCTTGTGAAATTTATCATTGTCTATTACAATAATTTATCCCTACTTGAACTTTTATCTATGCAAAATTTTCCTAAGACTTAGGATACCCTAACCATCTTCTCCTCCTTCGTTTTGCTTGAATTGTGGCGAGTGACAGCTTATTTGAAATGCCTCATCTACCTGATAGGACTCCATGTTTTGACATAGATAGGCACCTTGTTCTCATTCTTTGACCTCAAAGAGGAAATTTTCAGATCAGAACCATAATAAAAAGTTTATTAAACCAGAAAGTCAAAAAGAACTTCACTAATGGGGAACCAATTGAATTTTACAAAAATCCACGATGAGTTGTTTTTCACTTAGTAACAATGCTATATAGGGTATATACAGCCAAATCAAGCCATCACCTGCTTGATTGATCTTGGCCATCGCCTGCTTGATGGTACAAATGTGCACGGGGATTTTGAATCTGTCCGAAAAGCTTTATTCGAGAAGTAGTCATTACGGTAAGTCTGGAATGAATGAATGAAACTGATATTTTGTTTCAAACTCATCATATGTGGCGTCATTTAAGGCTAAATTCCAAAAATGGATTTTTTTTTCTTTAGCTCTATCATAATCAGTCCTGAAAGGGTTAAATTGCTTAGAGTAAAAAACTACCAATTGCAAAAATATTTGAATATATTTTGATAAGGGATGAAAGCAATTCAAAAACCTTAAAAAAGAAAACAAAAAGTTTGAAGCTTAGTAGAAATTGGACTTGATTCAACAATCAAACATTTGATTTTAAAACTGAAAACACATCTAACCTACTTGAAATGATACAAGACACTCAAGAAGAGATCATGAATACCGAGCATTCAAGAAAGAAAAAGATACTCCACTTCAGTGACGGGATTTTAGAGGTAGATGAAGATGAAACTGACTTGGACTCTATTATTGTGGAAAAAACTGTCAACTCATTTCAAGAAAACATCAATATTCGTGCTCTACCATGGCTAGACTGGATTTTACATATGATTTCTCAAGCTGGCTATAAAATTTTAGCAGCTTGTGACTATGCTGGTGGAGCTCTGGCAGACTTTTTTGAAATTACATCTCCTAAATATTTCTTAGAAATGGAAGCTGCTAAAGAAATGATGAAAGAAGAGGAAGACGAGCAGTCAGTCATCGCTGAAAAGCCTTCCTGGCAAGTGAATCCCATGATCGATGTAATTTCTCAGCAACCAAATATCTCAAATGTCTGATGTTTTCGTATCTATGCACAACTTCTCAGAAAACGTTACAATTACAGACAGTCCTCCTCACGATGGTGCTACTTCCAAGAATATTTTGTCGTATTAAAGGCGATGTGCTCATTTTGTGTTTAAATACTGAATTGATTCGGTGTTTTCTGTAAGGTGTTGGCTTGTGACAGTTGCGAGATGTTTCAAATAGACTGGAATGGCTATTTAGGTCTACTTTAGTAGTACTAGCATTGTTTCTGATAAGTATTCTTCTTAATTTAAATTCTCAAAGGTGTTTTCTATAAGGTGTGGCTTGTAAGATGTTTCGAACAGGCTAAATTGGCTATTTAGGTTTACTTCTGTAGTACTAGCATTGTTTCTAATAAGTAGGCTTCTTAATTTAAATTCTCCAAGGTGTTTTTTATAAGGTGTGGCTTGTATGATGTTTCGAACAGGCTAAATTGGCTATTTAGGTTTGCTTTTGTAGTACTAGCATTGTTTCAAATAAGTATTCTTCTTAATTTAAATTCTCTAAGGTGTTTTTTATAAAGCGTGGCTTGTGAGATGTTTTATTGGATATTTAGGTCTCCTTTTTTAGTACTAGCATTGTTGTTAATAAGTACTCTCCTTAATTTTGATTCCCAAAGGTGTTTTCTATAAGCTGTGCTACGTGAGGTGTTGCAATCAGGCCAAATAGGCTATTTATTAGATAATTATTAGTTAACATGCTAGGAGTTAACATGCTAGGCTTTGGTAGAGGACAACAGAGCTTTTTTCTGTTTCCTTTTTCTTTATTTTAGGGCATAAATTGAAAGGAAAGCTGCACTTTATTACAACTATTAATTCGTTGCAATAGCTAGTTAATGATTAATTTTCATGCTAGGTTTTAGCAGAGGAGAACAGAGCTTGCATATGTTATCTTTATCCTTTACTTTATAGTCTAAATTAAAAGTAAAGTTGCAATTTACTGCAACTATTTATTAGTTGCATTAGTTAGTTAATTATTAGATAATCATGCTAGGTTTTTGGTAGAGGACAAAAGATAGGGGGATACCCTATAGATATGTAGAGGAGTTCCATGTGCCGTGTTCACACATCACATGAGTTACAAACCTTCTCCCAGTAATTGAATTGCATAGTGATGCAGATCACCATCGTGGGGGGATCCTCTATAGGAGGACAGCTGAGGCAGGGCGTAAGATCTATATTTATGGACAACGACCTCTGTAAAGGGCTGCCTCGGCCCTTTCGGGGTATCTACAAGACTGGGAAACTTGTGGTCAATTTTCCCCACTTAAGGAGTTGTGCCCCATGAGAAAATTATAGCCTAGTAAACAACACAGCACTCGCAAGAGATTCTTATTATTGGATATTTTTCTGGGCTTGGTTTGTTTTGTTGTGCGTTTTCGGGCTGAAAAACGTCTTCCTAGCTGATTTATCTACTACGGGTTGCCTCCCCGAAGCTGCATAATATTTGTAGGCATGAATATATAATGAGTCGGAGGTAATAGGCTTGGGACTGTGCAGGATTTCGACTGTTGTTGATAGAAGAGCATCGCTAAGTGCTGAATTGCTTTTCCTGAGGAAAAATAATTTCAAAGATTTAAAGAACATGAAAATTGGAACTTGGAATCTTGCGACGTTAAAAAATTACTATCGCATCGATATTTTGACTGACGAATTCAGACGGTTTGAACTGGATTTATTAGAAATCTCAGAAACTCATATCCCAGGGGTAGGAAGCATGAAATTAGGTGACAAATTTTGTTTACTCAGGCAGGAAGGATAGGGTACATAGACAGGGAGTAGGGCTCATGATGAATAAAGAAGCTGCTAAATCTTGTTTAGGCTGGAAAGGTATTAATAATAGAAGATTAATTGCTCATTTTATGATTAAAAAGTTCAGGGTATCAGTTATAGTAGTAAGTGCCCCTGTTGAGCCAACTGATGGAGATACTATTCACCAGCCAATGGTGCATAGCGCTGGAAAGCACCAACCAGCGCCAACCAGCACTGGAAAGACTATTGTGGAGAGGCACTGTTATCATCCAATGCACCAGCTGGCGCGAGGTGATCCAGGTGTATGTGAGTAAAATGGATAATAAAACTTAAAATGAACAGGAGGATGATTCCCGTAGCTTATTTCATTTAAATTTCTAGTGCTTAAGCCTTACTTTTTTCATCCAGTGCTTCAAGGACAAAAGCTCTAACACAAGAGCAATGACACAAAAAGTCAAAATTTTCATTGCTACAATGCATTGAGAAATGAAAGGCTTATTCTTACTATTTGAATTAAACCAGTGACTCCAAACCGATCGTGGGTCCTGCTCTACCAAAATGATTCTAAAACCTTGATGCTCCTCCTGTCATATTTAAGTTTTAAGTATATTCTTTAAGTATTCAAAATTTTACGTGTATTCACCTGAATTAAGCTTTAAGCTTTAAATAATGCTAACTTGGTATCTATTCATGGGTATTCCTCTAGGCATTTTTAATATTAATGGGAAACATTGTCTGAACACAGCAGTTTTTATAGATTTCACTGCTGTTCAATCATGCAACTGAATCCTTTTTGAACTGAAACCTCATGCAGCTCAAAACCGGTGCAACTGAACCCCCTTTTAACTGAACCCTTTTTTTTAACTGAACCCTCTTCAATCTCAGCCTCCGTTTAAGTGAACCTTCGTGGAACTGAACCTCTGTACAAATAAACTCTCACGCCACTCAATACCCATTTAATTGAACGCTCATGCAACTCAACCCTCATTCAATTCAACCTCCGTTTAATTCAATCCTTGTGCTACCCAACCCCAATTTGCATCAGCCTCCATTCTAGTAAATTTTTGTGCAATTTCTCCCTCATTTTGCTCAATCCTCATTTATACCAACCAGTGTTTAACCCAAACCTGTCTGAGTCAACTTCCATTCAAGTCAAACATATTCAGCTCTTTAGTCCTCAAATGGATATTGTAACTTTAAAATTGTGAACTCAGCCTGTTTTGTCAGGCTGTGAAAAAGTGGAATCGAATGAAATGGTCTTTATTTGTTGGTGAATCCTTTTGTGTCATTTCTTTTATA
The DNA here is from genome assembly GCF_032884065.1 of Artemia franciscana. Taxonomy (NCBI): domain Eukaryota; kingdom Metazoa; phylum Arthropoda; class Branchiopoda; order Anostraca; family Artemiidae; genus Artemia; species Artemia franciscana. The sequence goes on from NC_088870.1 coordinate 38,423,353, forward strand.
CTACTTCCTCTTAAAACTACCTCCCCCACCAAAATTTATTCTCCTATATATTTGAAACTTAGCTGATCTTTTCATGCCCAGGGCGCGAACACACGTGAAGGTCATGGTAGCAGCAATAACTGTACCCAGAAAGTACAGAAAACTGTACTCTGTACATAATAATGTACAGAGAAAGCTCAAGGTGGTCAAAATCTGAAAGATGTATAAAAAAAAAACACTGCCTCACAAGAAAACTTGCAGTTAATGTGGATTCAGGAACGATAGTTATTATTTAAATTAATGGTTGCCATTTATTTCGAAAAATCCTAGGAACTTCTAAAAAGACCCAGAAACACTGATAAGTCTCCTGTTTTCTGATTTATTTCTCCAAAACTGAAAGGGCACTAGAATGTCATTGAGAGCTTTTAATGTTATTTGAAACCTATTATTCACTTTTGTACACTTTTTATAATTTCCTCTTGACAACACCATAATAAAACGTTTATGGCACAAAAATCCAATTTTAGGGTCATTTCTGGGGTGTAAAGGCTTGAAAGTATAAAAGGTCTGCTACTGAAATCTCCTTGATTGAAAGTCCTCATACTGGTGTTTAAAACTCCCTCTCTTGAACACTCCCCTAACCAGTAACCTTTGAAAGTTGAAAGCAAAAAAAAATTGAAAAATGTGAAATAATTCATCCGAATGTAAAGCTAATTCGTTAATGATATGAAGCCAAAAATTAAGGTTTACTTTTTAAATACACTAAATTTCATTTTTACTCATAAGTACATTTTTTTTACAAATATTCTTCATCTATATATATCTATATATATAAAAATAAGTTGTCTGTCTGTCTGTGGATGGATCAGGTGACGTCACCTGAAAAAACTGGATCAGGTGACGTCAAAACTGAAAAAACTAAAAAAAGGCAAAAACTACAAAAAAAACTAAAAACTAATAAAAAAATAAAAAAGCTAAAAAACTAAAAAAACTAAAAAAAAAGGCAAAAACTACAAAAAAAACTAAAAACTAATAAAAAAGCTAAAAAACTAAAAAAACTAAAAAAAGGCAAAAACTACAAAAAAAACTAAAAACTAATAAAAAAAATAAAAAAGCTAAAAAACTAAAAAAACTAAAAAAACTAAAAAAAGGTAAAAAACTAAAAAAACTAAAAACTAAAAAAACTAAAAAAAAGGAAAAAACTGAAAAATAAGCTAAAATAAAGGTAAAAACCAATAAAAAACTAAAAAAAAAACTGAAAAAACTAAAAAAAGGCAAAAACTACAAAAAAAACTAGAAACTAATAAAAAAAGTAAAAAAGCTAAAAAACTAAAAAAACTAAAAAAACTAAAAAAAGGTAAAAAACTAAAAAAAATAAAAAATAAAAAAAACTAAAAAAAAGGAAAAAACTGAAAAATAAGCTAAAATAAAGGTAAAAACCAATAAAAAACTAAAAAGAAAAAAGGAAAAAACTAAAAAAAATTTTCATCTAAAAAACTAAAAAAAAACTAAAAAAGGTAAAAACTAAAAGAACTAAAAAAGAAAAAAATAAATGACGACACTCAAAGAGAAAGCGACCAGGACAAAAGGAATGTTCGATTAGCAATCAACAAAGCAACGGGACACAGGGAGTATAAATGACGACCAGGACATAAGTAAAAAAAAAAAAACTATCTATATATATAAAAATAAGTTGTCTGTGGATCTGTGGATCGTGGATCAGGTGACGTCACCTGAAAAAACTGGATCAGGTGACGTCAAAACTGAAAAAACTAAAAAAAGGCAAAAACTACAAAAAAAACTAAAAACTAATAAAAAAAATAAAAAAGCTAAAAAACTAAAAAAACTAAAAAAAGGCAAAAACTACAAAAAAAACTAAAAACTAATAAAAAAGCTAAAAAACTAAAAAAACTAAAAAAAAGGCAAAAACTACAAAAAAAACTAAAAACTAATAAAAAAAATAAAAAAGCTAAAAAACTAAAAAAACTAAAAAAACTAAAAAAAGGTAAAAAACTAAAAAAACTAAAAACTAAAAAAACTAAAAACTAAAAAAAACTAAAAAAAAGGAAAAAACTGAAAAATAAGCTAAAATAAAGGTAAAAACCAATAAAAAACTAAAAAAAAAACTGAAAAAACTAAAAAAATGCAAAAACTACAAAAAAACTAAAAACTAATAAAAAAAGTAAAAAAGCTAAAAAACTAAAAAAAACTAAAAAAACTAAAAAAACTAAAAAAAGGTAAAAAACTAAAAAAAAAAAAATAAAAAAAAACTAAAAAAAAAGGAAAAAACTAAAAAAAAAGGAAAAAACTGAAAAATAAGCTAACATAAAGGTAAAAACCAATAAAAAACTAAAAAGAAAAAAAGGAAAAAACTAAAAAAAATTTTCATCTAAAAAACTAAAAAAAACTAAAAAAGGTAAAAACTAAATTACTAAAAAAGAAAAAAATAAATGACGACACTCAAAGAGAAAGCGACCAGGACAAAAGGAATGTTCGATTAGCAATCAACAAAGCACCGGGACACAGGGAGTATAAATGACGACCAGGACATAAGTAAAAAAAAAATTAACAAAACTAAAAAGAAGGTAAAAACTACAAAAAAACTAAAAAGAAAAAAAAACTAAAAACTAATAAAAAAACTAAAAAATCTAAAAATCTAAATAAACTAAAAAAGAAAAAAAAAGGAAAAAAATAAAGGAGAAAAACAAAACTAAAAAACGAATGTATATACAGACCGGTACACCGGGATACAAATGACGACCGGGACACAGGGAATATAAATGACGACCGGGACACAGGGACACAACTACAACGGGGACACCGGGGGAAACAGGGGGATATAAATGACGACCGGGACAAAAAAACTAAAAAGAAAAAAAAACTAAAAACTAATAAAAAAACTAAAAAATCTAAAAATCTAAATGAGCTAAAAAAGAAAAAAAAAGGAAAAAAAAAAAGGAGAAAAACAAAACTAAAAAACGAATGTATATACAGACCGGGACACCGGGATACAAATGACGACCGGGACACAGGGAATATAAATGACGACCGGGACACAGGGACACAACTACAACGGGGACACCGGGGGAAACAGGGGGATGTAAATGACGACCGGGACACCGGGACAGGGAATGGTCGATTAGCAATCACCATCAACAAAGCTCAAGGGCAATCATTAGAATCATGAGGTATAGATCTGAATACAGATTGTTTTCCCATGGACCATTATATGTTGCATGTTCAAGAGTCGGTAAACCTGACAATCTATTTATATGCAAAGACAATGGGACAGCAAAGAATGTTGTATATTCGCAAGTTTTACGTAGTTAAAACCATATATATATATATATATATATATATATATATATATATATATATATATATATATATATATATATATATATATATATATATATATATATATATATATATATATATATATATATATATATATCTATCTATATTCACAGGTGGGACATAGGGACGCAACTCCAATGGCGCGTAACTATTATGGCGCGTAACGACTTACGCGCGCGGGGGGGCTTGGGGGGGCGCGAAGCGCCCCCACCAACTAGGTGTTGGGGTGGCGCGAAGCGCCACCCCAACAGCTAGTATATATATATATATATATATATATATATATATATATATATATATATATATATATATATATATATATATATATATATATATATATATATATATACTAGCTGTTGGGGAGCTTCGCGCACCCCCCAAGCCCCCCCGCACGCGTAAGTCGTTACGCGCCATATTAGTTACGCGCCATTGTAGTTGTGTCCCACCTGTGAATATAGATAGATTTATATATGTGTTTCAAACTACGTAAAAATTGCGAATATACAACATTCTTGGCTTTCCCATTGTCTGTCCATATACAAAGCCGTATGTACTAATAATGACGTCATATGCAAACGCTCTTTTTACAAACAAACAAACATGCATGCACACAACTCGTTTATATATTATTAGATAGATAGATAGATAGATACAATACAAATTAACTACGTAAAACTTGTGAATATACAACAGTCTTCGCTGTCCCATTGTCTGTGCGTATAAATAGATTGTCAGGTTTACCGACCCTCAAAGATGCAACATACAATTGTACATTGGTAAAGCAATCTGTATTAAGATCTATACCGCATTTTTCTAGTGATTGCCCTTGAGCTTTGTTGATGGTGGTTGCAAATGCTAATCGAATTGGAATTGCAATCTTTTAAATTGAAAAAGCAGATCCGTTGGAATCATGGGAATGCGAGGAATAAGAACAGCCTCACCCTCATAAGGCCCTGTCAAGATTGTGGCCTCTATTAGGTTTTCCATTGTATTTTTTACGGCAAGTCGCGTGCCATTGCAAAGCTTTGGTGGTTTGATATTTCTTAAAAGTATTATTGGTACGCCTATTTTTAGTTGTAGCACGTGTGGTGGAAACCCTGAAGGATCTATGGAATTTTAAAATTCAGATGGATAATTAACCGCTTCATTTGGTTCCAAAATACATATTAACTGCGTAAAACTTGCGAATATACAACATTCTTCGCTGTCCAATTGTCGCTGCATATAAATAGATTGTCAGGTTTACCGACCCTCGAACATGCAACGTACAATTGTCCATGGGAAAAACAATCAGTATTAAGATCAATAACACATTTTTCTAATGATTGACCTTGAGCTTTGTTAATGGTGATTGCAAATGCTAATCGAATTGGGAATTGCAATCTTTTAAATTGAAAAGGCAGATCCGTTGGAATCATGGGAATGCGAGGAATAAGAACAGCCTCACCCTCAAAAGGCCCTGTCAAGATTGTGGCCTCTATTAGGTTTTCCATTGTTTTTTTTACGGCAAGTCGAGTGCCATTGCAAAGCTTTGGTGGGTTTATATTTCTTAAAAGTATTATTGGTACGCCTATTTTTAGTTGTAGCACGTGTGGTGGAAACCCTGAAAGATCTATGGAATTTAAAAATTCAGATGGATAATTAACCGCTTCATTTGGTTCCAAAACTGTGTCGACTGACTTGTAAAGGACTGCCTGGTCTTGAATCTTGGTCAAAACAATATTGTTGATTTCATGGACGTCTATATTTTTGGGTGCGAGAATCGCTCTTTCACTTAGCCATTTATTATTTTTATAATTTTTTAGAATATTCGGAAATACTTTTTCAATCAATTCATTTTTGGACGTCACTAAATTACAGAAATCAGCAGGTAGTTGTATACGTCCTGAAATTGAGTCTACTGGGAGCTTTCCGTTTCCCATTGCCAGCAATTGATCTGAAAATGTTTGACCAGAGTCATCGTTTTGCAATCGGACACGCATATTTTTAGTTAATTTTAATGTTTTTACGTGTGCCCATAAATTAGAATTTTTCAGGCAAGCATTCATTTCGTCTGCAGGAGTTGATCTAGGTATTATAGGTAATGTTTGCCTGAAATCTCCCGCAAGCAATATTAAGGTGCTGCCAAAGGGTTTTGAGTTCCCTCGCAAATCTTTCAAGCATTGATCCAGAGCCTCGAGCGATTTTTTGTGTGCCATTGTGCACTCATCCCAAATAATAAGTTTGCATTGCTGCAATACTTTACCCATCCCAGATGATTTGGAAATATTGCACGTGGGAGTTTCTGTAGAATGCAAGTTCAGAGGCAATTTCAAAGCGGAATGAGCAGTTCTTCCACCAGGCAGCAATGTTGCGGCTATTCCGGACGACGCAATTGCCAACGCTATATCATTTTTTGATCGAATTGATGCCAGAATCAGTTTTATCACAAACGTTTTACCAGTACCTCCTGGCGCATCCAAAAAGAAAATTTCTCCAACGTTGTTATCGACACAATGCATTATCGTATCATAAATGTCTTTTTGTTCCGACGTTAACTTGGAAATGTTATTTTGTACATACGACAATAGATCACTCGTACTGTAACTTTGTTCACGATCCAATTCAACACATGTCGAAACAGCAGCGATACGGTTAGGTGAAGGCATTCCCAAATCCTGAAGAGGTTTGTTTGCCATACTTACGCACAAATCTTCTATAACAACTAAAGTGTACTTATAAATTTCTGATGTAAAATCAAAAGTAATATCTGACGTCTCTAACTATTTTCGATGAAGTATATCTTCGGACATTTTTGACTTATATTTTTCCCATAACTCTGTAGGAGCTGATGGAGAGCAAGTTGTTAAAATGATGCCAAACAATGCACGAATTTGACTTGGGGTTGACGTTTCGCACGCGTCATTGATGCAGTTATCCCAGTGTTGGTCATTCTCCAATAAATTCAGAGCTTGGCATGCACTACGGTAAGTGTCATGTATAGTACCATTTACAGTCCTCAAATACTCAAAGGATGTCGGACCGGGTACATTCAACAAAAGCAGGCGTAGAAAGAAGCATTCATATTGATTGGGGTGAACGGTGTAGAGTCTTCCTATCGTGGTATCTTTGAAGATGGTAGGTTGGCCGTCGATTGACTTACCCTGTTTTCGACGTTCAAATCCTTTATTTTTAGTATTCCACGTGTAATACGAAGGCACTTCAGTATACAGCAGTTTTTTTGCAAAAGAATCATTTTTGCAAAGAGAAAAAAAAGCTGTTACTGTTGTATCCGGTGGATTCAGGACTATTTGTTGCACGTTGGTTTCCGTGAAATAAACACGTTGACCATTCTGTAAATGTACCGCTAAGTGAACAACAGCTGGACTACGTTCATGTATCGGAAATGAAAGAATTCGCCAAACAGCTTCATTACTGCTTATGTATCTTCCAGCCTGATATTCTACGATTTCATCGAAATCTTTGATTTCGGACTGCAAGCCAAAAACTGCCATGTCACTGCCTTTGTTGACGTATTTACATATGTATTTGATTGCCTTTACGGAGTTACAGTATTCAACGTTTATGTGTGCATTAAATGTTTTTGATAATAATGGGGAATATGGAACAACCCACTGGTTATCTACTTCGATGGTGGTACCGTTACGCTTCTTTATTATTGCTGTTTTACTGCCATCTTCAGTAGATCTTCTTCTATATTGTGGGTAACCATCATTGCCAGTAATTGTTTTGGGTACTAAAAGTCGAGGATATTGCTTTGTGCACCTTCCTTTGGCCATGCATGGTGAATTTTCGTTCAGTGCACCGCAAGGTCCATGTATCATATTTTTTACAATAATATCATGTAACCCCTTATCGACATTTTTATCAGGTATTTCAGCGGAAATCACATCATCAATTTCGTTCGAAGTAATTTTTTTATGTAGCCAGATTAGTATATGTGTGTGTGGCAAACCTCGTTTTTGCCATTCCACTGAGTACATCCAGCATCGCACTGACCCAAACACTTCATGTTTTACAAGGTAGTTTATCAGTGATTTCAACTTTCGCCGGAAGACACGTGCCCTAATGTCATGCCTATGAACCACCGATTGTCCTTGAAGTAAAAGCTGCAGTATCTCGTCCCAAGATTGATTACATGTAAATGTAATAAATAAATCTGGACGACCATAGAGACGAACATACGCAATAGCATCTTGAGCATATTCATGCATATGACGGGGACTGCCAGCATATGACGAAGGTAAAATTGTTAATCTTCCAACGTTTGTGGTATTACCGTCATTTATAACTGCATCTCGCAAATGAATGTATTGTTCAGAGCGGAGCTTGGTCTGATTCAGGCGGATATATAGCAAACGTTCTGATTCAATTTTAGCATACATATCCACGACGAATTGGTGAAACAATTCACGGCATTTTAAAATATAATTTTCTTCATCCTGCCGAATCATTAGTCTATAGGAATAATAATGCATTGCACTGCATTTCTTATTCATTTCTTTGTTAGTGGCTGGATTCATCAATTTAATATTAAAGTGATAGCCGTCGGCTCCATCCCAAAAAATGATAGGATATTGTAGGGCATCGTAGCATCGATGAGTTTCAGCAATTCTTAACAACTGAGCGTTTTGCTTATGAAGAATAATATCTCGAGGTAAAAACTGATCACCGACCATAACGATTGCCACTTCGTCGATAGTCGGAGCATTGTATCTACGCACATGTTGGCCAGGAGGCGTTTTGTCAGCGGAAATAACAATTTTATGCGTATCAGTAGGCATCAAATCGATGGCTGTTTTGAACAGACGCACTAAATTATTATTTTCGTGGAAAAGATGTTGCAATTGGGAAACGATTGTCCTTTCAACGTTGGGAGAAATTTCGCAACGTGCATTCAATTCAGAATTTCTATCACTGATGAAGTACAATTGTAAAAATTTATGATTCTCGCCTGAGAATGGTAGAAGGGACCCTGCTTTATGATAAATTTGCCCTTTTACTTTGAAAGTAGACATAAATTGATCTGGATTTTCGATTTGGGCTCCAAACGACGTCATTTGGAAACATGAGTTGTATTGTCTGATTTTTGACAAAAAACGCTTAGATTCCGACGTAGTTCCAGTAAAGAAAGTCTTCAATGGCTCTGGTGGTGCAGCCAATAGAGGAAGTTTAACTTTTCCTGAGGCGCAACACATTCCCATTGTTTCACCATTGAATTTCAAGGCCTTGCAATAGGGACAAATTTTAGACATTGTCCCGATTTGAACACATCTACTCAAGCTATAATCATCGACTGGGTTGTACCTGAATGCCAGGCGATAACTTTCAGGTTGCTCTGATTCCTCGGCACGCTTTCTTTTCTTACTTTCTCTATCAGCAGCAAGCCTGATTTCTTGCTGTTCTTGTGATTCCTCGGCACGCTTTCTTTTCTTACTTTCTCTATCAGCAGCAAGCCTGATTTCTTGCTGTTCTTGTAATTCCTCGGCACGCCTTCTTTTTGCACATTCTCTTTTAGCAGCAAGTCTGCTTTCGCGTTGCTCTGGTAGTTCCTCGGCACGCTTTCTTTGCTGACTTTCTCTATCAGCAGCAAGTTTTTTGGCATAGACTCTTTGAGTATCTTCATCAGTCATTGTAAACTTAAACATTAATAGATTTCTACGTGAACATATGTCTTATATAACTTGAATGACGTAACCGTCAAAGCAAAAATGACGACAACTAATTTCATGACGTCAGCCGACACAGAAACATGACGCCACCTGACAACTAGTTTCATGACGTCAGCCGACACAAAAACATGACGTCACCTGATCCACAGACAGACAACTTATTTTTATATATATAGATATATATATATATATATATATATATATATATATATATATATATATATATATATATATATATATATATATATATATATATATATATACAAATAAGTTGTAAATAAATAAAAAAATAAAAAAAGAAAAACTAAAAAAATGTAAACCTAAAAAGAAAAAACCAAAAGAAGAAAAAATTTTTAAAAAAAGGTAAAAAACTAAAAACAAAAAAAGCTAAAAAAAAACTAAAAAAGCTACAAAGCTAAAAAAAGAAAAACTGAAAAAGAAAAAAATTAAAACATATTTGTTTCTTTGTATGTTTGAGGGTTTGCATATGACGTCTAAAAAAAAGAAGAAAACGAAAGAAAAAACTAAAAAAGAAAAAAGAAGAAAAACCAAAAAAGAAAAAAAGAGAAAAACTAAAAAAAAAATAAAAGACAAAAAAATAAAAAAATAAAAACTACAAAAAAAAATAAAAAAAGAAAAAACCTAAATATAAAAAAAAATAAAAAAGAAAAAAAAAGGTTAAAACTAAAAAAAGCTGAAAAACTAAACCAGCTATAAACTAAAAAAAGAAAAACTAAAAAAGAAAAAAAAAGAAAAAAAGAAAAAAACCAAAAAACAAAAACAAAATTAAAAAAAGAAAAACTAAAAAAAGAAAAACCTAAAAAGAAAAAAAAAAACAAAAAAGAAAAAAAATTAAAAAGGGTAAAAACTAAAAAGGAAAAAAGCTAAACTAAAACTAAAAAAAGCTACAAAACCAAAAAATAAAAACTAAAAAGAAAAAAAAATTAAAGCATGTTTGTTTTTTGTATGTTTGAGGGTTTGCATATGACATCTGAAAAATAAAGAAGAAAATGAAAGAAAAAACTAAAAAATAAAAAAAAATAAAAAAGGGAAAACTAAAAAAAGAGAAAACTAAAAAAGAATAAAATAAGAAAAAAAAACTATAAAAGAAAAACACTAAAAAACGAAAATTATAAAAGAAAAAAAAACTAAAAAAAGAAAAAACCTAAAACGAAAAAAATAGAGATGAAAAATAAAAAAGGTAAAAAACTAAAAAGAAAAAAAAACTAAAAAAACTACGAAAGCTACAAAACTAAAAAAAAGAAAAACTAAAAAAGAAAAAACAAAAAAAAAGAAAAAACTAAAAAAAGAAAAAACTAAAAAAACAAAAAACTGAAAAAAGAAAAAACTAAAAAAATAACTAAATAAGAAGAAAAAACTAAAAAAGAAAACAAATTAATAAAAAGAAGAAACTAAAAAAAACTAAAAAAGAAAAAAACTAAGAAAAGAAAAAACGGAAACACAAATGTTTTTACAGACTGGGACCGGGACACAGGGACAACTACAACAGGGACGCCAGGGGCACAGGGGGGATATATAAATGACGACGGGGACACAGGGAATGTTCGATTAGCAATCACCATCAGCAAAGCTCAAGGGTAATCATTAGAAAAATGCGGTATAGATCTGAATACGGATTGTTTTTCCCATGGACAATTATGTGTTGCATGTTCAAGAGTCGGTAAACCTGACAATCTATTTATATGCACAGGACAGCGAAGAATGATGTATATTCGCAAGTTTTACGTAGTTAAAAACATTTATTTTCACAGAAGGCATATTTAGTCAGTTAGTCAAATCAGTTATCAAACGAATTGTCACATCAGTCAGTCAAATCAGTGTTAAGAAAGTTACTCATAGTTAGTCATCAGTAGTTAGTCAAATCACCTGTCAAGAGGTTTTAACAATATTTTCTGCTCAACATAATTTTATTTTTAGAGCTTTCAACCAAGGATAAAGTCAAGCGAGTAGTCATAGGAATACTGAAAACCATTGGACTCTTAGCGAACCTGTACATTTTTGTTGTATCTTTGGATCTACTTTCAACTGCATTCCAGCTCCTTGGGGGAAGAGCAACTGGTAGGTCACAATAGGCTTCAAAATTAGGTTCCATAATTCTTGCGTATTAATTTCTTATGTTCCTAGTTTCAATAATCTTAGCAGCAAATTCAATAGAAAGAACTAAATGGATAACTAAAGATTTGACGATGAAATAAATATGGCATAAGAAAATGTGTAAACTAAAAAAAAAATGGGAAGTCATCACAACGAACGTGCAAGGGCATGATACCCTAGTTGCTAGCCGTAGCGAGCAAAGTGGGTGCATGAAGGTGACGTCAGACTATAGTTGCGAGAGACGAATCGTTGGTGCGCTGACAGAGGTGACAAAAAATCAGTGAAGCCGGTTCTTTTGCACCGAGTGTGTTATGAGCAGACACTGAACTCGTCTTCGTATCAAACAGTTCGTGGTAGCGAACTGCAGTAAGGAGCGACCCGGCTCACTAGTAACCAAAACTCTAAAAAATGGAATTTTGACACCAATAGCTACATCAAAAGAATTGCATTTTAATGCTGATTTTAAATATATAAGTTTAATCAAGTTCAGTCTTACCCATCAAAAGTTACGAACCTGAGGGAATTTGCCTTATTTTAGAAAATAGGGGGAAATACCCCTCTTTTTAGTGTTTTAAAAAATAGATTCGAGAGAAAGAGTCAAACTTTATCGTAAAGAGTGAGACATTGATGAGGAAGCAGCCCCTTTCATATACGAAGTAATTTCTGTTCGTTTTAAGTTTTAATGTCGCTCCTTACTTTCAGCTAAAAAAAAAAACTTGTTTTTTACATTTTAATCCAATCAGGGATAAACATGTTTTTGCACGAAATCAGGACTAGGATTGTCGTAAATATGTAGTCATCTTCAACTCATGGATAAGGAAAACCAGTCTTGCTAAAATTCTTTTCCTACTTTAAGTCAAGACTTTAGAAACATCACCAGAATAGAAAATAGGAAAAGTTGCATATGCTCTTTAGTTTAACCGCACAATATTCATTAGAATTACCATGCAACAACTTGCCAGCACTATCAAGAGGAGTACACCCTCCCAGAGTGTCTCTACTTTTTTTGGTGTGAGCCCTAAGAATTTCTCATCCCTTCTAACTAGTTTCTAATAAAATGTACAAATGCTATGCTTAATCTTTGTATATAACTACTGAAACAGACCATATTAGTTAATTTGGGACTGTACATTAAAAAAGAAAATATATATATATCTTTCATCACGTTCTTTCAGCTTATTTATATTCTTATTATATTTATTATTTATGTCAGGGCTTCTTAATCTATGGGTCGCAACCCCATTTGGGGTCGCGTAGCAAAATTATGGGATCGTGAGTGATAAAAATACAATTTAACAAAAAATGTTTTTTGACTTGTAAAATTATTGTTATAAAGAAAAATAACAATCATCGTAGATAAATATATCATAAAATCTTCTGGTTCGGAAAGACTGTTTATACCAGCATTTCTATTCCGATCATTATAATATCTTGTACAAATGTACTATGAATCAGAAGATGTTATAGAAATTTATAAAAAACGTAGATTTATTTTTGTAAATCTCTTAAAACCGAAATAATCCTGATAAATATTATCAACAAAATTTATAAGTGTTATTTCGAAGAAACTATATAAACATTTCGTGGCATTTTTTATTTAGCGATTGTATGATTGTGAATGAAGTCCCGGCATGTAAAAATCCTTTGGGTGCTTCTTAATTGATTGATCGCACCAGAATTGAGCGATGTGCTTCAGGATGCTGTTAAAGTAATAAATTTTATGAAGAGCCCTTAACAGTCACTTATTTTCAAATCTCTGTAAGGATACGGATTCCAACTACACAACTTTGTTATTACATGCAGAAGTAAGATGGTTGTCAAGAGGTCAAAGTTTTAAAAGATTATTGTTATTAAAGGACGAGATCCAAATATTTTTAACTGAACGAAAATGTGAATTTGCAGGTTTTTTTTTTCAAAATGACTTGTCTAAGCTGTCCAAGCTGTGTTATTTGTCAGATATTTTTGCAAAGTTAAACGATCTTAACTTGTCTCTTCAAGGAAAAAATTGCGATATATTTACTTCAAAGCGATAAAATTGAAGTTTTATTAAAAAGATCAGCATTTGGAAAAGTAGGGTCGAAAAAAATTCGTTCGAAATATTTTCCAGTGTCGACAATTTTATATTTGAGAAAATTCATCATAAAACTTTTATTGCCAAAACTATTGCAGATCACTTAAAAGTGCTAGAAATACAGTTCCGGACATATTTTATGTTAAATATTGATTTACAAAAAATAGTTTGGATTCAAAAGCAGTTTTGGATTGGCTTAAGTGAGATTGATCATCTGCAACTTAAAGCTCAAGAGGAATCTGCTGAGCTTTCGTGTGTCACAAATTTAAAACTACAATTTAAAAAAAGGCCTTGACTGACTTCTGGATCAAAACTTGAACTGAATTTCCCACAATCATCGATATGGCGTTAAATGTACTTCGGCCATTCAACACCACATATTTATGTGTAGTTACTTTCTCAGCTTTAACACACATTAAATCCCAATATCTTTCGGCGATAAAATGTTGAAGAGGTCTTACGTCCAGCAGTTTCAAACATTACACCAAGATTTGATTTGTTATGCAATAAAAACTGGCACATCCATCTCATTAAATTTTTAACGTAAACTTTAATTAATATTTACCACCCAACTACTTGGATATATTCAAGAGGCTGGCACGTACGCAGGGGGGGGGGGGGGGCTTCGCCCCCCTGAAAGTTTGTGAAATGTTTAATTTCCCCTTGGTTTCTTGGGATTTCTGGGAAAAGTAGGACATTAATTAATAATCTAGATGCATGTGTAAAGCCTTTTTTGGGGGATTTTACAGCATGCCATTATCCGGTCAAGTCACTGCCCAATTATAAACCCATTTTCTGTCTAACATTTTACCCTCTTTGAAGTAATTAGCAATTGTGCTGTTATTTTTCTTCGTAAAGAGTTTGCTTTCCACAGTAAAATAGAATTATCCTTGATATTAGGGCTTTTATCTCCCCCCCCCCCTTTCAGGAGAAAGTACAGCTTTTAATTGATCAATTTTGGAAACTATCATTTTTCATTAAAATCTTACGTTTTTGCAATAAAAGAACTACCCCCCACAGCATCCATATTGCACTGTTAACCCTAAAATTTAGATTAATCACTGGTTCTAAATCGCTATGAACATAACCTGAGCCTAAAACGTACTTCTGAGGCTTCAGTCTTCTCCCCCCCCCCACCATCCGCTACAGTACTACAGATTAAAGCTAATTTGTATTTTCCGATTTACGTGTATTTTGCATTAAAAAAGTGCCACTTTATATCTGCTGTTTCGAAGGTTTTGCCCCACCTCCCCGAAAAAAAATTTCTGCGTACTTGCCTGTCGATAAGATTAAGACGGTCAGAATTCACTTTTGTTTTTGAAACTATAATAAAAACTTATTTACATAGTTCTTATTATTACTGATATGGTAATGATTCTTCCCAAAAGCTTGACGTAAATACATTCTAAGACCACAATAGCTATGTATGACCTATGAAACCAAGAAAGGAAAGGATGCAATAAAAAAGGAGTATATTTTCTCCTCTTTTCAATTCATTTCAAAAGTTTAGATTTTATTGCTTTTTTAGCACCGAGGACGACTTGATGGAGGTATCGAATTTTTATGCTGATTTTAAATATATTGGTTTCATCAAATTTAGTATTTGTTGTCAAAACTTATGAGCCTGAGAAAATTTGCCTTACTTCGGAAAATAGGGAAACACCCCCTAAAAGTCATAGAATCTTAACGAGAATCACACCATCAAATTCAACGTATCAGAGAACCCTAGCGTAAAAATTTCAAGCTCCTATCTAGAAAAATGTGGAACTTCGTATTTTTTGCCAGAAGACCGATCACGGGTAGGGGGTTTATTTGTTTTTTTTTTGCTTTTTTCAGGGGCTCACCGTATCGACCGAGTGGTCCTAGAATGTCGCAAGAGGGCTCATTCTAAAGGATATGAAAAGTTCTAGTGTCCTTTTTCAGTGACCAAAACATTGGAGGGTAACTAGGCCCCCTCCAAAGCTCATTTTCCCCCCAAATTCAACGGATCATAATTTTAAGATAACTATTTTGTTCAGCATAGTCGAAAACCATAATACCTATTTCTTTGGGATGACTTACTCCCCCACAGTCCCCGCGGGAGGGGATGCAATTTATAAAATTTGACCAGTTTTTACATAGTAATGGTTATTGGGAAGAGTACAGACGTTTTTCAGGGGG